>NC_137358.1:18284881-18767381 GCF_965287045.1 Carcharhinus amblyrhynchos
TGGGTGTAATAATGGGCTCTGAGCTCTATACAGATTGAGACCTCACAGAGGATGTTGGGCTGAGCCACTTAACTCTCTGCAACAGAATTCCCCCCTCCCCCATTCCCCCTCAAACAGCCCCATCCCCCTCACCCCCCTCCCCATCCCCCTCACCCCCCCTCCCCATTCCCCCTCACCCCCCTCCCCATTCCCCCTCACCCCCCTCCCCATTCCCCCTCACCCCCCTCCCCATTCCCCCTCACCCCCCTCCCCATTCCCCCTCACCCCCCTCCCCATCCCCTCACCCCCTCCCCATTCCCCCTCACCCCTCCTCCCCATTCCCCCTCACCCCCCTCCCCATTCCCCCTCACCCCCTCCCCATCCCCCCTCACCCCCTTTCCCATCCCCCTCACCCCCCTCTCCATTCCCCCTCAACCCCCTCTCCATTCCCCCTCACCCCCTCCCCATCCCCCTCACCCCCTCCCCATTCCCCCTCACCCCCCTCCCCATTCCCCCTCACCCCCCTCCCCATTCCCCCTCACACCCCGTTCCCCACTCATTAATCGAGGGATTGAGTTTAGGAGTCGGGAGGTAATGCTACAACTTTATAAGACCCTTGTCAGACCCCATTTGGAGTACTGTGTGCAGTTCTGGTCCCCTCACTACAGGAAGGATGTGGAAGCTATTGAGAGGGTGCAGAGGAGATTTACAAGGATGTTGCCTGGATTGGGAGGCATGCCTTATGAGGATAGGTTGAGGGAGCTGGGACTCTTCTCCCTGGAGAGACGAAGGTTGAGAGGCGACCTGATAGAAGTTTATAAAATGTTGAGAGGAATAGATAGGGTGGACTCTCAGAGGCTATTTCCCAGGGCTGAAATGGTCGCTACGAGAGGACACAGGTTTAAGGTGCTGGGGAGCAGGTACAGAGGAGATGTCAGGGGTAAGTTTTTTCACTCAGAGGGTGGTGAGTGAGTGGAATCGGCTGCCGTCGGTGGTGGTAGAGGCGAACTCGCTGGGGTCTTTTAAAAGACTTCTGGATGAGTACATCTTAAACTGGACCAGATACTGGGCAAGACGACAGCTCAGTGACTATCACTGATTGCTGTGCAGACACATGGATTTGGGCCGGTGTCTGTGGGAGTTTGCGCATTCTCCCCATGCTTGCGTGGGTTTGCTCCAGTTTCCTCCCCAAAGATGTGCTCTTCGGCTGATTGGTGTAACAAATTGTCCCTAAATTAGTCTCCCCTCAATTTGGTTTCCAATGTGGAGTGCCATAAGCCTAGACATGGGTCATGGGTGTTAAAATGGCGGCGCGGGCTCGTTGGGCCGAAGGGCCTGTTTCCTGCGCTGTGTTGTTCTTTGTTCTTTGGGATTTAATGGGATTGGGGGTTACAGATAGGCCTGGTAGGTCAGGATATGATCGGCGCAACTTGTAGGCCGGAGGGCCTGTTTGTGCTGTAGTGTTCTATGTCCATTCCCCTCAAACAGCCCCACCCCCCTCCACATCCTCCTCACCCACCCCCTCCCCCCACATTATCCTCCTGTACCCCCCTCGCTCCGGGGTCCCTGACCGATATTTTTGTCTTTCTAGGTTGCGGCCCTTGGATGTGGAGTTTATGAAGCGATTGGGGAAAATAATGAACATTATCCCGGTCATCGCGAAGGCCGACACCATGACCCTGGAGGAGAGGCACGAATTTAAACTGAGGGTGAGTGGCTCCCTAACCGTGTCCCTCTGTCTCCGTGTAAACCCACTGAGGAGGAGGAGGAGGCATCCATCGCTTTCTCTCTGGGAGAGTTTGGCGATTGCTACAACGGGGGGGGTGGAAAAATTCATAAAACTCAATGCAAGCTCGAGAAACAGAATCTCAACCTTTAATCTGGCAGCTTTACACTAACTCAGGGTCAACACTGTTCAGGTCATAACCTCTACCCTTCTCCATGATGTGGAGGTGCCAGCGGTGGACGGATCAGAATGCGAGTCTTTACAGCGAATTAAATCTTAAAAGGTGCAGAGAATGTGAGTGGAGAGAGGGTTAAGCACAGGTTAAAGTGATGTGTGTTGTCTCCAGACAGTGAGTCCAAAGATGTGTGGGTTAGGTTGATGCTAAAATTGCCCCTTAGAGTCCAGGGATGTGGAGGTTAGAGGGATTAGTGGGTATAATATAGGGGGTAGGGCCTGGGTGGGATTGTGTTGGGTGCAGACTCGATGGGCCGAAGGGCCTCTTTCTGCACTGTAGGGTTTCTATGATCCCTCTAACCTCCACATCCCTGGACTCTAAGGGGCAATTTTAGCATCAACCTAACCCACACATCTTTGATCTCACTACCTGGAGATAATACACATCTCCTTAACCTGTGCTTAACGCTCTCTCCACTCACATTGCCTGCACCTTTTAAGATTTAATTCGCTGCAAAGACTCGCATTCTGATAAGTCCAATGCTTGTAAAGATTGCAAGTCTTTACAGCTAATTTCCGCACACTTGAGGACACCCTCAACTGGGATCTTGGGATCGTGTCGCACGATCTGTAACCCCCATGACTTGCCTGGGCTTGCAAAACCTCACTAACTGTCTGGAGACAATACACGTCTCTTTAACCTGTGCTTAATGCTCTCTCCACTCACATTGTCTGCACCTTTAAGACTTGGTTACCTTTAAGAATTGGCTAGCAGATAGGAGACAGAGGGTGGTAGTTGAAGGAAAGTATTCGTCATGGAGTTCAGTTACGAGCGGTATGCCTCAGGGATCTGTTTTGGGGCCACTGCTGTTTGTAATCTTTATTAATGATCTGGATGAGGGTATAGTTGGGTGGATCAGTAAATTTGCTGATGACACCAAAGTCGGAGGTGTGGTAGATAGTGAGGAAGGGTGTCATAGTTTACAGGGAGACTTAGACAAGTTGCAGAGCTGGGCCGAGAGGTGGCGGATGGAGTTTAATGCGGAAAAGTGTGAGGTAATTCACTTTGGCAGGGATAACAGATGTGTAGAGTATAGGGCTAACGGGAGGACTCTGAATAGTGTGGATGAACAGAGGGATCGAGGTGTATGTGTACATAGATCCCTGAAAGTTGGGAATCAAGTAGATAAGGTTGTTAAGAAGGCATACGGTGTCTTGGCGTTTATTGGTAGGGGGATTGAATTTAGGAGTCGCAGCGTCATGTTGCAACTGTACACAACTCTGGTGCGGCCGCACTTGGAGTATTGTGTGCAGTTCTGGTCCCCACATTACAGGAAGGATGTGGAGGCTTTGGAGAGGGTGCAGAGGAGGTTTACCAGGATGTTGCCTGGTATGGAGGGGAGGTCCTATGAGGAGAGACTGAGGGATTTGGGGTTGTTTTCGCTGGAAAGAAGGCGGCTAAGAGGGGATCTTATTGAAACATATAAGATGATTAGAGGTTTAGATAGGGTGGACAGTGATCGCCTTTTTCCTCGGATGGAGAAAGCTAGCACAAGGGGGCATAGCTTTAAATTAAGGGGGGGTAGTTATAGGACGGATGTCAGGGGTAGGTTCTTTACCCAGAGGGTGGTGAGGGATTGGAATGCCCTGCCTGCTGCAGTTGTAGATGCGCCTAGTTTGGGGGCGTTTAAGAGATCCGTGGATAGGTTTATGGATGGAAAGGGATTGGTTTAGGTTAGAGGGTCATTGCTTTTTAATTGGTCGGCGCAACATCGTGGGCCGAAGGGCCTGTTCTGCGCTGTAATGTTGTATGTTCTATGTTCTATGGTTAGCTGCGAAGACTCGCATTCTAATCAGTATTCTGTAAACTGTGTGTGTCTTTATATGCCCTGTTTGTGATTAGAACCTCCCCACTCAACTGATGAAGGGGCAAACCCTGAAAGCTAGGGGCTTTTATACCATCTAAACCTGTTGGACTTTAACCTGGTGTAGTGAGACTCCTGACTCACTTTTTCAAGCGGCAGATATGTATCTCCTGTTGCCATTTACACCTCCTCTCGAAAGATCCCCAGTTTCTTTACTTGCCCCCTTTACTGTCCCCACTTTGGCCCCCATACCATTGGCCCTTCTGTCATTGATCTCTCATCATCAGCGTATCAGAACCCCTCCGATTTGTAGTTCCCTCCTCTCATCCTTCCACAATTATACACCTGTAACTGTGCGGCCAAATTCCCCTCCAACTCCATTTTCTAGTTTGCTGATGACACCACCGTAGTGGGTCGGATCTCAAACAATGATGAGACGGAGTACGGGAATGAGATAGAGAATCTGGTGAACTGGCAACAATAATCTCTCCCTCAATGTTAACAAAACAAAGGAGATTGTCATTGAGTTCAGGAACCATAAAGGAGAACGTGCCCCTGTCTACATCAACGGGGATGGAGTAGAAAGGGTCGAGAACTTTAAGTTTTTAGGTGTCCAGATCACCAACACCCTGTCCTGGTCCCCCCCCATGCCAACACTATAGTTAAGAAAGCCCCACCAACGCCTCTACTTTCTCAGAAGACGAAGGAAATTTGGCATGTCCGCTACAACTCTCACCAACTTTTACAGATGCCCCACAGAAAGTATTCTTTCTGGTTGTATCACAGCTCGGTCTGGGCTCCTGCTCTGCCCAAAACCGCAAGGAACTACAAAAGGGTCGTGAATGTAGCCCAATCCATCACACAAACCAGCCTCCCATCCATTGACTCTGTCTAACTGTCTACAACTCTGCAAAGCAGCCAGTATAATTAAGGATCCCGTGCACCCCGGACATTCTCTCTTCCACCTTCTTCCATCGGGAAAAAGATACAAAAGTCTGAGGTCCCGTACCGACCGACTCAAGAACAGCTTCTTCCCTGCTGCTGTCAGACTTTTGAATGGACCTACCTCGCATTGAGTTGATCTTTCTCTACACCCTCGCTGTGACTGTAACACTACATTCTGCACCATCTCCTTTCCTTCTCTATGAACAGTATAGCGCACAAGAAACAATACTTTTCATTGTTTGCTAATACATCTGTCAATAACAAATCAAATCAAAAAATCAAAAATTCCAGCTTCGATCAGTCACATTTTTAACATCATCGAACATAAACATTAACTCGGTTCCCTCAGCACAGACACTGCCTGACCTGCTGGGTATTTCCAGCACTTTCTGTTTTTATATCACTATCTGTTCCTCTCAGACTCAGAGGATAGACAATAAGCTCCAGACGTCTGTCTCCTATTTTTTGTGTCCCGGTTAACACGTCTATATTCAGCGCTAATGTAATAAAGCTGGCAAGGATTGTGTCAAAATACAACGGAGAGGAATTTTCACAGACTCTTTATCGAAAGTGGTAAAGATAGCAGCTGGATAGAAATAAACTCATTCCCAAAATGTTCCGGAAACGTCAGCATTTCCAGTGTTAAAATTACTCCAATAAGTGGAGAACATGTTTATTTGGATTTCCTGTCCCCTTGGGGAGAGTAGAGGGGGTTAGACTGTAGGGGGGGATTGGGCTGTAGGGGGGATTGGACTATAGAGGGGATTGGACTATAGAGGGGATTGGACTGTAGGGGGGACTGGACTGTAGGGGGGATTGGACTGTAGGAGGGATTGGACTATAGAGGGGATTGGACTGTAGGGGGGATTGGACTGTAGGAGGGATTGGACTGTAGGGGGGATTGGACTGTAGGGGGGATTGGACTGTAGGGGGGATTAGACTGTACGGGGGATTGGACTGTAGTGGGGATTGGACTGTAGTGGGGATTGGACTGTAGGGGGAATTGGACTGTGGGGGGGGATTGGACTGTAGGGGGGATTGGACTGTAGGGGGGATTGGACTGTAGGGGGGATTAGACTGTACGGGGGATTGGACTGTAGTGGGGATTGGACTGTAGTGGGGATTGGACTGTAGGGGGAATTGGACTGTGGGGGGGGATTGGACTGTAGGGGGGATTGGACTGTACGGGGGATTGGACTGTAGTGGGGATTGGACTGTAGTGGGGATTGGACTGTAGGGGGAATTGGACTGTAGGGGGGATTGGACTGTAGTGGGGATTGGACTGTGGGGGGGGGATTGGACTGTAGGGGGAATTGGACTGTGGGGGGGGATTGGACTGTAGGGGGGATTGGACTGTAGGGGGGATTGGACTATAGAGGGGATTGGACTGTAGGGGGGACTGGACTGTAGGGGGGATTGGACTGTAGGGGGGGGATTGGACTGTAGGGGGGATTGGACTGTAGGGGGGATTGGACTGTAGTGGGGATTGGACTGTAGGGGGGATTGGACTGTAGTGGGGATTGGACTGTAGGGGGGGGATTGGACTGTAGTGGGGATTGGACTGTAGGGGGGATTGGACTGTAGGGGGGGGTTGGACTGTAGAGAGGATTGGACTGTAGGGGGGGTTGGACTGTAGGGGGGGATTGGACTGTAGGGGGGGTTGGACTGTAGAGGGGATTGGACTGTAGGGGGGGTTGGACTGTAGGGGGGATTAGACTGTAGGGGGGACTGGACTGTAGGGGGGGGATTGGACTATAGAGGGGATTGGACTGTAGGGGGGATTGGACTGTACGGGGGGTTAGACTGTACGGGGGATTGGACTGTAGTGGGGATTGGACTGTACGGGGGGTTAGACTGTACGGGGGATTGGACTGTAGTGGGGATTGGACTGTAGGGGGGATTGGACTGTAGGGGGGGGGATTGGACTATAGAGGGGATTGGACTGTAGGGGGGGATTGGACTGTAGTGGGGATTGGACTATAGGGGGGAATGGACTGTAGGGGGGATTGGACTGTAGGGGGGATTGGACTGTAGTGGGGATTGGACTGTAGGGGGATTAGACTGTAGGGGGGATTGGACTGTAGGGGGGATTGGACTGTAGTGGGGATTGGACTGTAGGGGGGATTGGACTGTGGGGGGGGGATTGGACTATAGAGGGGATTGGACTGTAGGGGGGGATTGGACTGTAGTGGGGATTGGACTGTAGGGGGGATTGGACTGTAGGGGGGTTAGACTGTAGTGGGGATTGGACTGTAGAGGGGATTGGACTATAGAGGGGATTGGACTGTAGTGGGGATTGGACTGTAGTGGGATTGGACTGTAGTGGGGATTGGACTGTAGGGGGGATTGGACTGTAGAGAGGATTGGACTGTAGGGGGGGTTGGACTGTAGAGGGGATTGGACTGTAGGGGGGGTTGGACTGTAGGGGGGGTTGGACTGTAGAGAGGATTGGACTGTAGGGGGGGTTGGACTGTAAGGGGGGGTTTAGACTGTAGGGGGGATTGGACTGTAGGGGGGGGTTGGACTGTAGAGGGGATTGGACTGTAGGGGGGGTTGGACTGTAGGGGGGGGTTGGACTGTAGAGGGGATTGGACTGTAGGGGGGGATTGGACTGTAAGGGGGATTGGACTGTAGAGGGGATTGGACTGTAGGGGGGGATTGGACTGTAGAGGGGATTGGACTGTAGGGGGGGATTGGACTGTAGGGGGGGATTGGACTGTAGAGGGGATTGGACTGTAGGGGGGGATTGGACTGTAGGGGGGGGTTGGACTGTAGGGGGGATTGGACTGTGGGGGGGGGGATTGGACTGTAGGGGGGGGATTGGACTGTGGGGGGGGTGGTTGGACTGTACTGTGGGGGCAGGGGGTAGAGGGAGGGGTATCAGTGGGATTTTAGACTCTGCAGCTGATTCTGTGAGTTTATCTGGGGTTGAGCGAGATTACGAGCTCCAGCTTTGACTCGCTTTTCGCTATTTTGACCCTGACAGGTTCGGAAGGAGCTGGAGGCAAACTGCATTGAGTTTTACCCACAGAGAGAGTTTGATGAAGATATGGAAGACAAAATGGAAAATGACAAGATCCGGGTGAGTGAGAGCCTGCGTCAAACTGAGACACAGGAAACAGCAGCCTTGTGTTTGGAGGGTGCTGCTCACAGATTGCCTCTTCCCCTGTCTGAGCCAGACTTACGGCCCTCTCTCTCTCTCTCTCTGTTTTACGGTGGTCAGGATTTGTCTTCACAATTCTCCCCTCTTCCCCTCTCACCCGCTGTCCAGCCAGCTGGTTTGGAGATGAGGTGTGGGTGGGGGGGTTTATAAGCAGTTTGCAGTTGGCCCACACCCGCCATGTCTCCCTGGAGGGCAAGGACTGAGCCTGGGCCTGTTGAGGGCCTTATTTGGCCAATTAATGGTCACTAAAGTGCCTGATCCTGCCCTCATTGCTGTTACACCCACGACAGAGAGAGGCCAACACCAAATGAGTCGCCCAATAGCGTTAGTTATGTGAACCAAGAGAATCTATAGAGTCTCTTCAAGGAGACCATTCAGCCCATTGGATCTGCTCTGACTCTCCATTAGAGCATCTTCCCCAGGCCCACCCCAACTCCCTATCCCTGTAACCCCATCGCCAATCCTATCCCGCACGTCTTTGGGCTGTGGGAGGAAGCCCACGCAGACACGAGGAGAATGTGCAAACTTCACACAGACAGTGACCCGAGGCCGGGAATCGAACCCTGTTCCCTGGTGCTGTGAGGCAGCAGTGCGAACTGATGTCTAGGAAGGGAGTGGGGTCCCATTGAGAGGGACTGCCCCCATTGCAAGCACCCTCTCCCAGGTCAAATCTTCCTCAAATTGGAATACAATGTTGGCAAGTGCGAGGTTATCCACTTTGGCAGGGATAATAGTAGGAGGGACTACTACTTAAAGGGCGGAAAGTTGCAGCATGCTACGGTGCAGAGGGACCTGGGGGTCCTTGTGCATGAGTCGCAAAAACCCAGCCTGCAGGTGCAGCAGGTGGTCAGGAAGGCGAATGGGATGCTGGCCTTCATAGCGAAGGGGATTGAATATAAAAGTAGGGAGGTCTTGCTGCGGCTGTATAGGGCATTGGTGAGGCCGCAGCTGGAGTACTGTGTGCAGTTCTGGTCGCCTCACTACAGGAAGGATGTGGAAGCTATTGAGAGGGTGCAGAGGAGATTTACAAGGATGTTGCCTGGATTGGGAGGCATGCCTTATGAGGATAGGTTGAGGGAGCTGGGACTCTTCTCCCTGGAGAGACGAAGGTTGAGAGGCGACCTGATAGAGGTTTATAAGATGTTGAGAGGAATAGATAGGGTGGATTCTCAGAGGCTATTTCCCAGGGCTGAAATGGTCGCTACGAGAGGACACAGGTTTAAGGTGCTGGGGAGCAGGTACAGAGGAGATGTCGGGGTAAGTTTTTCACTCAGAGGGTGGTGAGTGAGTGGAATCGGCTGTGGTAGTAGAGGCGAACTCGTTGGGGTCTTTTAAGAGACTTCTGGATGAGTACATGGGATTTAGTGGGATTGGGAGTTACAGATAGTTCTATGGCCTGGTAGGTATGGATATGATCGGCGCAACTTGTGGGCCGAAGGGCCTGTTTGTGCTGTAGTGTTCTATGTTCTAAGCTAGTGGCTTTTGCTACCAAATAAACCTGTTGGACTTTAACCTGGTGTTGTAAGATTTCTCACCAGACAACAGGGCAGGATGAGAAACCCCATGTAGAAGCTCTTGTCTCCAGGAGGCCATTTGATCCCTAGAGTTTGTTCCATCGTTAAATAAGCTCCTGACTGATCTACCCAACTCTCCATACCCCCTTTGGACAACAAAAAACTGGAAATACTCAACCTGGCACCAATCGCCCTCTCTGAAACTACCCAGGAGAATCTTTAGCAAGCGTTGTCCCCGCTACGTATTTCCAATCCTTGTGGATGTTGTTGTGCTGTTACTTACGCAAGGATATTTCGGCCTTGGAGGGAGTGCAGAGGAGGTTTACTAGGCTGATACCGGAGTTGAGGGGGTTGAGCTATGAGGAGAGGCTGAATAAACTAGGCTTGTACTCGTTAGAGTTTAGAAGAATGAGGGGAGATCTCATTGAGACGTATAAGATGATGAATGGGATGGATAGGATAGAGGTGGAGAGACTCTTCCCGCTCAGAAAGGACAGTAGGACTAGAGGGCACAGCCTCAAGATAAAGGGGGAGCGGTTTAGAACGGAGTTGAGGAGGAACTTCTTCACTCAAAGGGTGGTGAATCTCTGGAATTCTCTGCCCGTTGAAGTGGTGGAGGCTGCCTCGCTAAATATTTTTAAGACGTGGGTTGATGGGTTTTTGATAAGAGAGGGGATTAAGGGTTATGGGGAGAGGGCGGGAATGTGGAACTGAGTCACGACAGATCAGCCACGATCTTATTGAATGGCGGGGCAGGCTCGAAGGGCTAGATGGCCTACTCCTGCTCCTATTTCTTATGTTCTTATCATGTTCTTTCCATTACTTACCTGCTTTTCTTTCCAATCTTGCAGGAAACCATGCCCTTCGCTATTGTCGGGAGTGACACTGAGTATCAGATAAACGGGAAGAGAGTCTTAGGCAGGAAAACACCTTGGGGCATCATCGAGGGTGAGTCTGTTACCCTAGAAACCCTACAGTGCAGAAAGAGGCCATTCAGCCCATCGAATCTACACCCTCCACAATCCCACCCAGGCCCTACCCCCATATCCCTACATATTTACCCGCTAATCCCTCTAATCTACACATCTCAGGACACTAAGGGGCAATTTTAGCATCAACCTAACCCGCATATAGAACACTACAGCACAAACAGGCCCCTTGGCCCACAAGTTGCGCCGATCACATCCATAGCTAGCAGGCCATATCTGTAACTCCCAATCCCAATAAACTCATCCAGAAGTCTTTTAACAGACCGCAGCGAGTTTTTGGGAGGGAACCGGAGCACCCAGAGGAAACCCACGCGGAGAATGTGCAAACTCCACACACAGAGAGTGACCCGAGGCGGGATTCGAACCCTGGAGCTGTGAAGCCGCAGTGTTAACCCACTGTGTTGCCCATAACCACTGCGAGCAGGGTTCGAACCTGCAGGCGGAAACCCCATTAAATTTCAAATCCGACGCCTTAACCACTCAGTCAAAGCTCTGACCCACATACCATGTTGATACAGTTCCTGGGTCAGATACGTTCACTTAATCAGTGCCTCCCTCCTTAGCCTATCTGTTAACAGCTGCCTCGTATCTCCCTCAAGCCTCAATCCTTCAACACTCATTGCCCCTCTGAACCTCCCTCGCTCTTTCCTCCATCAAACTCCAAAGCCTCCACATTCTGCCTCTCCTCAGTCATCAGAACATAAGAAATAGGAGCAGGAGTAGGCCATCTAGCCCTTCGAGCCTGCCCCGCCATTCAATAAGATCATGGCTGATCTGTCGTGGCTCAGTTCCACTTTCCCGCCCTCTCCCCATAACCCTTAATCCCGTCGCTTATCAAAAACCCATCAACACGCGTCTTAAAAATATTTAGCGAGGCAGCCTCCACCACTTCAACGGGCAGAGAATTCCAGAGATTCACCACCCTTTGAGTGAAGAAGTTCCTCCTCAACTCCGTTCTAAACCGCCCCCCCTTTATCTTGAGGCTGTGCCCCCTAGTCCTACTGTCCTTTCTGAGCGGGAAGAGTCTCTCCACCTCTATCCTATCCATCCCATTCATCATCTTATACGTCTCAATGAGATCTCCCCTCATTCTTCTAAACTCTAACGAGTACAAGCCTAGTTTATTCAGCCTCTCCTCATAGCTCAACCCCCTCAACTCCGGAATAAGCCTAGTAAACCTCCTCTGCACTCCCTCCAAGGCCAAAATATCCTTGCGTAAGTGCGGCGCCCAAAACTGCATCAGAGTCACTTTTTTTAAAAAGTTTATTTATTAGTGTGACAAGTAAGGCTTATATTAACACTGCAATGAAAATCCCTTAGTCGCCACACTCCGGTGCCTGTTCGGGTACACTGAGGGAGAATTTAGCACGGCCCAATGTATCTAACCAGCCTGTCATTCAGACTGTGGGAGGAAATTGGAGCGCTCGGAGGAAACCCACGCAGACACGGGGAGAATGTGCAGACTCTGCACAGACCCAAACCGGGAATCGAACCCAGGTCCCCGGAGCTGTGAAGCCGCAGTGTTAACCACTGTGCCGCCCATAACCGCTGCGAGCGGGGTTCGAACCTACAGGCGGAAACCCCATTAAATTTCAAATCCGACGCCTTAACCACTCGGTCACCGCAGCACCTCCAGCCCACATACCATGTTGATACAGTTCCTGGCGCTGTGACGCAGTGGTGCTAACCCACTGTGCCACCATGCTGGCGATGGCATCTTCTTCTTCAGAGCCTGCTGTTGAAGACTGTGGCTCACACATCGCCTGGACTGATTCCTAGAAATATCCCAAGGATTTCCTAACCCAATGCCATTTAACCCAGCCCAGAACCCAAACTGGGAGTTGAACTCGGGTCCCTAGTGCTGTGAGGCAGCAGTGCTAACCACTGTGCCAACCACCGTGCCACCCCTAGGCCCACGGGCTCCCATTTTCATGTATCGCCCCCTCAGGACCTCAGGCGTGTGAGTCTCATCCTTCCTCTCTCACACCATCGAACCATCTCACTCTCCGTCCCACACTATCGCGCTATTACACACCTCAGTCCATCATGAGATGACCACACAGGAAATAAATACCATTTAGTTGTTACACGCAAGGCCACTGGATGTTGAGTGATCTAATTTTATAGAACTCTTCGAGACAATTTTTGTACAATCCACTCTCCCTGGTGTGCCTCAGGGATCTGTTTTGGGGCCACTGCGGTTTGTTATTTTTATAAATGATCTGGATGAGGGTATAGTTGGGTGGATCAGTAAATTTGCTGATGACACCAAAGTCGGAGGTGTGGTAGATAGTGAGGAAGGGTGTCATAGTTTGCAGGAAGACTTAGACAGGTTGCAGAGCTGGGCCGAGAGGTGGCGGATGGAGTTTAATGCGGAGAAGTGTGAGGTAATTCACTTTGGCAGGAATAACAGATGTGTTGAGTATAGGGCTAACGGTAGGACTCTGAATAGTGTGGATGAGCAGAGGGATCTAGGTGTATGTGTACATAGATCCCTGAAAGTTGGGAATCAAGTAGATAAGATTGTTAAGAAGGCATACGGTGTCTTGGCGTTTATTGGTAGGGGGATTGAATTTAGGAGTCGCAGCGTCATGTTGCAACTGTACACAACTCTGGTGCGGCCGCACTTGGAGTACTGTGTGCAGTTCTGGTCCCCACATTACAGGAAGGATGTGGAGGCTTTGGAGAGGGTGCAGAGGAGGTTTACCAGGATGTTGCCTGGTATGGAGGGGAGGTCCTATGAGGAGAGACTGAGGGATTTGAGGTTGTTTTCGTTAGAAAGAAGGCGGCTAAGAGGGGATCTTATTGAAACATATAAGATGATTAGAGGTTTAGATAGGGTGGACAGTGATAGCCTTTTTCCTCTGATGGAGAAAGCTAGCACGAGGGGGCATGGCTTTAAATTAAGGGGGGGTAGTTATAGGACGGAAGTCAGGGGTAGGTTCTTTACCCAGAGGGTGGTGAGGGATTGGAATGCCCTGCCTGCTGCAGTTGTAAATGCGCCTAGTTTGGGGGCGTTTAAGAGATCCGTGGATAGGTTTATGGATGGAAAGGGTTTGGTTTAGGTTAGAGGGTCATTGCTTCTTAATTGGTCGGCGCAACATCGTGGGCCGAAGGGCCTGTTCTGCGCTGTAATGTTCTACGTTCTAGTTGAACGCTTTCCACCACGGACCTACCCAACCCCTGCTGAAAGGGGAGCCAGATCGTTGGGTTTAGGTGACCGGTGAAGATTACCCCCCTGGTACGTCGCTAACCGGTCAGCCCGAAATAGTGAGTGGCCAAACTACCCAACATCCCGGAACTTGTCCGCTCTTTATCGGCGCACCCGCACTTCCCAGGAGGGGCCACTAGATGGTGGTCAGGAGCAGCTGCCGTGATTGGTTACTTTGGTCGGGGTCAGGCCGGGTGACGTATTCCTGTAAACGAAAGACTTGCATTTATATAGCACCTTCTCGCCCCGAAACACAGCTCGGGTGCCGTGGGATCTGTGAGAGCAGCTCGAGACAGAGCAGGTAGGGACCTCGGATATTGCCACATATTCCAGAGTCGTGCTGACAATGGGGTTTGATCCCCTGTTTGGGGACATTTAGAACAAAGAACAAAAACAGCCCGGGAAACAGGCCATTCGGCCCAACGAGCCCGCGCCGCCATCTTAACATTACCAGTCCCCCCCTCCACCCATGACCCTTATCTACGCTTATGGCATTCCACATTGAGGGAAACTAATTTAGGGACAATTTATTACCTCCAATCAGCCTAACAGCACATCTTTGGGGTGTGGGAGGAAACCGGAGCACCCGGAGAAAACCCACGCAAGCACGGGGAGAATGTGCAAACTCCCACAGACACCGACCCAAATCCATGTATCTGCACAGCAATCAGTGATAGTCACTGAGCTGTCGTGTTGCCCAGCATCTGGTCCAGTTTAGGCACACACTAACAACATGAAGCACTAGGCCACTCTCGAACAACCAAGAGCAGCCCCAGTACGACCCATCGCGTGTATGCCCCTCGTTGGACAACAAGGCGGACAGACTTAAAACCTGTGAATGAAAAGAGAAAGACATTAGTATCATTCCCCATCCTTATACATTACCAGGGACGTCCCAATGCTAATGAACCTTATTTAAAACAATCTCCTATATCCACCCATCCCCAACCCACTCATGTGCCTGAGATAGACAATGGTCTGCGTCCAGTTCTGGTCGCCTTACTACCAGAAGGACGTGGAGACTCTGGAGAGAGTGCAGAGGATGTTCACCAGGATGTTGCCTGGTATGGAAGGACTGGGGTATGAGGAAAGATTGAAGAAATTGGGGCTCTTTTCCCTTGAAAGACGCCGACTGAGGGGGGATCTAATAGAGGTATATAAGATTATGAAGGGTATAGATAGAGTAAACAGAGGTAAGCTATTTCCTATGATAGAGACACGTAGGACAAGGGGCCATGGGCTTAAGGTGAGGGGGGAGCAGTATAACACAGATATTAGAGGGAGGTTTTTCACACAGAGGGTAATGGGGGTATGGAATGCTCTGCCAAGTAAGGTGGTGGAGGCAAACACGCTGGAGTTGTTTAAGAGTAACTTAGACAGGCACATGAGTGAGTTGGAGATCGGTGGATATAGGAGAACCTTTTAAATAAGGGTCATTAGCATTGGGGCGTCCCTGGTAATGTAAATGGGTATAGTATGATAATAATGTTTTTCTCTTTTCGTTCACAGGTTATAAGTGGGTCCGCCTCGTGTCCAACGAGGGGCATACACGTGATGGGTCGTACTGGGGCTGCTCTTGGTTGTTCGAGATTGGCCTAGTGCTTCATGTCGTTAGTGTGTGCCTAAACTGGACCAGATACTGGGCAACACGACAGCTCAGTGACTATCACTGATTGCTGAGCAGACACATGGATTTGGGCCGGTGTCTGTGGGAGTTTGCGCATTCTCCCCGTGCTTGCGTGGGTTTTCTCCGGGTGCTCCAGTTTCCTCCCACACCCCAAAGATGTGCTGTTAGGCTGATTGGCAGGAATAAATTGTCCCTAAATCAGTTTCCCTCAATCTGGATGGCCATAAAACATTAGACAGGGGTCGTGGGTGGAGTAGGGGGACTGGTGGTGTTGAGATGGCGGCGCGGGCTCGTTGGGCCGAAGGGCCTGTTTCCCGGGCTGATTTTGTTCTGTGTTCTTCTTTGCCTCTGGTACAGGATAATGAGGGGATTAACCAGCACTCTGTGCCAGGCTCATAGCTCAAAAGACACGGGGACCCAAAGATAGCGTCTTAGACCATTCTGTACCTGCGGGGCCAATGATGTGGCAGTGAACCCTCTCTGGCTGCACTGACACTCTTCAGGCTATCGCTGCTTCTGGGAGTAACTCATCCACTAATCACATTCTAATATTAAATGGCCATCTTTGGGCATATACAGGAACGAAATCACTGGGTTTCTAGGGGTGAGTAACACCAAGGAATACCGGGATAGCGGTGTGCAGTTGGATGAACAGCCAAGATCCGACTGAATGGCGGGACAGGCCCGAGGGGCCAAGTGGCCCACTCCAGCTCCCATGTTCCCCATTCAAGATGGCGTCAAGCAGGAAGTAAAATGGAAGGTTTCGGCTCAAAGCCCTGATTGAAAACAAATTATTCAGAGCATTTGAACACTCAAACTAAACATATTACAGCGCATATTGAAGATAGAAGTGAAATGGAATTAGAATTGATAGCGTCAAGGAATGGAGGATGGTTACTGTGAAGGAGGAGGCTATTCAGCCCATTGTGTGAGCCTATCTGTCAGAGTAACTCACTTAGTCACTCAGCTCACCCTGTAGCTCAATATATCATTCTGTTTGGATCATTCTCTCATTCTCCTTCGAAAACATTGATTGAATGGACTTCCACCACATTTCAGATCCTAACCACTCGCTATGTGAATCTGTCTCCACCACACTCTCAGACAGTACATTCCAAATCCTAACCACTCGCTGTGTGAATCTGTCTCCACCACACTCTCAGACAGTACATTCCAAATCCTAACCACTCGCTGTGTGAATCTGTCTCCACCACACTCTCAGACAGTACATTCCAAATCCTAACCACTCGCTGTGTGAATCTGTCTCCACCACACTCTCAGACAGTACATTCCAGATCCTAACCACTCGCTGTGTGAATCTGTCTCCACCACACTCTCAGACAGTACATTCCAGATCCTAACCACTCACTGTGTGAATCTGTCTCCACCACACTCTCAGACAGTACATTCCAGATCCTAACCACTCACTGTGTGAATCAGTCTCCACCACACTCTCAGACAGTACATTCCAGATCCTAACCACTCGCTGTGTGAATCAGTCTCCACCACACTCTCAGACAGTACATTCCAGATCCTAACCACTCGCTGTGTGAATCTGTCTCCACCACACTCTCAGACAGTACATTCCAGATCCTAACCGCTCGCTGTGTGAATCTGTCTCCACCACACTCTCAGACAGTGCATTCCAGATCCTAACCACTCGCGGTGTGAATCTGTCTCCACCACACTCTCAGACAGTGCATTCCAGATCCTAACCACTCGCTGTGTGAATCTGTCTCCACCACACTCTCAGACAGTGCATTCCAGATCCTAACCACTCGCGGTGTGAATCTGTCTCCACCACACTCTCAGACAGTGCATTCCAGATCCTAACCACTCGCTGTGTGAATCTGTCTCCACCACACTCTCAGACAGTGCATTCCAGATCCTAACCACTCGCTGTGTGAATCTGTCTCCACCACACTCTCAGACAGTACATTCCAGACCCTAACCACTCGCTGTGTGGATCTGTCTCCACCACACTCTCAGACAGTACATTCCAGACCCTAACCACTCGCTGTGTGAATCTGTCTCCACCACACTCTCAGACAGTACATTCCAGATCCTAACCACTCGCTGTGTGAATCTGTCTCCACCACACTCTCAGACAGTACATTCCAGACCCTAACCACTCGCTGTGTGAATCTGTCTCCACCACACTCTCAGACAGTACACTCCAGACCCTAACCACTCGCTGTGTGAATCTGTCTCCACCACACTCTCAGACAGTACATTCCAGATCCTAACCACTCGCTGTGTGAATCTGTCTCCACCACACTCTCAGACAGTACATTCCAGATCCTAACCACTCGCTGTGTGAATCTGTCTCCACCACACTCTCAGACAGTACATTCCAGATCCTAACCACTCGCTGTGTGAATCTGGCTCCACCACACTCTCAGCAGTGCATTCCAGATCCTAACCACTCGCTGTGTGAATCAGTCTCCACCACACTCTCAGACAGTACATTCCAGACCCTAACCACTCGCTGTGTGAATCTGTCTCCACCACACTCTCAGACAGTACATTCCAGATCCTAACCACTCGCTGTGTGAATCTGTCTCCACCACACTCTCAGACAGTACATTCCAGACCCTAACCACTCGCTGTGTGAATCTGTCTCCACCACACTCTCAGACAGTACATTCCAGATCCTAACCACTCGCTGTGTGAATCTGTCTCCACCACACTCTCAGACAGTACATTCCAGACCCTAACCACTCGCTGTGTGAATCTGTCTCCACCACACTCTCAGACAGTACATTCCAGACCCTAACCACTCGCTGTGTGAATCAGTCTCCACCACACTCTCAGACAGTACATTCCAGATCCTAACTACTCGCTGTGTGAATCAGTCTCCACCACACTCTCAGACAGTACATTCCAGATCCTAACCACTCGCTGTGTGAATCTGTCTCCACCACACTCTCAGACAGTACATTCCAGATCCTAACCACTCGCTGTGTGAATCAGTCTCCACCACACTCTCAGACAGTACATTCCAGATCCTAACCACTCGCTGTGTGAATCTGTCTCCACCACACTCTCAGACAGTACATTCCAGACCCTAACCGCTCGCTGTGTGAATCTGTCCCCACCACACTTCAAAAAATAAACAATAATTTTAAAAAAACAACATTCTACAGCGACTTCCGCAGTCTTGGGTCATCTCAAAGTGCATTGTAACGGGAATAGGCATAGCAGCAGAGGTAGGCCATTCAGTCCATCAAGCCTGCCCTGCCATTCAGTGACTGATCTGATAGGATAATCCTCAACTCCACTTTCCCACCTTATCCCCGTAACTCTCGAGTCCCTTGCTGGTTAAAGCCGGCCTCTCTCAGTCCTGAATGTACTCAACAACCCAATCCCTACTGCCCTTTACGGTAAAGAATTTCTGAGGGAAGAAATTCCTCCTCACCTCCGTGTTATATGGGCGACCCCCTCGCTCTGCTCTCTGGCTCCAGTTCTCCAGCACCTACGCTGTCAAACTCCCTGAGAATCCGATACATCTCAATAAGGTGGCCTCTCATTCTTCTAAACTCCAATGAGTACATACCTACTCAACCTCTCCCTCCCTACCTGGGATTGACCTAGTGAACCTTCTTAAACATCCACTTCCTCCATCACCAATGCACAGCCCTGTGTACCACCTACAAGACACACTGCAGGCTCTGCCAACACTTCTCCAATAGCCCCTTCCAAACCTCCAACCTCTACCATCTAGAAGAACAAGGTGCCTGGAGTTGGGGGGGTCTTTCCGGTAGAACAAGGTGCCTGGGAACGCCACCAACTCACTCAGCATCCTCACAGAGAATTATAACCTCGTTCCTGCAACTGGGTCAAGACCCTGAGACTTCCCCTCCCTAACAGCACGGTGGGTGTACCTACGCCGCGTGGACTGCAGCGGCTCCAGACGGCAGCTCGGCGCCACCTCCTGGAGGGCAGCGTACGCTGGCCTAGCCAGCGATGCCCACACCCAAGTTTAACATAGAACATAGAACATTACAGCGCAGAACAGGCCCTTCGGCCCACGATGTTGCGCCGACCAGTTAAAAAAAAAACAACAACAGTGACCCACTAACCTAAACCAATCCCTTTTCGTCCATAAACCTATCCATAGACCTCTTAAACGCCCCCAAACTAGGCGCATTTACAACTGCAGCTGGCAGGGCATTCCAATCCCTCACCACCCTCTGGGTAAAGAACCTACCCCTGACATCCGTCCTATAACTACCCCCCCTTAGTTTAAAGCCATGCCCCCTCGTGCTAGCTTTCTCCATCCGAGGAAAAAGGCTATCACTATCCACCCTATCTAAACCTCTAATCATCTTATATGTTTCAATAAGATCCCCTCTTAGCCGCCTTCTTTCCAGCGAAAACAACCCCAAATCCCTCAGTCTCTCCTCATAGGATCTCCCCTCCATACCAGGCAACATCCTGGTAAACCTCCTCTGCACCCTCTCCAAAGCCTCCACATCCTTCCTGTAATGTGGGGACCAGAACTGCACACAATACTCCAAGTGCGGCTGCACCAGAGTTGTGTACAGTTGCAACATAACGCTACGACTCCTAAATTCAATCCCCCTACCAATAAACGCCAAGACACTGTATGCCTTCTTAACAACCTTATCTACTTGATTCCCAACTTTCAGGGCTCTATGTACACATACACCTAGATCCCTCTGCTCCTCCACACTATTCAAAGTCCTCCCGTTAGCCCTATACTCAACACATCTGTTATTCCTACCAAAGTGAATTACCTCACACTTCTCCACATTAAACTCCATCCGCCACCTCTCGGCCCAGCTCTGCAACCTGTCTAAGTCACCCTGCAAACTATGACACCCTTCTTCACCATCTACCACACCTCCGACTTTGGTGTCATCAGCAAATTTACTAATCCACCCAACTATACCCTCATCCAGATCATTAATAAAAATTACAAACAGCAGTGGCCCCAAAACAGATCCCTGAGGCACACCACTCGTAACCGAACTCCATGATGAATATTTACCGTCAACCACTACCCTCTGTCTCCTATCCGCTAGCCAATTCCTAATCCAGTTCCCTAGATCACCCCCAATCCCATACATCTGCATTTTGTGCAGAAGTCTACCATGGTGAACCTTATCAAACGCCTTACTAAAATCCATATACACCACATCCACTGCCTTACCCCCATCCACCTCTTTGGTCACTTTCTCAAAGAACTCAATAAGGTTAGTAAGGCACGACCTACCCGCTACAAAACCATGCTGACTATCTCCAATCAACTCATTACTCTCCAAATAACTATAAATCCTATCCCTAATAATTTTTTCCAAAACCTTTCCCACAACAGGAGTGAGACTCAAGTTTGGGGAAGGGATTTTGTTTGTGGGTGTTGCGTTCTGACCCGCTGTTTCTTTCTGTCTCTTTCCAGTTGAGAATGTCACCCACTGTGAGTTTCCTCTTCTCCGGGACCTCATCGTTAGGTAACGCCAGTTCTTACACACGTACACCGTCTCCACGGTGCTTTTTAATCACGGCTCACGAATCTCTCTCTCTTTATCTCCCTCCACGTCTTCCTACTTTCTGATCTTTGGCTGCATGTTCTCCCCTCCGGTTATTCACTCATTCCATCCCCTCTCTTTTCACCCTCTTTTCTTCCACACTTCTTTGAATTTCACCCACGTCATGGTCCTTCTGCCTTTTCCACAATTTTAAACTCTTCCTCTCCCCCACACACTGCCCCCTCCCACATTGCCTCCCCCCCCACCGTTCCCCCACCCTCTCTCCCTACTAATTCCCATCCTCCCCTCGTTCACCATTTCCCCTCTAATCTCCCACTTTCTCGCCCATTTTCCCCTTTCTTTGTCTGCTCGCTGGATCTACCTCCCGGCTCTGACTGTCTCCCTGCGTCTCTCCCTTTGCCTCTCTTTCTATCTCCCTCTTTTTTTTCCCTCTTCTCCTGTCCGCCTCTCCTCCTCTCCATGTGCCTCTGATTGCCCTCCCCTCCCCTCTGTTGCCTCCTCTCTCTCTCTCTGTGTGTTCTTCTGCTGTGCACTCCGCAGGACTCACCTTCAGGACCTGAAGGAAGTGACACACAACATTTTCTACGAGACGTATCGGGCAACGCGGCTGAACGAAAACGGAAACCTGGCTAACGACACGGGAGAGGTGCACGAGAGTAACCTCTGAATCCGCCCAGAGAACGGAAAGTGTTCGATTCTCCCCAGGAACCTTGTGTAAAATCTCAGTTTTGTAAGCAAGCAAACACAAATCTATCTCCTTAAGAAGGGTAGAAGCTTTTAACGTTCAATCACTTGTTTGTGTCAGGCCTGTAATCCTCCCCAGCGATAGAATATGTGGTGAATTAGATTACTTTGTGCTTATCTTTCAATGCCCCGAACTTCCCAATTTTGATAAATCTATTGGTCCTTTTGGTACATTTGCCCAGCTTTATCCTGCCCATTGCGTCTCTATCCATTGGTGTTGTGGGAATGTCACTGATTGAGTCATCCAGATGCCCAGATTAATTCATATCTCACCACGGCAGCTGGTGGAATTTAAATTTAGTTCATAAATCTGGAAAACCAATCTCTCGGCGTCCATGAAACTCCCACCCATTGTCATTCAAATCCATCTGGTTCACTCTACAAAACTCTGGTGCGGCCGCACTTGGAGTATTGCGTACAGTTCTGGTCGCCGCATTTATAAGAAAGATGTGGAGGCATTGGAAAGGGTGCAGAGGAGGTTTACCAGGATGTTGCCTGGTATGGTGGGAAGGTCTTATCAGGAAAGGCTGAGGGACTTGAGGTTATTTCCATTAGAGAGAAGAAGGTTACGAGGTGACCTAATTGAGGCATACAAGATGATCAGAGGGTTAGATAGGGTGGACAGTGAGAGCCTTTTTCCTCGGATGGTGATGGCTAACACGAGGGGACATAGCTTTAAATTAAGGGGTGGTAATTATAGGACGGATGTCAGAGGTAGGTTCTTTACTCAGAGGGTAGTAAGGGTGTGGAATGCCCTGCCTGCAGCAGTTGTGGACTCGCCAACTTTAAGGGCATTCAAATGGTCAGTGGATAGGCGTATGGATAACATTGGAATAGTTTAGATTAGAGGGTCATTAGATTGGTTCCACTGGTCGGCGCCAACATCGAGGACCGAATGGCCTGTACTGCACTGGAATGTTCTATGATGTTCTTTAGGGAGGGAAATCTGCTGTCCTTACCCGGTCTGGCCTACACGTGACTCCAGGCTCATGGGTTTATAATTTGGTTCCAGGCTTGGGAAACTTCAATTAGGAGTCGGGAGGTAATGCTGCAACTTTATAAGACCCTGGTCAGACCCCACTTGGAGTACTGAGCGCAGTTCTGGTCACCTCACTACAGGAAGGATGTGGAAGCTATTGAGAGGGTGCAGAGGAGATTTACAAGGATGTTGCCTGGATTGGGAGGCATGCCTTATGAGGATAGGTTGAGGGAGCTGGGACTCTTCTACCTGGAGAGACGAAGGTTGAGAGGCGACCTGATAGAGGTTTATAAAATGTTGAGAGGAATAGATAGGGTGGATTCTCGGAGGCTATTTCCCAGGGCTGAAATGGTCGATACGAGAGGACACAGGTTTAAGGTGCTGGGGAGCAGGTACAGAGGAGATGTCAGGGGTAAGTTTTTCACTCAGAGGGTGGTGAGTGAGTGGAATCGGCTGCCGTTGGTGGTGGTGGAGGCGAACTCACTGGGGTCTTTTAAGAGACTTCTGGATGAGTACATGGGATTTAATGGGATTGAGGGTTATAGATAGGCCTGGTAGGTAGGGATAGGATTGGCGCAACTTGTGGGCCGAAGGGCCTGTTTGTGCTGTAGTGTTCTATGTTAGATTGGCAAGGTTGGGACTCTTATCCTCGGAGAGACGAAGGCTAACAGGAGGATTAGAATCACACAATCCCTTCAATGTCAGAGGAGGCCACTCAGCCCATCGAGCCTGCACCAACCACAATCCCACCCAGGTCCTATCCCCATGTGTTTATCCTGCCTGGACACTAAGGGGCAATTTAGCACGGCCAATCAACCTAACCCGCACATCTTTGGACTGTGGGAGGAAACCGGGGCACCCGGAGGAAACCCACGCAGACACGAGGAGAATGTGCAAACTCCACACAGACAGTGACCCCGAGCCGGGAATCGAACCCAGGACCCTGGCGCTGGGAGACAGCAGTGCTAACCCACTGTGCCACCTCCATTTGATAGAGATGTTCATGCGGGGCTGGAAGAGTAGATAGATCATAGAATCATCGAATCCTACAGTGCAGAAAGAGGCCCTTCGGCCCATCGAGTCTGCACCGAACACTATCCCACCCAGGCCCTACCCCCATATCCCTACATATTATACCCACTAATCCCTCTAACCTACACATCCCTGGACACTAAGGGGCAATTTCTGGGGTCCTGAATGCGCTGCCTGGGAGTGTGGTGGAGGCAGATTCGATCGAGGCACTGAGGAGAGGACGTTATAGAAACAAAGTGCAGGGGGAGCTGGGGAAAAGGCAGAGGGATGGCACTGAGGCATGATGCTTGTTTGGAGAGCTGGCACAGACACGATGGCCTGAATGGCCTCGTTCTGCACCGTAACAGCTCAGTGATTCAATGTGGTTGCCCTCTGAAACAACTTAGAAGCCACTCTGATCCAGAGCAATGCGTGACGGGTAACTCATCCCACCCCCCACTCCCCATGGGTCACAGGTAGGCCAGACTGGGTAAGGATGGCAGATTTCCTTCCCTAAAGGACATTAGTGACCCAGGTGGGTTTTTCCGACAATAGTTTCATGGTCACTTGTAGTTCCAGATATTGAATTGAATTGAAACTCGGGGGGGGATTTGGATCTGGGACCCTGTGCATTAGCCCGGACTCTCTGGATTACTAGCCCAGTGACAATATCACTACGTCACAGCCTCCCCTTACAAGTCAGAGAGTGTGTGGCACTGACCTGGAGATGGTGTATGGGATTTTCCAGTCCCGCCTACAGTCGAACCAGTCACGGACAGGACGGAAAACCCAGCAAAACCCCACCCCCCCCCTGTGACTTTTGGCAGGAACATGGCTATTTGTTTGTGAAGTCAATATCGTCCTGATTACCCCACCCTGCCCCACCCCCACTGTGCCCCACCCCACCCCCACTGTGCCCCGCCCCCCATCCTCACCGTGCCCCGCCCCCATCCTCACCGTGCCCCGCCCCCATCCTCACCGTGCCCCGCCCCCATCCTCACCATGCCCCGCCCCCATCCTCACCGTGCCCCGCCCCCGTCCTCACCGTGCCCCGCCCCCGTCCTCACCGTGCCCCGCCCCCATCCTCACCGTGCCCCGCCCCCCCGTCCTCACCGTGCCCCGCCCCCATCCTCACCGTGCCCCACCCCCATCCTCACCGCACCCCGCCCCCATCCTCACCGTGCCCCGCCCCCATCCTCACCATGCCCCGCCCCCATCCCCACCAGGCCCCACTCCCATCCTCACCGTGCCCCGCCCCCATCCTCACCATGCCCCGCCCCCATCCTCACCATGCCCCGCCCCCATCCTCACCATGCCCTGCCCCCATCCTCACCGTGCCCCGCCCCATCCCCACCAGGCCCCACTCCCACCCCCACTGTGCCCCACCCCCATCCTCACCGCGCCCCGCCCCCATCCTCACCGTGCCCCGCCCCCATCCTCACCGTGCCCCGCCCCATCCCCACCAGGCCCCGCTCCCACCCCCACTGTGCCCCACCCTGCTCCCACTCCCACCGTGCCCCGCCCCATCCCCCCCTGTGCCCCATCCCCACCCTGCCCCATCCCCGCCCCCACCCCCACCTCCTCTCTCCGTTTGCACTCTTCCCCACACTATCTTTCCATTTTTCTGTTTGTGGTTGGTTGGTGCCACCTGACAAATGGCCACTTTGGTGTTCATCGTGTTCCGGAATGTTCTTCGCAATGATGGCGGGGGGGAGTGAATGTCACCTATGTCGTCGCCAGTGGGTGATTACTGGGCAGCTTGGAAGAGTGTCACCTTCACGGGTTCCATTAATATCCCTTCCGGGCCAGCGTGGGTTACACCCGTTGGACTCTGGACTCTGCCCAATCCTTTTCCCTGACCTGCTTCATGCCATCTGATGCCTGCGCGCTCTCTCTGCATTCCTGGGTGACCGTTGCCAGGCTGTTTGACCCTGAAGGCCTCACATCAGTTCACACTATCTTCTAATCGGGGTCAATTACTGTCACAAGCCATGGGTGACCGCTCCCTCCCTAACCCACACCAATTATAGCACCTCGATCACCAAACTGAACCAGGGCCAGCCAACCCAGCCGCAACTGAGGATGTCCTTGTGCCCTTTGACTTATTACAAGCATTTGGCATGAGAGGAACTGGGATGGGTTGCATTTGGACGGCGATTAGTTGAACTCCAGATTTAACCTTGCCGCCAATTTCAGATTAAACAGAATGCAGGGTCAATGGTAAAACCAGCTTATCTAGTGAGGCAGAGCCAATATCGCAACATGGAAAGTAAGAAGTCTCGCAACATAAGAAATAGGAGCAGGAGTCGGCCATCTAGCCCTTCGAGCCTGCCCCGCCATTCAATAAGATCATGGCTGATCTGAAGTGGATCAGTTCCACTTTCCCGCTTTCTCCCCTTAATTCCCTTGTCTATCAAAAACCTATCTACCCGTGACTTAAATATATTCAGCGAGGCAGCCTCCACCACTTCAACGGGCAGAGAATTCCAGAGATTCACCACCCTTTGAGTGAAGAAGTTCCTCCTCAACTCCATTCTAAACCCCCCCCTTATCTTGAGGCTGTGCCCTCTAGTCCTGCTATCCTTTCTAAGCGGGAAGAATCTCTCTACCTCTACCCTATCCATCCCCTTCATTATCTTATACGTCTCTATAAGATCCCCCCTCATCCTTCTAAACTCCAACGAGTACAGACCCAGTCTATTTAGTCTCTCTTCATAGTCCAACCCCCTCATCTCCGGTATCAGCCTAGTGAACCTCCTCTGCACTCCCTCCAAGGCCAAAATATCCTTGCGTAAGTGTGGCGACCAAAACTGCACCCAGTACTCCAGCTGTGACCTCACCAGTGCCCTGTACAGTTGCGACACCAGATTAAAGGTTTATTTCGTATCATGAGCTTTTGGACCTGATGTAAGAGCGGCTCTCGAAATCTGGTGTTGCGAGACTTCTTACTGTGCTTAATCCCTGTCCAACGGGCATGGAGGTAATACATTTGACAACCTTCCTTGAGGTCACCACATCAGTTGACACCCGCACACCCGGTTTTGAGTTCCTGCTGGACGAACCCAGACAGAGTTCCTGGGAAGCCTCCGATGAGCAGTTGGCTCGATGATGGCAGGGATGTGGGGGAGGGTGACGCAGGCCTGACGAGCCCTGGGTGTGTCATTCCCCGAAACTGCATCCGTATCCCTGCGTTTTGCAAAGCGGGGCAAGTTTGCCCCCAGTCGTTCCGGGATGAGGAACCAGAGACACGGGCAGCGCTGTCCCAGGACCCGACGCAAACATCTGAGCTGTCAAAGAACGACGATGTGAAGGGAACATCCCTTCCGCACCCCCCCGATCTCCCTCAGCCGAAAAGAAACTGATAGATAGTCAGCAGGAGATAATGATCTTGTGAAATGTTTATTACAATATGTGTTATTGGATGTTTTATTCTTTGTTCCGGAAGATTCCTATTGGACAATCCATGCTTTTCCCTGTGATGTTTGTGAGGTGCTGCTAGTTCGATTTGTTTAAGATTATATCTGCACTTTATCTGCAAATCTTTGGATGAGTAAGAGAGACTAGGTTGAAAAAAAATGTTCTTTTTTTTTACATATTGTATCTGTGGATTGTAAATGTTTATGTAATTTTAAAATCTAGTAGGACTTTAGTATAAAAACAGGCCGTTCGGCCCCACTGGCCCATTGGACCATAAGATAGAGGGCATGAGTAGGTCATTCAGCCCATCTTGGCCGCTTATGTTCCACAACAGCCTCTTCACAGCTCTCTGAATCTCACCTGGTAACCAGCCCTCCCTTCCTTAACCAGGCATTTCTCTAATTTCCTCAAAATTGCTCGCGTGCGGGGGGTGAGTGCCACCTTCTCCCCACTCTCTGTCCAAAGACGTTGCTGGATTCATCAGTGACTCTCTACGTCTCCTCGCTCTGGGCTGTTCCATAAGCGGGAACAGCCTCGCGTCACTTTTCCCAATCTCAAAGACCTCTATCCGGCCACCCTTCCAGAGAACGGACTGTCCGCCAGTGTAATCTTTCCTAATAACATCTAAATTCAATAATCTAATACCCACGTCAGTGCATTTCGCACCTTCACCCAGCCTGTAGATCCTTTCTATTTCACATAACCAGTACGCGGTGCTCCGGGAGTGGTCTAGCCAAGGTTTTGTAAAAAATGTCCATCCGTTGGGAAAAGATTTTTTGCGTTTGGACTCGTAAATCCCTCGGCTCCTCTGCCCCATTTAGACGCCCATTTTCCAAGGTATTTCTGACTCATTATCCACCCCACCATCTCATCAACTTCCCAATTCCCTAACCTTCCACAATTTGGTAACCAAATCTTCCTTCAATTTGTTGAAGTTTTCTCAGCCTTTGCTACACTGTGCCACCCATAAAACTGTGCTTGTGATTCCCAAGTCGGTAAACCGGGAACGACATTGATCTGAGCCTTGATCTTTGTACCAGTTCCATTTGTAACAGCCTCATCGCTTCTCTCTGTTTTACAGCCTTTCACTCTACCACTAGCCCACGTGATCGTATTCATGCATGTGACACCTTAGATCTTTTGCAAAATATAAATCTCTATATTACGCTGCTCCCTCCCTCTGTTCCTTATCAAGCATTTCAATAAAGTTGTTCAAACATGATCTTACCTTTTGAGATCCATGCTGACTATATTATTGCAGTTTTTATTTCACCTTACCAGCTAATTTGGCTATAGCCCTGGACTCAGAGCCATCGGGGGTTAAACAGCAAGGAAACAGACCCTTTCGCTCAACTTGTCCACGCCAACTTTATTTTACCATTAAGCTAGTCCCAAATACCAGCATTTGGCCCACATCCCACTCTCCAAATCATACTGGTGTAACTACCTAAATGCTTTTTAAAAGACAAAATTGTACCCGCCTCTACTACAGCCTCTGGCAGCTTGTTCCAGACACCCTCTGTGTGAAAAAATTGCCCCTCTGGACACTTTTGTATCTCTCCCCTCTCTCATTAAACCTATGCCCTCTAGTTTTAGACTCCCCTACCTTTGGGGGAAAAGATATTGACTATCTAGCTGATCTGTGCCCCTCATTATTTTATAGACCTCTATAAGATCACCCCTCAGCCTCCTACGCTCCAGAGAAAAAAGTCCCAGTCTATCCAGCCTCTCCTTATAACTCAAACCATCAAGTCCCGGGAGCATCCTAGTAAATCTTTTCTGCAATCTTTCTAGTTTAATAATATCCTTTCTATAATAGGGTGACCAGAACTGCACACAGTAATCCAAGTGTGGCCTTACCAATGTCTTGTACAACTTCAACAAGACGTCCCAACTCCTGTATTCAATGTTCTGACCAATGAAACCAAGCATGCTGATTACCTTCTTCACCACCCTGTCCACCTGTGACTCCAATTTCAAGGAGCTATGAACCTGTACCCCTAGATCTCTTTGTTCTGTAACTCTCCCCAACACCCTACCATTAACTGAGTAAATCCTGCCCTGGTTCAATCGACCAAAATGCATCACTTTGCATTTATCTAAATTAAACTCCATCTGCCGTTCGTCAGCCCACTGGCCCAATTGATCAAGATCCCGTTGCAATCCCAGATAACCTTCTTCACTGTCCACTATGCCACCAATCTTGGTGTCATCTGCACACTTACTAACCATGCCTCCTAAATTCTCATCCAAATCATTAATATAAATGATAAATAACAGTGGACCCAGCACTGATCCCTGAGGCACACCGCTGGTCACAGGCTCCAGTTTGAAAAACAACTCTCTACAACCCACCCTCTGTCTTTCTGTCATCGAGCCAATTTTGTATCCAATTGGATACCTCACCCTTATACCACAACCTACCACGCAGTGCCATGTCAAAGGCCTTGCTAAAGTCCATGTAGACAACATCAACTGCACTGCCCTCATCTACCTTCTTGGTTACCCCTTCAAAAAACTCAATTAAATTTGTGAGACATGATTATCCACTCACAAAGCCATACTGACTGTCCCTAATCAGTCCTTGCATCTCTAATTGCCTGTAGATCCTGTCTCTCAGAATACCTTCCAACAATTTACCCACCACAGATGTGAGGTTCCCTGGCCTGTAGTTCCCAGGCTTTTCCCTGTAGCCCTTTTTAAACAAAGGCACAACATTTGCCACTCTCCAATCTTCAGGCTGTGACTATCAATGATTCAAATATCTCGGCTGGGGACCCGCAATTTCCTCCCGAGCCTCCCACAACTGATTTCAATATTAATGTATTCAATTCATTTAGATTTACCTGCTCTGAGTCTGATGACTTGTCAATTTCTATCTGAAAAACCATTTAATATCTTTTTGATCTCTTCTTCTCGTTTCCTACCTACCCTGATAATCTCCGTGGTGAACACTGAGGCAATCTGATTAGTGTTTCTGTCATTTCACTATCATTATTTGTGGGTTTATTTTGGGCATTTGTTTGTGAACTTTATAAGACCCTTGTCAGGCCCCACTTGGAGTACTGTGCCCAGTTCTGGATGTAGAAGTTATTGAGAGGGTGCAGAGGAGATTTACAAGGATGTTGCCTGGATTGGGAGGCATGCCTTATGAGGTTAGATTGAGGGAGCTGGGACTCTTCTCCCTGGAGAGATGAAGGTTGAGAGGTGACCTGATAGAGGTTTATAAAATGTTGAGAGGAATAGATAGGGTGGATTCTCGGAGGCTATTTCCCTGGGCTGAAATGGTCGCTACGAGAGGACACAGGTTTAAGGTGCTGGGGAGCAGGTACAGAGGAGATGTCAGGGGTAAGTTTTTCACTCAGAGAGTGGTGAGTGAGTGGAATTGGCGGTGGTGGTAGAGGTGAACTCGCTGGGGTCTTTTAAGAGATTTCTGGATGAGTACATGGGATTTAATGGCATTGGGAGTTACAGATAGGTCTATGGCTTGGTAGGTATGGATATGATCGGCGCAACTTGTGGGCCGAAGGGCCTGTTTGTGCTGTAGTGTTCTATGTTCTATGATCTCTTCTTCTCATCTCCTACCCACCCTGATAATCTCCGTGGTGAACACTGAGGCAATCTGATTAGTGTTTCTGCCATTTCACTATCATTATTTGTGGGTTTATTTTGGGCATCTGTTACTGAGATTGGAGTGATTCAGTTGCGATCCACGATTGGGAAGGATTCCATCCACTGGATGACACTCTCTCATTTCTTTGTCAATGATCGCAAACCAAATATTTGTTTGACTTGTACAGCAGTTCTCAGGTGTCACTGCGTCATTGACCCAGTAACAGACCACCAGTGATCCAACTAGAAATGACCGATTTTTCCGTTGTTTAATTAACTCGTTTAGGGAAGTGGTGATAGCCATGGAATAGGCTAAATAGCATTGGATTAGGAAATGATTTGTCCCCTTGGACTGCGTGTCGGAGTCAACCCAGGCAGTCTCGCTCAAGTGGGGCGAAGTGCGCGCCAAATTGGTTATGTATGGCAGGCTCTTGAGAAACTCTGGCAGCTCGGTGGCACAGTGGGTTAGCACGGCTGCCTCACAGCGTCAGGGACCCAGGTTCGATTCCCGGCTTGTCTGTGTGGAGCTTGCACATTCTCCTCGTGTCTGCCTGGGTTTCCTCCGGGTGCTCCGGTTTCCTCCCGGTTAAGTGCGTTGGGCCGTGCTAAATTCTCCCTCGGTGTTCCCAAACAGGCACCAGAGTGTGGCGACTAGGGGATTGTCACAGTAACTTCATTGCAGTGTTAATGTAAGCCTTACTTGAGGCTCATAAACAAACTTCAGGTAGAGATGTATGGGAATTCCTTGAGCGTATATGAGGTAGGCTTGGGGCAACTTCAGGGCAAGTTATGTTGGAGTCTTGGAGGAGACAAGACACTTTTAAAGAGTTAACACATCCAGTGATGTGTTTGTAACTGTCGATTGCCCTTGTGTAGCAAGGTTCGAGCTGGAGGTGTGTTTGGGCAGCTGGGGGGGTGCAGGTCACCTTCAATTTTTGGGTCAGTGATAACTTTACGGACTTACACCAGTTCTATTCAGAAGTGTTTCCCATCCATCCGATCGGGCAAGGCATAAATGGAATGCAGGAAGGCGAATGGGATGCTGGCCTTCATAGCGAGGGGGATTGAATATAAAAGTAGGGAGGTCTTGCTGCAGCTGTATAGGGCATTGGTGAGGCCGCAGCTGGAGTACTGTGTGCAGTTTTGGTCGCCGCACTTACGCAAGGATATTTTGGCCTTGGAGGGAGTGCAGAGGAGGTTTACTAGGCTGATACCGGAGTTGAGGGGGTTGAGCTATGAGGAGAGGCTGAATAAACTAGGCTTGTACTCGTTAGAGTTTAGAAGAATGAGGGGAGATCTCATTGAGACGTATAAGATGATGAATGGGATGGATAGGATAGAGGTGGAGAGACTCTTCCCGCTCAGAAAGGATAGTAGGACTAGGGGGCACAGCCTCAAGATAAAGGGCGGTGCAGTTTAGAACGGAGTTGAGGAGGAACTTCTTCACTCAAAGGGTGGTGAATCTCCGGAATTCTCTGCCCGTTGAAGTGGTGGAGGCTGCCTCGCTAAATATTTTTAAGACGCGGGTTGATGGGTTTTTGATAAGAGAGGGGATTAAGGGTTATGGGGAGAGGGCGGGAAAGTGGAACTGAGCCACAACAGATCAGCCATGATCTTATTGAATGGTGGGGCAGGCTCGAAGGGCTGGATGGCCTACTCCTGCTCCTATTTCTTATGTTCTTATGATTTGTATGAGGACAAGGCGGAGAACACATCAGAATTGAAGACTTTTCCTCCTCTGTAAATCCCAGTCACTGCACAAGTTAGCATTGCCTTTACAGAGTGACGACCTTCCTTTGACAAGATCTTCTCATTCCTGGGTCACACCATGAGTCAAAGAACAAAGAACAACACAGCCCGGGAAACAGGCCCTTCGGCCCAACGAGCCCACGCCGCCATTTTAACATTACCAGCCCCCCCTCCACCCATGACCCTTATCTATGCTTATGGCAATCCACATTGAGGGAAACTAATTTAGGGACAATTTATTACCTCCAATCAGCCTAATAGCACATCTTTGGGGAGTGGGAGGAAACCGGAGCACCCGGAGAAAACCCACGCAAGCACGGGGAGAATGCGCAAACCCCCACAGACACCGGCCCAAATCCATGTATCTGCACAGCAAACAGCGATAGTCACTGAGCTGTCGTGTTGCCCAGTATCTGGTCCAGTTTAAGCACACACTAACGACATGAAGCACTAGGCCAATCTCGAAACATCCAAGAGCAGCCCAAGTACGACCCATCGTGTGTATGCCCCTCGTTGGACAACAAGGCTTAAAACCTGTGAATTAAAAGAGAAAAACATTATTATCATACCACATCCTTATACATTACCAGGGACGCCCCAATGCTAATGACCCTTATTTAAAACAATCTCCTATATCCACCCATCTCCAACCCACTCATGTGCCTGTCTAAGTGACTCTTAAACAACTCCAGCGTGTTTGCCTCCACCACTTTACTGGGCAGAGCATTCCATACCCCCACTACCCTCTGTGTGAAAAACCCCCCTCTAATATCTGTGTTGTACCTCTCCCCCCCTCATCCTGAGCCCGTGGCCCCTCGTACTGTGTGTCTCTAACATAGGAAATAGCTTACCTCTGTTTACTCTATCTATACCCTTCATAATCTTATATACCTCTATTAGATCCCCCCTCAGTCGGCGTCTTTCAAGGGAAAAGAGCCCCAATTTGCTCAACCTTTCCTCATAACCCAGTCCTTCCATACCAGGCAACATCCCGGTACACCTCCTCTGCACTAAGTCGAGGAGAGAAAGTCATAGAATCATAGGAATCTCGGAGGAATGATTCCCGAATTATGGAAGTGCAACAAGGAGATCAAACTTTAGAAGTGGAAGTAAGTAGAATTACCCATTATGTAGATGGAATAAGGTGAAATTTGGAGGTAGGGTTAAGTGATGCGGAGGGTTGGGACGAAGGGATAATGGCGCAGGGACTAAGCTGTGCGTTTGTGGTGTGGAAATGTTACTGAGATAGCACCGCTAACTCGGGAAAATGTCGCCAGGTTTCCTTGGGCAAAGACAGGCCAAAGAAGGAATACTTAGGGATGAAGGCTAAACTTCTGAGGGTTTGAAGAAAGGTCTTGAAGATGGAGGGATTAGAGGTGGAGGAAGGAGTTCCAGATTCAGCTGAGTGGCCCTGGAGGTAAAGAGAGCACGGTGCAAAGTGATTCTGGAGAAGGGGTCACGTCACTGCGAAATATGGCTGAGGTTTGAGAGCCAGAAATACAAGGGCTAAGTCTGGTGTAAGAGAAGCAATTTCTAACAGGGAACCTCCATTATTCCTGATTTGATTTGATTTATTATTGTCACATGTATACAGTGAAAAGTATTGTTTCTTGCGCGTTATACAGACAAAGCAAACCAGGAGATAACGAGAGTGACGTCACAGGTAGATAGAGTTGTAAAGAGTGCTTTTGGTACATTGGCCTTTATAAATCAGAGTATAAAGTTGGAGTGTTATGGTAAGGTTATATAAGGCATTGGTGAGGCTGAATTTAGAGTATTGTGTACAGTTTTGGTCACCTAGTTACAGGAAGGATATTAATAAGGTTGAAAGAGTGCAGAGAAGGTTCACAAGGATGTTGCCGTGACTTGAGAAGCTGAGTTACAGAGAGAGATTGAATAGGTTAGGACTTTATTCCCTGGAGAATGAGGGGAGATTTGATAGAGGTGTATAAGATTTTGATGGGTATAGATAGAGTGAATGCAAGCAGGCTTTTTCCACTGAGGCTAGAGGAGAAAAAAACCAGAGGGCATGGGTTAAGGGTGAAAGGAGAAAAGTTTAAAGGGAATATTAGGGGGGGATTCTTCACACAGAGAGTGGTGGGAGTGTGGAATGAGCTGCCGGGTAAATGCGGGGTCACTTTTAACATTTAAGACAAACTTGGATGGGTTCATGGATGAGAGGGGTGTGGAAGGATATGGTCCAAGTGCAGGTCAGTGGGACTAGGCAAAAAATGGGTCAGCACAGACAAGAAGGGCCAAAAGGCCTCTTTCTGAGCTGTAATTTTCTCCACATCACTTAACCCTACCTCCATAATTCACCTTATTCTATGGTTCTATGGAGGGAGTGCAGAATGTAGTGTTACAGTCATAGCTAGGGTGTAGAGAAAGATCAACTTAATGCGAGGTAGGTCCATTCAAAAGTCTGACAGCAGCAGGGAAGAAGCTGTTCTTGAGTCGGTCGATACGGGACCTCAGACTTTTGTATCTTTTTCCCGATGGAAGAAGGTGGAAGAGAGAATGTCCGGGGTGTGTGGGATCCTTAATTATACTGGCTGCTTTCCTGAGGCAGTGGGAAGTGTAGACAGAGTCAATGGATGAGAGGCTGGTTTGTGTGATAGGCTACATTTTGTAGTTCCTTGCCATCTTGGGCAGAGCAGGAGCCCAGACCAAGCTGTGATACAACCAGAAAGAATACTTTCTATGGGGCATCTGTAAAAGTTGGTGAGAGTTGTAGCGGACATGCCAAATTTCCTTAGTCTTCTGAGAAAGTAGAGGTGGGGCTTTCTTAACTAGAGAGTCAGCATGGGGGGACAGGTTGTTGGTGATCTGGACACCTAAAAACCCGAAGCTTTCGAGCGCTTTAGGAGAGGTTAAACTCACTCACTTCTGTATTATTCACATAATTTAATAACGTTGACTATTGTTTGTGTAAACGCTAGGTGTCGATGCACAAGACTTGTGCCCTGAAGCTTGGGGAAGATGTTTAATGTATAAGGTGAGGAATGTTGTACAGTTATTGTTAGCTCCTGTTAATTCCCATCTGTCAAACAAAATGATACCCGTTTTTCATGAATGTGACTTTAATGTGGATACACATGGACTGTCAGTGATGGAGCGAATTCTACTGAAATCCAATAACTTTCTACGATTCAATAACAGAAATAAAAGAACTCAGTATCACTGACCTTATCTAATGTGTTTCACTCTGTGCACGACTCTCAGTTTCATATTTAGCACTTATTGTAAAGTAGGCAATAGAGATCATTGGTCTGTTGTACGTCTTAGTATTTTTATTCTCCGCTGTCCCCACCACAGGGCTGGGGGTGTCTGCGCTGTGCCCTCATCAAGCGGGAATGGGGGCACTGCTGCCCACGGTTAGGACACAGGCGGCAGAGTTTGGGATGACTTCCATAGAAATTATAGAAACCCTGCAGTGCAGAAAGAGGCCATTCGGCCCACCTTGTTGTCCAACGAGGGGTGTCCACGCAGCAGGTCGTGCGAGGGCTGCTCTTAGACGTTGCTTTGAGAGTTGCCCAGTGCGTTAGTGTACGCTTAAACTGGACCAGATACTGGGCAACACGACAGCTCAGTGACTATCACTGTTTGCTGTGCAGACACATGGATTTGGGCCGGTGTCTGTGGGAGTTTGCACATTCTCCCCGTGCCTGCGTGGGTTTTCTCTGGGTGCTCCGGTTTCCTCCCACACCCCAAAGATGTGCTCTTAGGCTGATTGGTGTAACAAATTGTCCCTAAATTAGTCTCCCCTCAATCTTCCCCAATAGGCGTAGACCAAGGTCGTGGGTAGAGGGGGGGACTCATAATATTAAAATGGCGGCGTGGGCTCGTTGGGCCGAAGGGCCTGTTTCCCGGGTTGGGTTGTTCTTCAAGTCTGCACCAACCACAATCCCACCCAGGCCCTACCCCCCATATCCCTATATATTATACCCACTAATCCCTCTAACCCATGCATCTTAAGACACTAAGAGGCAATTTTAGCACGGCTAATCAACCTAACCCGCACATCTTTGGACTGTGGGAGGAAACCGGAGCACCTGGAGGAAACCCACGCAGACACGGGGAGAATGTGCAAACTCCACACAGACAGTGACCCAAGCCGGGAATCGAACCCAGGACCCGGGAGCTGTGAAGCAGCAGTGCTAACCACTGTGCTACCCCAATGGCAAGAATGGTGGCACAGTGGTTAGCATTGCTGCCCCACAGTGCCGGGGACCCGGGTTCGATTCCCGGCTCAGGTCTCTGCTTGTGTGCAGTCTGCACATTCTCCCCATGTCTGCGTGGGTTTCCTCCGGGTGCTCCGGTTTCCTCCCACAGTCCAAAGACATGCCGGTTAGGTGGATTGGCCGTGCTAAAATTGCCCCTTAGTGTCGGGAGACTAACTAGGGTAAATGCACGGAGTAATGGAGATAGGGCCTGGGTGGGATTGTGGGCAGTGCAGACCCGATGGGCCGAATGGTCTCTTTCTCCACTGTAGGGAATCTATGAACGAGCGTTCCAGAGGAATTGAGACAAAGGAAACTGGGCAATGTCCCGGAGGAGGGAATGGTGTGAAATCGGAAACACAACCCAGGATCGAATTAGCGGGAATGTTTTTCCATCCGGCACACACACACACACACACAGGGTGATCCCGGATTGTGAAGCACATTCCCAGCCACAGTCGGCCCCGGAGTGTAATCCTCAGCCCATCACCAGCCGTCCGGTGTGAAACACGCTCTGGGAAAAGCTGAGCGTTCCGGGGAGAGGGCGGCTTCAGGGAAAAGGGGCCCAGACACAGGGCCCAGACACAGGGCCCAGACACAGGGACCAGACACAGGGACCAGACACAGGGCCCAGACACAGGGCCCAGGCACAGGGACCAGACACAGGGCCCAGACACAGGGCCCAGACACAGGGACCAGACACAGGGCCCAGGCACAGGGCCCAGACACAGGGACCAGGCACAGGGCCCAGGCACAGGGCCCAGACACAGGGACCAGACACAGGGCCCAGGCACAGGGACCAGACACAGGGCCCAGACACAGGGCCCAGACACAGGGCCCAGACACAGGGACCAGACACAGGGCCCAGGCACAGGGCCCAGACACAGGGACCAGGCACAGGGCCCAGGCACAGGGCCCAGACACAGGGACCAGACACAGGGCCCAGGCACAGGGCCCAGGCACAGGGCCCAGACACAGGTACAGGGCCCAGGCACAGGGCCCAGACACAGGGCCCAGGCACAGGGCCCAGGCACAGGGCCCAGACACAGGGCCCAGGCACGGGGCCCAGACACAGGGCCCAGGCACGGGGCCCAGGCACAGGAACCAGGCACAGGGCCCAGGCACGGGGCCCAGGCACAGGGCCCAGACACAGGGCCCAGGCACAGGGACCAGCCACAGGGCCCAGGCACAGGGACCAGACACAGGGCCCAGGCACAGGGACTAGGCACAGGGCCCAGGCACAGGGACCAGACACAGGGCCCAGGCACAGGGACCAGACACAGGGCCCAGGCACAGGGACTAGGCACAGGGCCCAGGCACAGGGCCCAGGCACAGGGACCAGGCACAGGGCCCAGGCACAGGGACCAGGCACAGGGCCCAGGCACAGGGACCAGGCACAGGGCCCAGGCACAGGGCCCAGGCACAGGGACCAGGCACAGGGCCCAGGCACAGGGACCAGACACAGGGCCCAGGCACAGGGACCAGGCACAGGGCCCAGGCACAGGGACCAGACACAGGGCCCAGGCACAGGGACCAGACACAGGGCCCAGGCACAGGGACCAGACACAGGGCCCAGGCACAGGGACTAGGCACAGGGCCCAGGCACAGGGACTAGGCACAGGGACCAGACACAGGGACCAGACACAGGGCCCAGACACAGGGACCAGACACAGGGCCCAGGCACAGGGACTAGGCACAGGGCCCAGGCACAGGGCCCAGGCACAGGGACCAGGCACAGGGCCCAGGCACAGGGACCAGGCACAGGGCTCAGGCACAGGGACCAGACACAGGGCCCAGGCACAGGGACCAGACACAGGGCCCAGGCACAGGGACCAGACACAGGGCCCAGGCACAGGGACTAGGCACAGGGCCCAGGCACAGGGACCAGACACAGGGCCCAGGCACAGGGACCAGACACAGGGCCCAGGCACAGGGACTAGGCACAGGGCCCAGGCACAGGGACCAGACACAGGGCCCAGGCACAGGGACCAGACACAGGGCCCAGGCACAGGGACCAGACACAGGGCCCAGGCACAGGGACCAGACACAGGGCCCAGGCACAGGGCCCAGGCACAGGGACCAGACACAGGGCCCAGGCACAGGGACTAGGCACAGGGCCCAGGCACAGGGACCAGACACAGGGCCCAGGCACAGGGACTAGGCACAGGGCCCAGGCACAGGGACCAGACACAGGGCCCAGGCACAGGGACCAGACACAGGGCCCAGGCACAGGGACTAGGCACAGGGACCAGACACAGGGACCAGACACAGGGCCCAGACACAGGGACCAGACACAGGGCCCAGGCACAGGGACTAGGCACAGGGCCCAGGCACAGGGCCCAGGCACAGGGACCAGGCACAGGGCCCAGGCACAGGGACCAGGCACAGGGCCCAGGCACAGGGACCAGACACAGGGCCCAGGCACAGGGACCAGACACAGGGCCCAGGCACAGGGACCAGACACAGGGCCCAGGCACAGGGACTAGGCACAGGGCCCAGGCACAGGGACCAGACACAGGGCCCAGGCACAGGGACCAGACACAGGGCCCAGGCACAGGGACCAGGCACAGGGCCCAGGCACAGGGACCAGACACAGGGCCCAGGCACAGGGACCAGACACAGGGCCCAGGCACAGGGACCAGACACAGGGCCCAGGCACAGGGCCCAGGCACAGGGCCCAGGCACAGGGACCAGACACAGGGCCCAGGCACAGGGACTAGGCACAGGGCCCAGGCACAGGGACCAGACACAGGGCCCAGACACAGGGACCAGACACAGGGCCCAGGCACAGGGCCCAGGCACAGGGCCCAGACACAGGGCCCAGACACAGGGACCAGACACAGGGCCCAGACACAGGGCCCAGACACAGGGACTAGGCACAGGGCCCAGGCACAGGGCCCAGACACAGGGCCCAGGCACAGGGCCCAGACACAGGGCCCAGACACAGGGCCCAGGCACAGGGCCCAGACACAGGGACCAGACACAGGGACTAGGCACAGGGCCCAGGCGCAGGGACCAGGCACAGGGCCCAGACACAGGGCCCAGACACAGGGCCCAGGCACAGGGCCCAGACACAGGGACCAGACACAGGGACTAGGCACAGGGCCCAGGCACAGGGCCCAGACACAGGGCCCAGGCACAGGGCCCAGACACAGGGACCAGACACAGGGACCAGACACAGGGCCCAGGCACAGGGCCCAGACACAGGGCCCAGGCACAGGGACCAGACACAGGGCCCAGGCACAGGGACTAGGCACAGGGCCCAGGCACAGGGCCCAAGCACAGGGACCAGGCACAGGGCCCAGGCACAGGGACCAGGCACAGGGCCCAGGCACAGGGACCAGACGCAGGGCCCAGGCACAGGGACCAGACGCAGGGACCAGACGCAGGGCCCAGACACAGGGACCAGGCACAGGGCCCAGGCACAGGGACCAGGCACAGGGCCCAGGCACAGGGACCAGGCACAGGGCCCAGGCACAGGGCCCAGACACAGGGCCCAGGCACAGGGACTAGGCACAGGGCCCAGGCACAGGGACTAGGCACAGGGCCCAGGCACAGGGCCCAGACACAGGGCCCAGGCACAGGGCCCAAGCACAGGGACCAAGCACAGGGCCCAGGCACAGGGACCAGACACAGGGCCCAGGCACAGGGACCAGGCACAGGGCCCAGGCACAGGGACCAGGCACAGGGCCCAGGCACAGGGACCAGACACAGGGCCCAGGCACAGGGACTAGGCACAGGGCCCAGGCACAGGGCCCAGACACAGGGCCCAGGCACAGGGCCCAGACACAGGGCCCAGGCACAGGGCCCAGACACAGGGCCCAGACACAGGGCCCAGGCACAGACACAGGGCCCAGACACAGGGCCCAGACACAGGGCCCAGGCACAGGGCCCAGACACAGGGCCCAGACACAGGGCCCACGCACAGGGCCCAGACACAGGGCCCAGGCACAGGGCCCAGGCACAGGGACCACGCACAGGGCCCAGGCACAGGGCCCAGGCACAGGGCCCAGACACAGGGACCAGGCACAGGGCCCAGGCACAGGGACCAGACACAGGGCCCAGGCACAGGGCCCAGACACAGGGCCCAGGCACAGGGCCCAGACACAGGGCCCAGACACAGGGCCCAGGCACAGACACAGGGCCCAGACACAGGGCCCAGACACAGGGCCCAGGCACAGGGCCCAGACACAGGGCCCAGACACAGGGCCCACGCACAGGGCCCAGACACAGGGCCCAGGCACAGGGCCCAGACACAGGGACCAGGCACAGGGCCCAGGCACAGGGACCAGGCACAGGGCCCAGGCACAGGGACTAGGCACAGGGCCCAGGCACAGGGCCCAGACACAGGGCCCAGGCACAGGGCCCAGACACAGGGCCCAGGCACAGGGCCCAGACACAGGGCCCAGACACAGGGCCCAGGCACAGACACAGGGCCCAGACACAGGGCCCAGACACAGGGCCCAGGCACAGGGCCCAGACACAGGGCCCAGACACAGGGCCCACGCACAGGGCCCAGACACAGGGCCCAGGCACAGGGCCCAGACACAGGGCCCAGGCACAGGGCCCAGGCACAGGGACCAGACACAGGGCCCAGGCACAGGGCCCAGGCACAGGACCCCGGCACAGGGACCAGGCACAGGGACCAGACACAGGGCCCAGACACAGGGCCCAGGCACAGGGACCAGACACAGGGCCCAGGCACAGGGCCCAGACACAGGGACCAGACACAGGGCCCAGACACAGGGCCCAGGCACAGGGCCCAGACACAGGGACCAGGCACAGGGACCAGACACAGGGCCCAGACACAGGGCCCAAGCACAGGGCCCAGGCACAGGGCCCAGACACAGGGCCCAGACACAGGGACCAGACACAGGGCCCAGGCACAGGGCCCAGGCACAGGGACCAGACACAGGGCCCAGACACAGGGCCCAGGCACAGGGCCCTGACACAGGGCCCAGACACAGGGCCCAGACACAGGGCCCAGGCACAGGGACCAGACACTGGGCCCAGGCACAGGGCCCAGACACAGGGACCAGGCACAGGTACAGGGCCCAGGCAAAGGGCCCTGACACAGGGCCCAGACACAGGGCCCAGACACAGGGACCAGGCACAGGGCCCAGACACAGGGCCCAGGCACAGGGACCAGGCACAGGGCCCTGACACAGGGCCCAGACACAGGGCCCAGACACAGGGACCAGGCACAGGGCCCAGACACAGGGCCCAAGCACAGCTCTTCATTTTATTTCAACTTTGACCTAGATCGATCTTCCTGCTTAAATATCAAACCACTTGACTAACTGGGTCCACCCACCAAATGTGAAGGCCAACAGGCTGAAAATCCCATTCAACTGGTGTTAAATTCACCTTAATGGACTCAGGGTAATGAGAATAGGGCCTGGGGCAGGATTGTGGTGGGTGCAGACTCTTTATACATAAGACTCTGATCCAGATTTGTGAGCAGCCTGGTTCAACCTCAGGCCTGGAGTCTCTCGCTGAGGAACAGGCCTCGGATTGAAGACAGCGGCTTCTCTCTTCCCTGTAGTTAATTGGAGAAGATTTCGGTCGATGGAGCGCTAGATGTCAGCTTAATGATCATAGAAACCCTACAGTGCAGAAAGAGGCCCTTCGGCCCATCGAGTCTGCACCGAACACAATCCCACCCAGGCCCTACCCCCATATCCCTACATATTATACCCACTAATCCCTCTAACCTACACATCCCTGGACACTAAGGGGCAATTTCTTATCACGGCCAATCGACCTAACCTGTACATCTTTGGACTGTGGGAGGAAACCCACGCAGACACGGGGAGAATGTGCAAACTCCACACAGACAGTGACCCGAGCCGGGAATCGAACCCAGGACCCTGGAGCTGTAAAGCAGCAGTGCTAACCCACTGTGCTACCTGGTCATCCTCTCTACGTCTCAGTCTCCGTTCTCTACACAATTCAGTGGTCGAAACTTCAATGTTTCTCTCTATCAAAGACACAGCGGAAGTAAATGTTGGTGCGATTTCCTGAGCAGCGATACTACTGGCCTGGGAGGAAGTGGCCACTCACCGGATGTACACACGGTGCGAATGGACAGAGGACTAATTGGAGATAGGGTGTGAGAAATATTAGTTTTATTATCCAAACATCCGTTACACAGTGAGGCAGAACACGAGCTCCAAATACAACACTGACAGCAAGGCCCTGATACAGGTCCCGGGGCTGGAATTCCCCAAACCTCATCGGGACTGGAATTCTCCAGTCTCGCCCGGGGCTGGAATTCTCCAGTCTCGCCCGGGGCTGGAATTCTCCAGTCTCGCCCAGGACTGGAATTCTCCAGTCTCGCCCAGGACTGGAATTCTCCAGTCTCGCCCAGGACTGGAATTCTCCAATCTCGCCCGGGGCTGGAATTCTCCAATCTCGCCCAGGGCTGGAATTCTCCAGTCTCGCCCAGGACTGGAATTCTCCAGTCTCGCCCGGGGCTGGAATTCTCCAATCTCGCCCGGGGCTGGAATTCTCCAATCTCGCCCGGGGCTGGAATTCTCCAATCTCGCCCGGGGCTGGAATTCTCCAATCTCGCCCGGGGCTGGAATTCTCCAGTCTCGCCCGGGGCTGGAATTCTCCAGTCTCTCCCGGGGCTGGAATTCCCCAATCTCGCCCGGGGCTGGAATTCTCCAGTCTCGCCTGGGGCTGGAATTCCCCAATCTCGCCCGGGGCTGGAATTCTCCAGTCTCGCCCGGGGCTGGAATTCTCCAGTCTCGCCCGGGGCTGGAATTCTCCAATCTCGCCCAGGACTGGAATTCTCCAATCTCACCCGGGGCTGGAATTCTCCAGTCTCGCCTGGGGCTGGAATTCTCCAGTCTCGCCCGGGGCTGGAATTCTCCAATCTCGCCCGGGGCTGGAATTCTCCAGTCTCGCCCGGGGCTGGAATTCTCCAATCTCGCCCGGGGCTGGAATTCTCCAGTCTCGCCCGGGGCTGGAATTCTCCAGTCTCGCCCAGGACTGGAATTCTCCAATCTCACCCGGGGCTGGAATTCTCCAGTCTCGCCAGGGCTGGAATTCTCCAATCTCACCCGGGGCTGGAATTCTCCAATCTCGCCCAGGGCTGGAATTCCCCAGTCTCGCCCGGGGCTGGAATTCTCCAGTCTCGCCCAGGACTGGAATTCTCCAATCTCACCCGGGGCTGGAATTCTCCAGTCTCGCCAGGGCTGGAATTCTCCAATCTCGCCCGGGGCTGGAATTCTCCAATCTCGCCCGGGGCTGGAATTCTCCAGTCTCGCCCGGGGCTGGAAATCCCCAGTCTCGCCCGGGGCTGGAATTCCCCAATCTCACCGGGGGCTGGAAATCCCCAGTCTCACCCGGGGCTGGAATTCCCCAGTCTCGCCCTGGGCTGGAATTCCCCAATCTCACCGGGGGCTGGAAATCCCCAGTCTCGCCCGGGGCTGGAATTCCCCAGTCTCGCCCGGGGCTGGAATTCTCCAGTCCCGCTGGCAGCACTGGCGGGATGTGGGACATCGGAATATTGGACCTTTACCTCCTCACTCTCTCTTCCTCCATTGCTTCCAGATCTAAGGTTGAATATTGCACCTGCCAATCGTCTCGCTGTTCCCGTGGCGACCGCTCCTGTCGTGGCAACAGCTGCTGTGGTGGCAAACCCCGGTTTCTTGGCGACTGTTCCCGTGACAACTGCGGGTCCCATGGGAACTGTCGGTACTTTGGCAACCGCAGGTCCCCTGGCAACTGTTGATCCCGTGGTAACTGCCGGTCCCCTGGCAACCGCTGGACCCCTGGCAACCGTTGGTCCCCTGGTAACTGTTGGTCCCCTGGTAACCGCTGGTCCCTTGGCAACCACTGGTCCCGTGGTAACCGCAGGTCCCTTGGTAACTGTTGATCCCGTGGTAACTGTTGGTCCCCTGGTAACTGCTGGTCCCTTGGCAACCGTTGGTCCCCTGGTAACCGCTGGTCCCTTGGCAACCGTTGGTCCCCTGGTAACCGCTGGTCCCTTGGCAACCACTGGTCCCCTGGTAACTGCTGGTCCCTTGGCAACCGCTGGTCCCTTGGTAACTGTTGATCCCGTGGTGACCGCTGGTCCCTTGGCAACCGCTGGTCCCTTGGCAACCGCTGGTCCCCTGGCAACCGCTGGTCCCTTGGCAACCGCTGGTCCGCTGGTAACTGCTGGTCCCCTGGTAACTGTTGGTCCCGTGGTAACCACCGCTGGTCCCCTGGCAACCGCTGGTCCCTTGGCAACCGCTGGTCCCCTGGCAACCGCTGGTCCCTTGGCAACTGTTGGTCCCCTGGCAACCGCTGGTCCCCTGGCAACGGCTGCTTGTGAGGAGATAAAGAATGTTAAATTCTACCATAAGAAAAGTAAATCTCGGGGCTTTGCTTGCTCAGACGTTCACATTAAAGGAAGAGAAATATCTTTTGAAGTCTTCAAGGTCAGGCAGGTCACTCCCCACCCCCCCGTCGTGGATGGGTCACTACTTGAGCAAGCCCCCGACAAGGTGGTTCCCCCAACAGGGTTCTCCCCCTCAGGTATCCCGCTTTGCAAAGATCAGGAACGTGGGACTGTACTGGAGCGAGCAGGATGGAGGGTCAGGCCCTTCCAACAGTGGGCAACGTGTGTACACAGCAAGATCCCACACGCCGCCCCGTGGCCGTGACCAAGGGTCATCTGGTTTTTCGGCCTTGGAGTTCGGAAGTAAACACTGAGGGGGCGCCTTCCCTCGCTCTTCCCGAACTATTCCACCGGGTGGTTTGTGGGTGCCTCATCGGGCCCTCTGCTTCAGGGCTCAGCTGGAAGGCAATGGGGCATCTCCCCCCCCGGCACCGAGACGCCAGTCCGGGCCCTCTGTGCTGATCCCACAGCCCCCTCCAATCAGATAGAACATAGAACACTACAGCACAGGCCCTTCGGCCCACAAGTTGCACCGATCCTATCCCTACCTACCAGGCCTATCTATAACCCCCAATCCCATTAAACCCCATGTACTCATCCAGAAGTCTCTTAAAAGACCCCAGCGAGTTCGCCTCCACCATCACCGCCAATTCCACTCACTCACCACCCTCTGAGTGAAAAACCTACCCCTAACATCTCCTCTGTACCTGCTCCCCAGCACCTTAAACCTGTTGATAAAGAACAAAGAACAACACAGCCCGGGAAACAGGCCCTTTGGCCCAACGCGCCGCCATTTTAACATTGTGAGTCCCCCCCCTCCACCCATGACCCTTGTCTACGCTTATGGCCCTCCATGTTGGAAACCAGATTGAGGGGAGACTAATTTAGGGACAATTTGTTACACCAATCAGCCTAAGAGCTCATCTTTGGGGTGTGGGAGGAAACCGGAGCACCCGGAGAAAACCCACGCAGACACGGGGAGAATGCGCAAACTCCCGCAGACACCGGCCCAAATCCATGTGTCTGCACAGCAAACAGTGATAGTCACTGAGCTGTCGTCTTGCCCAGTATCTGGTCCAGTTTAAGGGTACACTAACGACATGAAGCACTAGGCTACTCTCGAACATCCAAGAGCAGCCCTCATACGACCCATCGCGTGTATGCCCCTCGTTGGACAACAAGGCGGACCGAAACACCACAGCCTCCAACACAGCCCCCATTTTCCTGGATGGGTGCAGCTCCAACAACACTCAAAAAGCTCCTTCATTCCACTAGCCACTGACATATAGTGACAGCTGTCATGTACCATCTACAAGATACAAGGTTCCTGAGGCAGCACCTTCCAAACCCATGATCTCTGCCATCTAGAAAGACAAGGACAGTAGATATCGGGGAACCCCAGCGTCTGGAGATTCCCCTCCCAATTACTCCCCATCCTGACTTGGGAATATTTCACTATTCCTTCATTGTCAAAATCCTGGAACTCCCTTCCCCTAACAGCACGGTGGGTGTACCTACCCCATATGGACTGCAGCGGGTTCAAGAAGGCAGCTCACCACCACCTTCTCAATTAGGGACAGGGAATAAATGCCAGTCGACCAAACAATTTCCAGAATCCAAGAGCAAATAAGAAAAATATTCAGGGCTCCTTATACATTATACTGGATTTCCTTACACATTATAAGAACATAAGAACATAAGAAATAGGAGCAGGAGTGGGCCATCTGGCCCTTCGAGCCTGCCCCGCCATTCAATAAGATCATGGCTGATCTGTCGTGGCTCAGTTCCACTTTCCCGCCCTCTCCCCATAACCCTTAATCCCCTCTCTTATCAAAAACCCATCAACCCACTTCTTAAAAATATTTAGCGAGGCAGCCTCCACCACTTCAACGGGCAGAGAATTCCAGAGATTCACCACCCTTTGAGTGAAGAAGTTCCTCCTCAACTCCGTTCTGAACCGCCCCCCCTTTATCTTGAGGCTGTGCCCCCTAGTCCTACTGTCTTTTTTGAGCGGGAAGAGTCTTTCCACCTCTATCCTATCCATCCCATTCATCATCTTATACGTCTCAATGAGATCTCCCCTCATTCTTCTAAACTCTAACGAGTACAAGCCTAGTTTATTCAGCCTCTCCTCATAGCTCAACCCCCTCAACTCCGGTATCAGCCTAGTAAACCTCCTCTGCGCTCCCTCCAAGGCCAAAATATCCTTGCGCAGGTGCGGCGCCCAAAACTGCACACAGTACTCCAGCTGCGGCCTCACCAGTGCCCTATACAGCCGCAGCAAGACCTCCCTACTTTTATATTCAATCCCCCTCGCTATGAAGGCCAGCATCCCATTCGCCTTCCTGACCACCTGCTGCACCTGCAGGCTGGGTTTTTGCGACTCATGCACAAGGACCCCGAGGTCCCTCTGCACCGTTGCCTGCTGCAGTTTTTCGCCCCGTAAGTAATAGTCCTTCCTACCATTATTCCTACCAAAGTGGACCACCTCACACTTGCCAACATTAAATTCCATTTGCCATTTCCTGGCCCATTCGCCCAGCCTATCTAGATATAATGTTAGCATACATTACATTATACATTATACTGGAGTATAATGTTAGCAAGGATATTTTGGCCTTGGAGGGAGTGCAGAGGAGGTTCACTAGGCTGATACCGGAGATGAGGGGGTTGGACTATGAAGAGAGACTAAATAGACTGGGTCTGTACTCGTTGGAGTTTAGAAGGATGAGGGGGGATCTTATAGAGACATATAAGACATATATACTGGAGTATAATGTTAACAAGTGTGAGGTTATCCACTTTGGCAGGAATAATAGTAGGAGGGATTACTATTTAAAGGGTGAAAAGCTGCAGCATGCTACGGTGCAGAGGGACCTGGGGGTCCTTGTGCATGAGTCGCAAAAACCCAGCCTGCAGGTGCAGCAGGTGGTCAGGAAGGCGAATGGGATGCTGGCCTTCATAGCGAGGGGGATTGAATATAAAAGTAGGGAGGTCTTGCTGCAACTGTACAGGGCACTGGTGAGGCCGCAGCTGGAGTACTGTGTGCAGTTTTGGTCGCCGCACTTGCGCAAGGATATTTTGGCCTTGGAGGGAGTGCAGAGGAGGTTCACTAGGCTGATACCGGAGATGAGGGGGTTGGACTATGAAGAGAGACTGAATAGACTGGGTCTGTATTCGTTGGAGTTTAGAAGGATGAGGGGGGATCTTATAGAGACGTATAAGATAATGAAGGGGATGGATAGGGTAGAGGTAGAGAGATTCTTCCCGCTCAGAAAGGACAGCAGGACTAGAGGGCACAGCCTCAAGATAAAGGAGGGACAGTTTAGATCAGAGTTAAGGAGGAACTTCTTCACTCAAAGGGTGGTGAATCTCTGGAATTCTCTGCCCGTTGAAGTGGTGGAGGCTGCCTCGCTAAATATATTTGAGTCACGGGTAGATAGGTTTCTGATAGACAAGGGAATTAAGGGTTATGGGGAGAAAGCGGGAAAGTGGAACTGCTCCACTTCAGATCAGCCATGATCTTATTGAATGGCGGGGCAGGCTCGAAGGGTTAGATGGCCCACTCCTGCTCCTATTTCTTATGTTCTTATGTTCTTCTCCTTGGAAAGACGGAGATTAAGGGGGGATCTGATAGAGGTGTATAAAATAATGAAGGGTATAGATAGAGTAAACAGTGGCAGGCTTTTTCCTAGATTGGAGACAAGTATCACGAGGGGTCACGAGCTAAGGGTGAGGGGGAGAAGTATAATTTGGATACTGGAGGGAGGTTTTTCACACAGAGGGTCGTGGGGGTATGGAACGCGCTACCAAGTAAGGTGGTGGAGGCAGGCACGCTGGACTTGTTTAAGGTTTACTTAGATAGGCACATGAGTGAAACAGGGATGAAGGGTTATAGGAGATGATACTGGAAATGGACTAGAGGGCACAGCCTCAAGATAAAGGGGGGGGCGGTTTAGAACGGAGTTGAGGAGGAACTTCTTCACTCAAAGGGTGGTGAATCTCTGGAATTCTCTGCCCGTTGAAGTGGTGGAGGCTGCCTCGCTAAATATTTTTAAGACGCGGGTTGATGGGTTTTTGATAAGAGAGGGGATTAAGGGTTATGGGGAGAGGACGGGAATGTGGAACTGAGACACGACAGATCAGCCATGATCTTATTGAATGGCGGGGCAGGCTCGAAGGGCTAGATGGCCGACTCCTGCTCCTATTTCTTATGTTCTTGAACTCCACGTCATTGAGTTTTACCAGGCTGATTGGTGGCAAAGCGGAGGATTTAAGGGATATCTCGGGGGCGGACAGAGGTGGGGGAGAGTGAGGCAGTCTGAGTTGAGAATTCAGGATGTACTTACCCTGGGAACAGCTTCAGTCAACTGTAGGACTGGGGACCAATTGTTTGTTGGTGAGGTCTCCTTAACTGTGAAAATATCGACAGATGCAACAAGTGAGATTATACTGGGCAAAGAAAACACAGCAATCTCCAAAATATCATAGAACCCTACAGTGCAGAAAGAGGCCCTTCGGCCCATCGAGTCTGCACTGAACACAATCCCACCCAGGCCCTACCCCCATATCCCTACATATTATACCCACTAATCTACACATCCCTAGACACTAAGGGGCAATTTTAGCATGGCCAATCAACCTAACCCACACATCTTTGGACTGTGGGAGGAAACCGGAGTACCTGGAGGAAACCCATGCAGACACGAGGAGAATGTGCAAACTCCACACAGACAGTGACCCGAGCCGGGAATCAAACCCAGGACCCTGGAGCTGTGAAGCAGCAGTGCTAACCCACTGTGCCACCGTGCTGCCCTCTAACTGAGGGATTCAGCTGTATGTGTACATAGATCCCTGAAAGTTGGGAATCAAGTAGATAAGGTTGTTAAGAAGGCATACGGTGTCTTGGCGTTTATTGGTAGGGGGATTGAATTTAGGAGTCGCAGCGTCATGTTGCAACTGTACAAAACTCTGGTGCGGCCACACTTGGAGTACTGTGTGCAGTTCTGGTCCCCACATTATAGGAAGGATGTGGAGGCTTTGGAGAGGGTGCAGAGGAGGTTTACCAGGATGTTGCCTGGTATGGAGGGGAGGTCCTATGAGGAGAGACTGAGGGATTTGGGGTTGTTTTCGCTGGAAAGAAGGCGGCTAAGAGGGGATCTTATAGAAACATATAAGATGATTAGAGGTTTAGATAGGGTGGACAGTGATAGCCTTTTTCCTCGGATGGAGAAAGCTAGCACGAGGGGGCATGGCTTTAAATTAAGGGGGGGTAGTTATAGGACGGATGTCAGGGGTAGGTTCTTTACCCAGAGGGTGGTGAGGGATTGGAATGCCCTGCCTGCTGCAGTTGTAGATGCGCCTAGTTTGGGGGCGTTTAAGAGATCCGTGGATAGGTTTATGGACGAAAAGGGATTGGTTTAGGTTAGAGGGTCATTGCTTTTTAATTGGTTGGCGCAACATCGTGGGCCGAAGGGCCTGTTCTGCGCTGTAATGTTCTATGTTCTATTAATCGATGGGCCCCCCTGACATCACATGTGCAGGAGTACGGAAAGCGCAAGAGGGGACTTAGGAAGAGGAAAGAGGGACACGATAAAGGACTCATGAATAAAGGTAACAAAGAACAACACAGCCCGGGAAACAGGCCCTTCGGCCCAACATCTTAGCATTGTGACTCTCCCCTTCCACCCGTGACCCTTGTCTCGGCTTATGACACTGCACATTGGAAACCAGATTGAGGGGAGACTAATTTTGGGATAATTTGTTACACCGATCAGCCTAAGAGCACATCTTTGGGGTGTGGGCTAGATGGCCTACTCCTGCTCCTATTTCTTATGTAGGAAGGATGTGATGGCACTGGAGGGGGTACAGGGGAGATTGTCCAGGATGCTACCTGGGATGGAGTGTTTGAGCGATAAGGAGAGGCTAGATAGACTTGGATTGTTTTCCCTAGTGCGGAGAAGGCTGAGGGGGGACAGGATGGAGATCATAGAACCCTACAGTACAGAAAGAGGCCTTTTGGCCCATCGAGTCTGCACCCAGGCCCTACCCCCATATCCCTACATATTATACCCACTAATCCCTCTAACCTACACATCCCTGGACACTAAGGGGCAACTTCTTAGCATGGTCAATCAACCTAACCCACATATCTTTGGACTGTAGGAGGAAACTGGAGCACCCGGAGGAAACCCACGCAGACACGAGGAGAATGTGCAAACTCCACACAGTCAGTGACCCGAGCCGGGAATCGAACCCAGGACCCTGGAGCTGTGAAGCAGCCGTGCTAACCCACTGTGCTACCGTGCCACCCCAAAGATCTGAGGGATATGGATAGGGAGCTTGATTAGCGACGCTCAGTTTGGGTTCCATCAGTGCCGCTGGAGACCTGATCTAGGCCCAAACAAGCTCAAAGAAGCTGAAATCCAGCTGAGGTGAATCGAGAGTTACTGCCCTTGACATCGAGGCAACACTCGACAGAGTGTGGCACCCAAGGAGCCCGAGCAAAACTGGAGTCAATGGGGATCGGGACAAGAACGTCCATCGGTTAGAGTCATAGCTGGGGCAAAGGAAGATGTTTGTGGAACGTCAACCATCTTGGCTCCAGGATACCTGAGGGGGACGCAGGTTACAGTTGTGTACTGGGGAGTTCTCATTAATTGGGGGAGGTTCACAATTGGTTTCAGTGGCATTGCAATATTCTGGGGATCACTAACGGGTGGCACAGTGGGTTAGCACTGCTGCCTCACGGGGTCCTGGGTTCGATTCCCAGCTTGGATCGCTGCCGGCACATTCTCCCCGTGTCTGCGTGGGTTTCCTCCGGGTACTCCAATCTCCTCCCAAAGACGTGTGGGCTAGGCTGATTGGCCGTGCTACATTGCCCCTTAGTGTCAGGGGCACTAGCAGGGTGGATAGGTGGGTTTTCGGGGATAGGTGGGATTGTTGTCAGGGCAAACTCAATGGGCCAAATGGCCTGTCGGGAGCCTATGATTCTACTCTGGTGCGGCCGCACTTGGAGTATTGCGTACAGTTCTGGTCGCCGCATTATGAGAAGGATGTGGAGGCATTGGAAAGGGTGCAGAGGAGGTTTACCAGGATGTTGCCTGGTATGGTGGGAAGGTCTTATCAGGAAAGGCTGAGGGACTTGAGGTTGTTTTCGTTAGAGAGAAGAAGGTTGAGAGGTGACCTAATTGAGGCATACAAGATGATCAGAGGGTTAGATAGGGTGGACAGTGAGAGCCTTTTTCCTCGGATGGTGATGGCTAACACCAAGACTGGGGGAAAGGCAAATTGTGCGGAGGGTGTGGAGAGTCTGCAGAAGGATCTAGATAGGCTGGGCGAATGGGCCAGGAAATGGCAAATGGAATTTAATGTTGGCAAGTGTGAGGTGGTCCACTTTGGTAGGAATAATGGTAGGAAGGACTATTACTTACGGGGCGAAAAACTGCAGCAGGCAACGGTGCAGAGGGACCTCGGGGTCCTTGTGCATGAGTCGCAAAAACCCAGCTTGCAGGTGCAGCAGGTGGTCAGGAAGGCGAATGGGATGCTGGCCTTCATAGCGAGGGGGATTGAATATAAAAGTAGGGAGGTCTTGCTGCAGCTGTATAGGGCATTGGTGAGGCCGCAGCTGGAGTACTGTGTGCAGTTTTGGGCGCCGTACTTACGCAAGGATATTTTGGCCCTGGAGGGAGTGCAGAGGAGGTTTACTAGGCTGATACCGGAGTTGAGGGGGTTGAGCTATGAGGAGAGGCTGAATAAACTAGGCTTGTACTCGTTAGAGTTTAGAAGAATGAGGGGAGATCTCATTGAGACGTATAAGATGATGAATGGGATGGATAGGATAGAGGTGGAAAGACTCTTCCCGCTCAAAAAAGACAATAGGACTAGAGGGCACAGCCTCAAGATAAAGTGGGGGCGGTTTAGAACGGAGTTGAGGAGGAACTTCTTCACTCAAAGGGTGGTGAATCTCTGGAATTCTCTGCCCGTTGAAGTGGTGGAGGCTACCTCACTAAATATTTTTAAGACGCGGGTTGATGGGTTCTTGATAAGAGAGGGGATTAAGGGTTATGGGGAGAAAGCGGGAAAGTGGAACTGAGCCACAACAGATCAGTCATGATCTTATTGAATGGCGGGGCAGGCTCGAAGGGCTAGATGGCCTACTCCTGCTCCTATTTCTTATGTTCTTATGTTCTTATGTTCTAACATGAGGGGACATAGCTTTAAATTAAGGGGTGGTAATTATAGGACGGATGTCAGAGGGAGGTTCTTTACTCAGAGGGTAGTAAGGGTGTGGAATGCCCTGCCTGCAGCAGTTGTGGACTCGCCAACTTTAAGGGCGTTCAAATGGTCAGTGGATAGGCATATGGATAACATTGGAATAGTTTAGGTTAGAGGGTCATTAGATTGGTTCCACTGGTCGGCGCAACATCGAGGGTCACAGGGCCTGGACTGCGCTGGAATGTTCTATGATGTTCTTTAGGGAGGGAAATCTGCTGTCCTTACCCGGTCTGGCCTACACGTGACTCCAGGCTCATGGGTTTATAATTTGGTTCCAGGCTTGGGAAACTTCAGTTAGGAGTTGGGAGGTAATGCTGTAATGATACAATTGGCCTAGGGAAGTCTGGACTCATACCAGACACTACAATGCCGTTAGTAATAACCCAGCAAATATTCTCTGAGCCTCCAGCCTAAGCGAGCATGGAGGTACCTTTGCCTCTGTAGCAGCTGAACCAGATGAGGACACACAGCAAGGCCATTAGTAATAGCCCAATAACTGCGCCCGAAATCCATCTCCACAAATCCAGGGCATCCGACTCTGCAAACAGAAGAAATAAATCAGCAATCAGTTCTGCAGAGAGTAACCGTGGTCTCGGGGGTTCCTGTGTGGGAAAGAGAGATCCAGACAGCAGCCCACTCCAACGCCCGGAATAATTCTGTTTCTGGGTTACTCCAATTGGATGTGGTTAAATTACCGTATTTCTGAGCTGGTAAAGGGTTACATTCATCTCACCGAAAATTTGTTGGGGGCAGGGGCAGGAGCGGATTCACAACTGAGAAACAGATTTATCCGTAAAATCCTACAGAGCAGAAGGAGGTCATTCGGCCCATCGAATCTGCACTGGACTGCGATCCCACCTTATCCCCATACGTTTACCCTAATTAGTCCCCCTAAGGGGTAATTTAGCCCGGCCAGTCCACCTAACCCGCACATCTTTGGAGTTGTAGATCATAGAAACCCAACAGTGCAGAAAGAGGCCCTTCGGCCCTTCGAGTCTGCACCGACCACAATCCCACCCAGGCCCTACCCCCATATCCCTACACATTATACCCACTAATCCCCTCTAACCTACACATCCCTGGATACTAAGAACAAAGAACAAAAACAGCCCCGGGAAACAGGCCCAACGAGCCCACGCCGCCATTTTAACAGTCCCCCCTCCACCCATGACCCTCATCTATGCTTATGGCCATCCACATTGAGGGAAATCTAATTTAGGGACAATTTATTACCTCCAATCAGCCTAATAGCACATCTTTGGGGTGTGGGAGGAAACCGGAGCACCCGGAGGAAACCCACGCAGACATGGGGAGAATGTGCAGACTCCACACAGACAGTGAGCCGAGCCGGGAATCGAACCCGGGGGGTCCCTGACGCTGCGAGGCAGCAGCGCTAACCCACCGTTCCACCCTCACCTCCCATTCACCCTTCCACAACAGGTCAGAGAGATTTCCAGTCAGTGAATTGACCCAACGAGCATTCGAAAATGGCGGTTTGTAAAGGACTCTGGGACAAATTTGGGCCAGAAACGGAAACTACAGGCTGCAACCTATAGACACAAAGAGGCTGCAAACCTCCCCCCCCCAACCAGCGAATAAACAGGATATGGGTCACCCCCAGGGTGAAAGATGGTGACACTGGGTTGTTTACCAGAGTTGAGGGTGTCGCGGTGCCTTGTCTGGGGGAAGGTGTGAATTCGATGCGTCTCCAACACCTACAGACTTCGCCACCAGGGACACACCCAGAGATCGGTGTCGCAGCGCCTGATTGGACCCTTATCGATCGGGGAGGGGGGGTCAAGTCTTGATGGGCAATGGCCAAAAAGGGGAGCGATACCCAACGGGGTATAAAGGGCACTGCGCAACCAGGAATCTTTCTCTCTGACCCCACAAACGAGGTGACCATCTCGGCCTTTTGGCCAAGATCGAGTGTGGTATCGGAGTGCGATGGCTCGTTGGGCCGAAGGGCCTGTTTCCCGGGCTGTTTTGGGCCTTTGTTCTTTGTATCCACGCGCTGTGCTTGGTTGAAGTCATTAGGTTTCACTTTAGCTTCATTTGAAGCAATTTTTTTCGGCGTCTGGGCCTTTTGGCTAGGATGCAAATGAGATCAGGCCTTGGAGCAGGGGCTAAGCCTACTCCAATCAACTCGGATGTAGGTCAAGCCCAAGACGGGAGGTGGGAGCCCTGCCTTGTCAGCTCGGGAACTTGTCGGGACTCTGAATTGGACTCGATTGGAGCTAAAACCAAAAACAAAAGTGACCGTCGCCAGCGACAACCAGCACCAGGGGGCACCACCACACCCAAGAAGGTATGAAGGGCAGACCAGGCCTAAGGACCAGACTACGCTGATGACCAAAGAACGACACAGCCCGGGAAACAGGCCCTTCGGCCCAACGAGCCCGCGCCGCCATCTTAACATTACCAGTCCCCTCTCCACCCATGACCCTTGTCTACGCTTATGGCATTCCACATTGAGGGAAACTAATTTAGGGACAATTTGTTACACCAATCAGCCTAATAGCACATCTTAGGGGTGTGGGAGGAAACCGGAGCACCCGGAGAAAACCCACGCAAGCACGGGGAGAATGAGCAAACTCCCGCAGACACCGGCCCAAATCCATGTATCTGCACAGCAAACAGTGATAGTCACTGAGCTGTCGTCTTGCCCAGTATCTGGTCCAGTTTAGGCACACACTAACAACATGAAGCCCTAGGCCAATCTCGAACAACCAAGAGCAGCCCATCGCGTGTACGCCCCTCGTTGGACAACAAGGCGGACCGACTTAAGAGAGTCTCTCTCACTCCCACAATGTCCAGAAATTTATCCGTCATCTCCCAGGATTGGGGGTTTGCTGGCGGCTGTGCATATCGTAGAGTTACACTGGGAGTAAAATCAAGTAGCAACACAGGCCCTTCAGCCCAACAAGCCCATTTTAACACTCAGTGAGTGCCTCATTTCCATCCTTCTACCTATGACTTTTGTCTACATCTAGTGGAACTCCACAATAAAGTTTAGAGAATTAGATGTGTGCCGTAATGTTCACCCCAAACATTAGCTGGGGTGAAAACCAGATCCCAGTGGATCCGTGCTAAGTGATCTATACTGAAGAGGGATATATGGGAAAGTTGAGCAGGTATATCCATTACTTCCCACTCCTCCACCCTAACTCATGTGTTGTCCACAGGGCAACTGCATTCATTGTAGAATAACCCACACTGCGTAACTGGCATATAACGCTCCTGATTTATCTAACCATATCAGGTCGTATACACTCGAACAATCAAATTCGGAGCCAAAGCAGGCCATTTGGCCCCTTGGGTCTGTTCTAATCATCTTCCCAATGTTGCTTCACCGCACAACACAATTTTCCAACCTTAGTAATTGCATAGAAAACAGAGCTTACCATCTGCCGTGTGTACTGGGGCTGTTGCATTGACGGTTTCACACTGGCAAGCTTCTAATGTTCCCCGATGACCCGTAAGGGGGATATTGCAATTAAAGTTGATACTCTCAGCTTGTTCTTTCGGAGCCACTCTTCTGAAACTCAGCATCCAGGCAAACTGTGTGTAATCCCCCCCAAATCCAGTAACAACGCAACTGGATCCACCTTCTCCCCTTCGATTATCAGAGGTTCCTGAAGGAATAGCATTCGGGTCAAAATGAATAAATGTTCATTTGGAAAGGGATTGGGTTAGTAGATTTTCAAAAGGATTCCCAAACGCAACCTTGAAAATGTTCAATGATCCAGTTTAAAGTTCCTTTGTTAGTGTATTTATTAGGTAGGCTTACGTTAACACTGCAATGAAGTTACTGTGCAAATCCCCTACTCGCCACACTCCAGCGCCTGTTTGGGGTACACCAAGGGAGAATTTAGCACAGCCCAATGCACCCTAACCAGCTCATCTCTTGGAAGGAAACCCACGCAGACATGGGGAGAATGTGCAAACTCCACACAGACGGTGATCCACACCGGGAATCCGAACCCGGGCACTAACCACTGTGCCACCCCAGTCTCTGAGCGAGAGAATTCCCTAATCATCCCCTGAGTGGAAAAAAAACTTCTCTTTGTCTGTGTCCAAAAAGCAAAACCTCCTTTTCTTAAGCCGTGTGTCCCAGTATCATAGAAACCCTACAGAGCAGAAAGAGACCCTTCGGCACATTGAACACAATCCCACCCAGGCCCTACCCCCATATCCCTACATATTATACCCACTAATCCCTCTAACCTACACATCCCTAGACACTAAGGGGCAATTTCTTAGCATGGCCAATCAACCTGACCCACACATCTTTGGACTGTGGGAGGGAACCGGAGCACCCGGAGGAAACCCACGCAGACACAGGGAGAATGTGCAAACTCCGCACAGACAGTCACCCCGAGCTAGGAATCGAACCCATGTCCCTGGAGCTGTGAGGCAGCAGTGCTAACCCACTGTGCCATGTGGGAATGTACATAAGCCATTATTGAATCTGTTAGCTTGTTCGGTGAGGGAGCACAGGGGTTAAGTGTGTGGAGAATATCAATAGTCAGTTAACCTGTGCAGACAAGCATTTAAACAGAAATGCATTCTCAAGGGGGCATATAATGACCCAGGGGCTGTATTTATAACAGCAGGTATAAGTGTTTCTCTATTGCAGACATTTTTTATTCAATCATAGAACATGGGTATCAGTGGCTGGGTCAGCATTTATTGCCCATCCCTAGTTGTCCAAGGACAGTTGAGAGCCAACTACATTGCTGTGGATCTGGAGTCACATATAGGCCAGACTGGGTAAGGACGGCAGTGAACCAGATGGGTTTTCTCAATAATGATTTCATGGTCATCAGTAGATTCTTAATTTCCAGATTTTTTTTTAATTGAATTCAAATTCCACCATCTGCCGTGATGGGATTCGAACCCGAGTCCCCAGAACGTTAGCTGAGTTTCCAGATTACAAAAGATTACATTTTGGCCTTTATAGCGAGGGGGATAGAATATAAAAGCAGGGAGGTCTTGCTGCAGCTGTACAGGGCACTGGTGAGGCCTCAGCTGGAGTACTGTGTGCAGTTTTGGTCGCCGCACTTGCGCAAGGATATTTTGGCCTTGGAGGGAGTGCAGAGGAGGTTCACTAGGCTGATACCGGAGATGAGGGGGTTGGACTATGAAGAGAGACTAAATAGACTGGGTCTGTACTCGTTGGAGTTTAGAAGGATGAGGGGGGATCTTATAGAGACGTATAAGATAATGAAGGGGATGGATAGGGTAGAGGTAGAGAGATTCTTCCCGCTTAGAAAGGATAGCAGGACTAGAGGGCACAGCCTCAAGATAAGGGGGGCAGTTTAGAACGGAGTTGAGGAGGAACTTCTTCACTCAAAGGGTGGTGAATCTCTGGAATTCTCTGCCCGTTGAAGTGGTGGAGGCTGCCTCGCTAAATATATTTAAGACACGGGTAGATAGGTTTCTGATAGACCGGGGAATTAAGGGGAGAAAGCGGGAAAGTAGAACTGATCCACTTCAGATCAGCCATGATCTTATTGAATGGTGGGGCAGGCTCGAAGGGCTAGATGGCCGACTCCTGCTCCTATTTCTTATGTTACATAAGAAATAGGAGCAGGAGTAGGCCATCTAGCCCTTCGAGCCTGCCCCGCCATTCAATAAGATCTTATCAATCGATAAAGCAGGGAGATCTTGTTGGGAGTTGTATCGAACTTTGGTGAGGCCAGAGCTGGAGTACTGTGTGCGGTTCCGATCGCCATAGTATGGGAAGGATGTGATTACGCTGGAGGGGGTGCGGAGGAGGTTCACCAGGATGCTGTCCGGGATGGAGGATTGAAGTTATAAAGAGAGGTTGGAGAGGCTTGGGTTATTTTCTCTGGAGCAGAGAAGACTGAGAGGGGTGACCAGATCGAGGTGTACAAGATTATGAGGGACACGGACAGGGAACGGCTGTTCCCCTTAGTTGAAGGGTCAGTCAGGAGGGGACAGAGGTGAGGGTTAAGGAAAATGTGAGTCAAGACTTTTTCACTCAGAGGGTGGAATGCGCTGCCTGGGAGGGTGGTAGAGGTGAGATGACTCACATCCTTTAAGATGTACCAGCATCGACTCGTCATAACGTTCAGGGCTATGATAAGGAACCTCGCAACCTGAAGGTTCCACTCTAAGTTTATTCGCCATCCTGACATGGGACTATACCAGCCGTTCCTTCGGGTTTAAGATCCTGGAACTCCCTGCCTAACTGTTTCTCTCTTTTACTCCGCAGGTGTGTCGGTCCACCTTGTTGTCCAACAGGGGGCATACACAGGGTGGGTCGTGCGTGGGCTGCTCTTGGATGTTTCGAGAGTGGCCTAGTGCTTCACGCCGTTAGTGTATGCTTAAACTGGACCAGATACTGGGCAACACGACAGCTCAGTGACTATCACTGTTTGCTGTGCAGATACATGGATTTGGGTTGGTGTCTGTGGGAGTTCGCGCATTCTCCCCGTGCCTGCGTGGGTTTTCCTCTGGGTGCTCCGGTTTCCTCCCACACCCCAAAGATGAGCTCTTAGGCTGATTGGTGTAACAAATTGTCCCTAAATTAATCTCCCCTGAATCTGGTTTCCAATGGGGGTACCATAAGCATAGACATGGGTCAAGGGTGGAGGAGGAAAGGCACATTGTTAAGATGGCGGCACGGGCTCGTTGGGCCGAAGGGCCTGTTTCCCGTGCTGTGTTGTTCTTTGTAACTGCACGGTGGGTGTACCTACACCACTTGAGCTGCGGCAGTTGAAGAAGACAGCTCACCACCTTCTTGAGGGATGGACAATAGCAATGTGAATAATTAAATAGCAAACAGTTTGCGGGTTGTTGACCTAGATTCCCTTGCAATGGAAAATTTGGGTTTGCGGTTTCCTTTATCACCTCGCGCGGGTTCAGTTCACCGTTTCGTAGTGACAGGAAACTGCTCATTGCAACTGCACCACACTATTTGAAAGATTTATGCAACTTATTAGCCCAACTTTTTAAAATGTATTCTTTGATGCTGAGATTGAATAGACGGGGTCTGTACTCGTTGGAGTTTAGAAGGATGAGGGGGGATCTTATAGAGACGTATAAGATAGTGAAGGGGATGGATAGGGTAGAGGTAGAGAGATTCTTCCTGCTTAGAAAGGATAGCAGGACTAGAGGGCACAGCCTCAAGATAAGTTTAGATCAGAGTTGAGGAGGAACTTCTTCACTCAAAGGGTGGTGAATCTCTGGAATTCTGTGCCCGTTGAAGTGGTGGAGGCTACCTTGTTTAGTCACGGGTAGATAGGTTTCTGATAGACAGGGGAATTAAGGGTTATGGGGAGAGAGCGGGAAAGTGAAACTGATCCACTTCAGATCAGCCATGATCTTATTGAATGGCGGGGCAGGCTCGAAGGGTTAGATGGCCGACTCCTGCTCCTATTTCTTATGTTCTTATGTACGTAGGCAAGGTCACCAGTTATTGTTCTTCAACTAGATAGCCTCGCTTGGTCATTTCCGAGGGGCAGTTAAGAATCACCACTGTGTGTCTGGAGTCACATGTAGGTAAGGACAGCAGATTTCCTTCCCTCAAGGGACACTAGTGAACCAGATGGGTTTTTACAACGATCGCTGATAGTTTCATAGTTACCGTTACAGAGACCAGAATCCAATTGATTTAAATTGCAGTGGTGGGATTTGAACCCAGGCTCTCCAGAGCATTAACCTGTGTGTCTGGATTACAAGCCTCTCCTCTTTCCCTAGAGTTGTGGGGTTTTTTATCCCTTTACAATGTACTTATCCAATTTCTGTACATTGGCAAACTCTTGAATCTTCTTCCATTGCCCTTCTCGATCACTAGAAAATTCGTTAAATCTTGTTGATTTCATTATTCCACCAATCACATTAAATCTCCTTCTGGTAACTGACCCTTGAATCACCTTAAATCTGTATCTCTCTGGTTTGTGACGATACTGTGACTTTTAACATACGTAGAAACATAGAACAGTACAGGCCCTTTGACCCTCGATGTTGTGCCGAGCTATGTCCGAACCCAAGATCAAGCTATCCCACTCCCTATCATTCTGGAGTGCTCCATGTGTCTATCCAATAACCGCTTGAAAGTTCCTAAAGTCTCCGACTCCACTATCACAGCAGGCAGTGCATTCCACACCCCAACCACTCTCTGAGTGAAGAATCTACCTCGGACATCCCTCCTATATCTCCCACCATGAACCTTATAGTTATGCCCCCCAGTAACAGCTATATCCACCCAAGGAAATAGTCTCTGCACGTCCACTCTATCGATCCCTCTCATCATCTCATAAACCTCTATTAAGACTTTTAAGAATTATATTTGGATCATGTTTTTTCTGAGAGGTAATGTTTAAAATTCAGCTGTTTTGTATTGTGCCAATTTGTCTGCATCGGGGCACTTATACGCTGAGAATGTCTGATTTTTGCTGGGGATGTGTTTGTATTAATCAGAGTTCATGCATTTTTGTTTACTTTGGTATTTTCCCCCCTTGGTTTCAGAGCAGGATTTTGATTGTGGTGATTGACAGAGGGAGAGTCAGGGGAATGGGCAGAGCTCATCTTCCAGGAAAAAAACACCCTGTTCTCCTTTAGTTTAAGAAAAGTCCGTTTCTGTCTGATGCTAAAAGAAATAAGAGGTCTCTCTCTGTCTCTCTCTGTCCCTCTCTTTCTTTCTCTCTCTCTCTGTCTCTCCCTGTCTCTCTCTCTCTTTCTCTCTCTGTCTCTCTCTTTCTGTCTCTCTCTCTGTCTCTCTCTTTCTGTCTCTCTCTCTCTGTCTCTCTCTTTCTGTCTCTCTCTCTCTGTCTCTCCTTCTCTTTCTTTCTCACTCTCTCTCCTCCTCTTTCTTTCTCACTCTCTCTCCTCCTCTTTCTCTCTGTCTCTCTCTCTCCCTCTCTTTCTTTCTCTCTCTCTGTGTGTCTCTCTCTCTGTGTCTCTCTCTCTCTGTATCTCTCTTTCTCTCTCTCTGTCTCTCTCTCTCCCTCTCTTTCTTTCTCTCTCTCTCTCTGTCTCTCTCTCTCTGTGTCTCTCTCTCTCTCTGTCTCTCTCTTTCTCTCTCTCTGTCTCTCTCTCTCTCCCCCCCTCTTTCTCTCTCTCTGTCTCTCTCTCTCTCCCCCCCTCTTTCTCTCTGTCTCTCTGTCTCCCTCTCTTTCTGTCCCTCTCTCTCTCCCTCTTTCTCTCTCCCTGTCTCTCTCTCTCTCTCTCTTTCTGTCTCTCTTTCTCTCTCTCTCTCTCTCTCTCTTTGTCTCTCTTTTTCTTTCTCTCTCTCTTTCTCTCTTACTTTCTCTTTCTCTCTCTCTCTGGGAGCTGCTGATTATGGACATCAGAAGACAAATGCCTGTCTCTCTCTCGCTCCAGAAGTGTTCAAAAGGTTTTCGGACGGTTAACAAGTAGAGATGTGTAAGCAGGGGAGCGGAGGGGGGGGTTTGTTAACTGATTCTGAAGAGGATTTAAGTCTGTAAGAAGAATGGTGCTTGAATAGGAACTGGGAGAACAGGTTAGTAATTAAGAATTGTATATTGTTATGTTTAATATTTGAGTTGGTAAAAGTTAATTCATTCATTATCGTTAAACTATATTGTTAAAGAAAGTTTGTTTTGATAGAAGCTTCCTCGCTCTCCAAGGGTTAGGGTGATTGGCCTGTGGTCAAAAATGGTGATTTGTGAAGCATTCTGGGACAACTGGGCAAAACTGAACCGACAGTGAATAAACAGGATATGGGCCATTTCCAGTTTGAAAGAGACTTTCTGCTCACACTGGGTTGTGTACCAGACATAAGGGAACCTTATTCAGGAGGGAGGTACATGCCTCCAGTACCTACAGACATGGCCATTGGGGGCACACCCAGAGATCGGTGCGGCGGCACCTGACTGGGCTTTATCGATCGGGGGGGTCAAGTCCTGATCGATTGATTGGTAATGGCCAAAAGGGATATGAAACCCAACGGGGTGTAAAGGGTGTGCTGTGCAACCAGGAATATCTCTCTCTCTCTGACCCCGTGAACCAGCTACAACAATGGTGAACATTCACCACTGACAAGAGGAGAGACACCACACCCGAGAAGCAAGGAAGGGAGACCAGAGGCAGAGTGCCAGACCAGACCAAAGGACCAGACTATGACTACCGAGACCGGCGCACAGATATAGGCCAATATCTACTTGGGTGCTTGCCAGTCACGCAAAGTTGAATCAAGGATTGGATGGAACTTTAGTATTTTCCTGTTAGTTAACTTATCATTGGTTGGGTGGGTGTTGTACTGGGGAAATTTTTGTTTCCTGAGTTGTGTTAATTAAACTTAACAAAGTTTGCTTTAACAAAACAAATTCTGTAACTCCCCCATCCCTGACCTTGGTTCTGTGACTCCTTTATGCCTTGTTTTCTGTAATGAACAAATTCTGTGACTCCCTCATCCCCGACCTTGTCTCACGGTTTATGGAGTCAACCTTGTTAAGAGGGGCTTCCCTGGTGTTAATCGTGTCTCACTCAGGCTGTGCGAAGTCAACCTTATCAAAACAGACTGAGGCCAAGCATTTGACCTTCACTGGTTGTAGTCATTTCTTTGTTCAGCGTCGATCAGTTTTACAGAGGTCTGGCATTTTGAAATGGCTCGATCCATTGCCCTTACTTAAATACTTGACCATTTTTCCCATCATGCCACTGCGTCGGTCCGCCTTGTTGTCCAACGAGGGGCATACACGCGATGGGTCGTACTTGGGCTGCTCTTGGATGTTTCGAGAGTGGCCTAGTGCTTCATGTCGTTAGTGTGTGCTTAAACTGGACCAGATACTGGGCAAGACGACAGCTCAGTGACTATCACTGATTGCTGTGCAGATACATGGATTTGGGTCGGTGTCTGCGGGAGTTTGCGCATTCTCCCCGTGCTTGCGTGGGTTTTCTCCGGGTGCTCCGGTTTCCTCCCACACCCCAAAGATGCGCTCTTAGGCTGATTGGTGTAACAAATTGTCCCTAAATTAGTCTCCCCTTAATGTGGATGGCCATAAGCAGAGACAAGGGTCATGGGTGGAGGGGGGGATTCGTAATGTTAAAATGGCGGTGAGGGCCGAAGGGCCTGTTTCCCAGGCCATGTTGCTCTTTGTTCATGTGTACATGGGTGATTATTGATTGTGTGGGTTTAAATATATATTGGTTGTACTAACAAGACGCACAGTTTAATGGACAACAGTTGGGACAACAGTTGGCGTCCCTGGGTGGGCTCGATAAGAATTAACTCTGTTGCTCCGATATCGAACCCCGTAGGATCGATATTCGACAGTTATTAAAAATCAGAGCCAAAAGGTGTAAATTCCTTATTGGACAAGTAACTACTTTCGGGAAATAGTTTATCGTGAATGCATTGTTACTAACAAGGAGGGTAGGGTAGGTTTGCGTTAGAATCCAGAGGGATTAGGACTGGAACGTAGCCCAAAGCCATACCCGCAGTCCAAACCCCTTGACGTTAAATACAGAATGGCAGGAAACACTATAGAGACAGGGAAGTGAGAAGCAAGGATCAGGGAATATATTAAGAAGGGTGGCCCCTACGGGCAGGGTCTTCATAGAATCATAGAACCCTACAGTGCAGAAAGAGGCCCTTCAGCCCATCGAGTCTGCACCGACCACAATCCCACCCAGGCCCTACCCCCATACATTTACCCACTAATCCCTCTAACCTACACACCCCTGGACACTAAGGGGCAATTTCTTAGCAACCCAACCCGCACATCTTTGGACTGTGGGAGGAAGCCGGAGCACCCGGAGCAAACCAACGCAGACACGGGGAGAATGCGCAAGTCTTGTGCCGTTACTGAGACGGGGCCGGGATCCTTAGCATTGGGACGTTCGAAGGAAAGTTCATGGAAAACGGGCAAATAAACGCGAGAAAGGAATTGCGATTGTGAGCTGCTTGGAAAAAGAATTAAGAGGAGATAGAGAATGCAGATTGAGGGGGGGAGAGATAAAGGAAAATGTTTGTTGAAATTGTGTAATTGTGATTATTAGTTTAGAAGAGGGAGAAAATGAAGACAAAATATGAGTTAGAAATTATGAGCTAGTTGTGCAGTTAGGAAAAGAAGTAATTTTGTGGAAAAATAGATACACAGGAACAAAAAAGTGAGATAAATATATTGTCTATGAGTCAGTTTAAAGGATATCAAGTTAGTGAAAGGAATCAAAGTTCCAAGAGTATAAAAAGTTGGAGTGTTATGGTGAGGTTATATAAGGCATTGGTGAGGCTGAATTTAGAGTATTGTGTACAGTTTTGGTCACCTAGTTACAGGAAGGATGTAAATAAGGTTGAAAGAGTGCAGAGAAGGTTCACAAGGATGTTTCCGTGACTTGAGAAGCTGAGTTACAGAGAGAGATTGAATAGGTTAGGACTTTATTCCCTGGAGAATGAGGGGAGATTTGATAGAGGTGTATAAGGTGAGATGGGTGTAGATAGAGTGAATGCAAGCAGGCTTTTTCCACTGAGGCTAGGGGAGAAAAAAACCAGAGGGCATGGGTTAAGGGTGAAAGGGGAAAAGTTTAAAGGGAATATTAGGGGGGGAATTCTTCACAGAGAGAGTGGGGGGAGTGTGGAATGAGCTGCCGGATAAATGCGGGGTCACTTGTAACATTTAAGAAAAATTTGGATGGGTTCATGGATGAGAGGGGTGTGGAGGGATATGGTCCAAGTGCAGGTCAGTGGGACTAGGCAGAAAAATGGGTCAGCACAGACAAGAAGGGCCGAAAGGCCTGTTTCTGAGCTGTAATTTTCTATGGTTCTATTACTCCAAGTTCTGGCAGGAGACACGGAGGTTGGTGGTGTTGTGGATAGTCTGGAGGGATGTCAGAAGTTGCAGCGTGACATAGATAGGATGCAAGGCTGGGCGGAGAAGTGGCAGATGGACTTCAACGCGGATAAATGTGTAGTGGTCCATTTTGGCAGGACCAACGAGATGCAGGAGTACAATATCAAGGGCAGGAGTCTCAGCAGTGTTGAAGAGCAGAAGGATCTTGGGGTCCGGGTCCATAGGACTCTTAAATCGGCCTCGCAGGTGGAGGATGTGGTCAAGAAGGCGTATGGTGTACTGGCCTTCATTAATCGAGGGATTGAGTTTAGGAGTCGGGAGGTAATGCTGCAACTTTATAAGACCCTTGTCAGACCCCACTTGGAGTACTGAGCGCAGTTCTGGTCGCCTCACTACAGGAAGGATGTGGAAGCTATTGAGAGGGTGCAGAGGAGATTTACAAGGATGTTGCCTGGATTGGGAGGCATGCCTTATGAAGATAGGTTGAGGGAGCTGGGACTCTTCTCCCTGGAGAGACGAAGGTTGAGAGGCGACCTGATAGAGGTTTATAAAGTGTTGAGAGGAATAGATAGGGTGGATTCTCGGAGGCTATTTCCCAGGGCTGAAATGGTCGCTACGAGAGGACACAGGTTTAAGGTGCTGGGGAGCAGGTACAGAGGAGATGTCAGGGGTAAGTTTTTCACTCAGAGGGTGGTGAGTGAGTGGAATCGGCTGCCGTCGGTGGTGGTGGAGGCGAACTCGCTGGGGTCTTTTAAGAGACTTCTGGATGAGTGCATGGGATTTAATGGGATTGGGAGTTACAGATAGTTCTATGGCTTGATAGGTATTGATGTGATCAGCGCAACTTGTGGGCCGAAGGGCCTGTTTGTGCTGTAGTGTTCTATGTTCTATGATCTATTAATCAATTAAAATCTCAGTTGTCAATGCAGGTAGGGATGTTGTCTGTGCTTGGGGCAGTTGAGTCTGAGGGAGACGGTGTTTATGGATTGGGTTGTGGATTATATCTGGAAAAGAATGTGCCATTGACTGAGGGCACCCCCACACCTCCTTTCCGGGAGGCTCCTGATCCCACAGCAAGCCCCTGGTCTGATGAATTCTGCGACTATTAGTTACAAGGAAGGCATGGAGTTACCAGGAGATGTTGTTGACTGGGAGGGAATGAATATTTTAAAGAATCTCAGCCCCCTATATAGTTCTGAACGCAAACTAAACCATCCCCATCAATGGATAGTCTTGTGTTATTCGAATATGTTGTGCCCATGAACCCCACCATGTTGGGTAAGGAGCTTACACCCTCAGTAACATCACAAAAAACCCCAGGTGAGCCTTTGTTACTTTTTAAAAGGAGGGCGTGCGCCGTGTGCGTTGAGAGAATTCTCTCAACGTACTAGGGAAATATTATAAATTAATCGGCAAGACGGAAAATTGATTGGAGAAAATCTAAGCTTGAGCTAATAATTTGAGCAGTTTTTTTGTATTTGAGTGTGTTCTGTGTGGTCTGGTCGCTTGTCGAGTGCAGGTGTTTGTTGTTGCATTAGATTGAGGGCAGGAGTTGTTAAAGCCTGTTTGTTCCTGTGGTGTATTCGACAAAGCTTTACACATCGGTTTAACTTCAAAGGGGCTGAGGAAATGTTAAAAGTGTTAAATTTACTTCTGTTTTTGAGTTTAATTACAGTTTGGAAGACAGGAGAGCGACCGTCTTAACCAATTTTCTGTATTCTCTTTAAACGTTTTATTTTCCTTCCAGTTTAAAATAAGTTTGAATGAAAGAGAACGTGCTGTGGAATGAATATTGGAAGCTTCCACGTGTGTGTTTAATAAAGTGGATTTTTTTTTCTGGTTTAATGTTCTTCCCCTAATTGGGATTTTACAGCAGTGGGTTTGACACAGAGTTTAAATAAAAATTGGAAATTGGATTGGATTAAACTGAAATAAATATTTGGAGTTCCCTAACCTTTTAACTATGGCCATGATTGTGCTTAAGAGGTTTAGAATATAAATACTTAAATAATATATATATATGTGTGTGTGTGTGTGGGGAGGGGGGGGGGGGGACATTTGAACTCAATTTTTGGAAAGTAAAGTGAAATTTCAAAATCAAAATCCATAAATTGAAATTTGAAAAAATTAATTTGAATTTTGAACAATCCTGCGTTCAAATTTTGGTAAGAAAGGGTTTAAACCTTGGAGGGAATCTTTCCTTTGTCTTGAAGAAATCGAGACATTGTCACGTTGAAATGTGTTTTATTTCTTGGGTTTTTCTTAACCATTGATGTGGATGTGCTGGCGTTGGACTGGGGTAAACACAGTAAAAAGTCTGACAGCACCAGGTTTTAGTCCAACCGATTTATTTGATAGTAAACGCACAAGCTTTCGGGGTTAGCCCTTTCGTCAGGTGAATGGAGAGTTCTGGCCTCAATACGCATCTCTTTAACCTGTGATCAGTGCTCCTTCCACTCACATTGTCGGCCACTTCAGGACTTGAACAGCAGGTTAGGTGTAAAGATTCGCATTCTAATCAGTAATCTGTAAACTGTCTGTGCTTTATATGCTCTGTCTGAGGCCAGAACTCTCCATTCACCTGACGAAGGGACTAACCCGAAAGCTTGTGAGTCTATTATCAAATAAATCGGTTGGGCTAAAACCTGGTGTTGTCAGACTTTTTCTTAACAAGCAGAGATTTCACCATCTTGGCAATTAAAAATTTGTATACACTGGAGGTCGTAAATTTTACTTTTGTTTTTGTTTTTCATTTGACAGATTTTGAGACCAAATTAATCCATTTGGCTCCGAGCCGAAAGCATTTTTTGTGTTTTGTTTTTAAATAGGTGAATAACAAGTTTAGCATCTTCAAGACTCCAAGACTGTTTATCGCAACCTAGTAATAACTGAGACTTGAAGACTTTGGCTCATTCAGATTTTCTCACTGTTAATTTCAAATTAAAGTGATTGGTTACACTTAAGCGTTACGGTTTCTGGCATTTAATTGATAGAATAAATCGAGCGCACAAAATAGACAACTTATAAATGGAAAGTTGCCTGAATTCTGAGCAGGTAAATACGTTTAATTTTGACAAATAAAGAGTAATGGAAAGACAGTCCGAATGGGTTTTGTGTTTCAAAGGGGGATGCATCGAAATATATTCTCAGTGTAACAATTTGGGTGTGGGATAACTTTACAAAGTAGTATCTATTTGTTTTGTGGGTTTCCTATACTGAGAAAATGTTATCTGTGGTCATCCTGGTGTAAAGTTTGCTCTGTTCAATGCACGCACATGCTAATAAGTTAATTTTTTTGAAAAGTTAAGGACTCTGGAGAGCGTCAACGACTTTACAATGGGATGGCGGGATTTTCCCGAGTACTTAGTTATTTGGGGTTACAGCAGCTAAAATGCTTAAAAGGGGAACAAACAAACATAAGAACATAAGAAATAGGAGCAGGAGTCGGCCATCTAGCCCTTCGAGCCTGCCCCGCCATTCAATAAGATCATGGCTGATCTGTCGTGGCTCAGTTCCACATTCCCGCCCTCTCCCCATAACCCTTAATCCCCTCGCTTATCAAAAACCCATCAACCCGCGTCTTAAAAATATTTAGCGAGGCAGCCTCCACCACTTCAACGGGCAGAGAATTCCAGAGATTCACCACCCTTTGAGTGAAGAAGTTCCTCCTCAACTCCGTTCTAAACCGCCCCCCCTTTATCTTGAGGCTGTGCCCCCTAGTCCTACTGTCCTTTCTGAGCGGGAAGAGTCTCTCCACCTCTGTCCTATCCATCCCATTCATCATCTTATACGTCTCAATGAGATCTCCCCTCATTCTTCTAAACTCTAACGAGTACAAGCCTAGTTTATTCAGCCTCTCCTCATAGCTCAACCCCCTCAACTCCGGTATCAGCCTAGTAAACCTCCTCTGCACTCCCTCCAAGGCCAAAATATCCTTGCGTAAGTACGGCGTCCAAAACTGCACACAGTACTCCAGCTGCGGCCTCACCAATGCCCTATACAGCCGCAGGAAGACCTCCCTACTTTTATATTCAATCCCCCTCGCTATGAAGGCCAGCATCCCATTCGCCTTCCTGACCACCTGCTGCACCTACAGGCTGGGTTTTTGCGACTCATGCACAAGGACCCCCAGGTCCCTCTGCACCGTCACCTGCTGCAGTTTTTCGCCACGTAAGTAATAGTCCTTCCTACCATTATTCCGTTTTGTGCAAATCGTGTTATTCGTAAATAAAATCGGTGCAGTAGACAGAACGTTGGAGGAGTTTCCTCTAGAACTTGTTAAACTGGTAGAAAATCACTTGAATCCCTTTTAACTTGTACTTTGGTTAGATTGTGTTAATTGGGTCACAGACAAACATGGTGTGTGTGTGTGCGCTGGAAGGTGATAGATTTTGAGCTGTGACTGTGGAGGTTTAAAATGGTAACTGTGACAAAAGGTGTTTATTTTGCAAATTTGGATCATTTTTAAATGACAAATACTTCCGAGAGTTAAACCTACCCCTTTAGCACTTCTGGCGCACGACCCTCCAAAATCCAAATTTAAATGTTATTTCCCTTTTCAATCTGTTTCAATGTTTTATTATTGTCCTGTGCGTCACTCTGAACCTAACACAGTGTTTAGAACATGCCATTGTTTGTATTTGAGGATAATTAGCTTATTGTAGGTGTTTAGACTATGTGGTTGTTTGTATTTGTGGAGAGTTGTTGTCTGTAGCTTCTGGAATATGTTGCAGGGATGTATTATAATAGCACATGTCAATACCTGGGCCTTACTTGATTGTTGAGTGACTGGGGAATTCCTGACAGTTACTGGTCCTGAGTTTGTGATCCATCACGCTTTGCGTTCAGGATCAAAGGGGGGACTGTGGCCAAACAGGCCATCTAAAATGGCGATTTGCAAAGCACTCTTTGGGCAAAAGTAAAACGACACACTGCAACCTAAAGACAGAGACAAACAGACTGCAACTCTGATGAGTGAATAAACAGGATATGGGTCACCTCCAGGATGAAACAGTCACACTGGGTTGTTTCATTTCCAGATGAAAGAGACTTTCTGGTCACACTGAGTTGTTTACCAGACATAAGGGCACCGTGGCCCCTTACTTGAGGGGGAGGTATGTGCCTCCAACACCTACAGACAGAGGCATTGGGGACACACCCAAAGATGGGTGTGGCAGTGCCTGATTAGGCTTTATTGATCCGGTGATCAAGTCCTGATCGATTGATTGGTAATGGCCAAAAGGGATATGAAACCCAACGGGGTGTAAAGGGTGCTGTGCAACCAGGAATATCTCTCTCTCTCTGACCCCGTGAACCAGCTACAACAATGGTGAACATTCGCCAGTGACAAGAGGAGAGCCACCACACCCGAGAAGCAAGGAAGGGAGACCAGAGGCAGAGTGCCAGGCCAGACCAAAGGACCAGACTATGAATACCGAGACCGGCGCACAGATATAGGCCAATATCTACTTGGGTGCTCGCCAGTCACGCAAAGTTAAGGTCATATATTGGACTTGAACTTTAGTATTTTCCTGTAAGATAACTCATTGTTGGGTGGGTGGGTGATTATTGATTGTGTGGGTTTAAATAAATATTGGTTGTACTAACAAGACCCACAGTTATTTGTCCATCGTATAAGGATTAAAACAGACCGTGGGGCAGTTAGTAGGCACAACAGCTGTGCTAAATTGCCCTTCAATGTCGGTGGGGGAATTGGAAGGGTAAATACATGGGGTTATGGGGATAGGGTCTGGGTGGAACTGTTGTTAGTACAGGCTCGATGGGCCAAATGGCCTCCTTCTGCACTAGGGAATCTACGGCTCCAGTCTGTCAATAGTGTCACACCTAGAGTGAGATTATCCTCACACTAACATCAAAATCTTACCAAGGACTAGCCAGTCTTCATGATATACAAAGAACAACACAGCACAGGAAACAGGCCATTTGGCCCCAACAAGCCCGTGCCACCCACTCAGTGAGTGCCCTCATTTACCTTCTTCTATCTATGACTTTGCTCTACGCCAGCTTTGGGGAGGTCTAATTTGGGGACCATTTGTCAACACCAATATAATTTGGGGTTTCTGCTCTGGTACCTTAACAAGTTATTGACCCTTTAAAGAACAAAGAACAGAGCAGCCCGGGAATAGGCCCTTCGGCCCACCATTCCTGCAACTATCACATTGTCCTATCTACACCAATCTCTTATCTCCCTCTATTCCCCGTTAGTTCAGATGCCGGTCAAGATAAGTCTTAAATCTGGTTAACGTATCTGTCCCAACCACCTCAGGATAGTGCATTCCAGGGTCCCACCACCCCTCTGCGTAAAAAAACCACCCCCCCACCCCTCCCACACACATCTCCACTGAATCTCTCTGCCCTGTGGGAAAAAACTTCCAACTGTTCACCCTATCTATTCCCCTCATCGAAGATCAAAGAGAAGAACAAACAAAGAACAACACAGCGCGGGAAACAGGCCCTTCGGCCCAACGAGCCCACGCCGCCATTTTAACACTATGAGTCCCCCCTCTACCCATGACCCTTGTCTACGCCTATTGGAGAAGATTGAGGGAAGACTAATTTAGGGACAATTTGTTACACCAATCAGCCTAAGAGCACATCTTTGGGGTGTGGGAGGAAACCGGAGCACCCGGAGAAAACCCACGCAGTCATGGGGAGAACGTGCAAACTCCCACAGACACCGGCCCAAATCCATGTATCTGCACAGCAATCAGTGATAGTCACTGAGCTGTCGTGTTGCCCAGCATCTGGTCCAGTTTAAGCGTACACTAACGCACTAGGCAACTCTGAAAGCAACATCCAAGAGCAGCCCTCGCATGACCCACCGCGTGGATGCCCCTCATTGGACGAGACGTTGGTCGCCATTTTATAAACTTCAGTCAGGGGGCCCCTCAGCCTCCATCTTTCCAGGGAGAAGAATCCCAGTTTATTCAATCTCTCCTCAAAGCTAATACCAGGATGGTGTGGAGGGTGAACCTGTATTATACTCCCTCCACATCCTTCTGGTGAAGTGACGATCAGAATTGGACGCAGTTTTCCAAATGTGGCCTAACCAATGTTTTATACAACTGTAGCATAATTCATCAACTTTTATACTCAACGTCTTGGCTGATGGAGACAAGAATGTGCTTTCTTCACCACCTTTTCCAGCTGTTTTAAGGATCTGTGGTCATGTACTCCCAGACCTGAGTGTCTATGTTCCCGATGATTCTGCCATGAATGAGTTAAGTTGAACGTAGAACGTTCCAGCGCAGTACAGGCCCTTCGGCCCTCGATGTTGTGGAACCAATCTAATGACCCTCTAACCTAAACTATTCCAATGTTATCCATATGCCGATCCACTGACCATTTGAATGCCCTTAAAGTTGGCGAGTCCGCAACTGCTGCAGGCAGGGCATTCCACGCCCTTACTACCCTCTGAGTAAAGAACCTACCTCTGACATCCGTCCTATAATTACCACCCCTCAATTTAAAGCTATGTCCCCTCGTGTTAGCCATCACCATCCGAGGAAAAAGGCTCTCACTGTCCACCCTATCTAACCCTCTGATCATCTTGTATGCCTCAATCAGGTCACCTCGTAACCTTCTTCTCTCTAACGAAAATAACCTCAAGTCCCTCAGCCTTTCCTCGTAAGACCTTCCCACTGTGAGAAACACAGCTCACAGTCAAACAATTTAGTCAAGTCAAGCTCTGAAGGAGCAAGATATTTTATTTAACGTTCTTGCAAGACTGGGTGTCCAATAAAATAGGCACACCTTACATAGATTTGCAGCACATTTTATACTTTTTTACAAGCATTGTAATGCCTTTGCAATGTGTTGTTCTACCCTAATTGGTGATCCCTGTCCCATCTATGTGTTGTCAATCCCCTGTTGGCTCGAGGTGCCCCAAGTTCCCATCCCTTCTACTCCCCATCTAACAATGTCTCCTGTTATCACAAGAGTGCATTAGCAAACTCATCCGTCTTATCCAACACTGTTACATGTCCAGTTCAGATTGGCGGTAATCAATCCTTTGCCAACTTAATCACTGCTGTCCCGACTATCTCAGTGACCTTTTCCCCCTTTTATGCTTAGTTGTAGAAACAACACATCTTGTATACCATTTGCTTTTTGTAACTTGGACCTCGTACATTCCTTCAAGATGTGGTGTATGCTTCACTGCACACCACACATCTGGTGTTATTTCTACACCACAGGCCGTCTTTTTATTATCCCTGACTATTGCTCTGTTAGCAGCAGTGAATCTTATGCCCTATGTTTGTGACTAAACTCACAGTTGTTTCCATAATGTGGGTTATCAATGTGCCTGGCTATATCCAGTCTACCTAACTTTAAGCTATTTCTCTATGGTGTACAGATATATGTGTTAACAGCATCTTTACCTGTTACTCACACCACCATACCAGGCAACATCCTGGTAAACCTCCTCTGCACCCTTTCCAATGCCTCCACATCTTTCTTACAATGCGGCGACCAGAACTGTACGCAATACTCCAAGTGCGGCCGCACCAGAGTTTTGTACAGTTGTAACATGACCTCACGGCTCCGAAATTCAATCCCCCTCCCAAACATCGAACGTCACAGAGAAGATATGAGCCAGATCTGCTGAGTACATCCAATACTGCCAAAGGGTAAGGGGGTGGATTAACATGTAGTTGGGAGGCTGGAAAATTTTGTCCCAGGTTCTGAGGGGAGGGCGTTAACAGCGCGGATGCTGGGAGGGTGTTTTCCCTGGTGGGGGAGTCTAGAACGGGGTGGGGGGGGGGGGCACAGTTTAAAAATAAGATGGCGATGAGGAGAAAGATCTTCTCTCAAAGCGTCGTTAATCAATGAAACTCACACCTCCAGGGGGCAGTGGAGACTGGGTGAATATATTACTGGCTGAAGTTTATGGTCTCCAATTGGGTCAAGAGTTCTGGGCGACAGACAGGAAATTGGAACTGAGGTCAGTCTCAGATCAGCCGTGATGTTAATAACTAGCCGAGCAGGCTCGAGAGGCCAAATGGCCTACTCTTACTCATTATTCATAGAATCATAGAACAGCGTAGAAAGAGGCCATTCAGCCCATCGGGTTTGCACCGACAACAATCCCACCCATGGCCTAACCCCGTAACCCCACATATTTACCCCCCAATCCCTCTAAACGACGCATCCCAGGTCACTCAGGGGCAATTTAGCATGGCCAATCAACCTAACATTGCATATCTTTGGACTGTGTGGTGGCTCACAGCTCCAGGGTCCTGGGTTCGATTCCCGGCTCGGGTCATTGTCTGTGTGGAGTTTGCACATTCTCCTCGTGTCTGCGTGGGTTTCCTCCCACCGTCCAAAGATGTGGGGGTTAGGTTGATTGGCCGTGCTAAGAAATTGCCCCTTAGTGTCCAGGGATGTGTAGGTTAGAGGGGATTAGTGGGTATAATATGTAGGGATATGGGGGGTAGGGCCTGGGTGGGATTGTGCTCGGTGCAGACTCGATGGGCCGAAGGGTCTCGTTCTGCACTGTAGGGGTTCTATGATCTGTGGGAGGAAACTGGAGCGCCCGGAGGAAACCCACGCAGACACGGGGAGAATGTGCAGCCTCTGCACAGACAGTGACCCGAGCCAGGAATCGAACCCAGATCCTCGGAGCTGTGGGGCAGCAGTGCTAACCCACTGTGCCGTCCCGTATTCATGTGTTCTTCTGACTGAAGGGGGATAATTCGAATGATTTTCTTCTAAATAATCTAATGGGTTATTTTACATTTCGCCCGACAGAGCAGGTAAGACCTGGATCCAAAAGGTGGCACCCCCCAACAGGGCAGCACTCCCTCAGTACTGCTCTGCTGTCTCACTCTGTGTTTTCAAGGCCACAGAGGGGGACTCGAACCCACTTCTCAGAGGTGAGGGTTCAAGTTGAGTTGGCAGCAGGGTTGCTGCTATTTGGTAAACGTCTGTCGATGTGTCTCTGGGAGATTCACGCCCCTCATTAGATTAAAGACACAATTGAACGAGGAAAGGAGCAGACACTGAAACTTAACGATTGATACAACACGGGGCAAGGTTTCCTCCCTGTCGCTCAGTAGAAGGTAGGAATAGGGGGAGGCCATTCAGCCCCCACCTCCCCGGTTCTGCTGACCTGTGCATTAATCCCACTGACCCTCATCCGTGAAGACCCTCGTTAACTAAATCTCTCACTTTGACCCAATGATTACATTTCCACTGCCACTTGTGTGAGTGAATTCCAACCCACCTCTGAGAAGTGGGTTCGAGTCCCCCTCTGTGGCCTTGAAAACACAGAGTGAGACAGCAGAGCAGTACTGAGGGAGTGCTGCCCTGTTGGGGGGTGCCACCTTTCGCCGGCCTTTGTGCGTGGGAGAGTTCCTGCACTCCCTTCCAAACAACCTGCTTCTCATTTCGAGACAACGTCCCCCAGTCTAAGCGCCCCATGCCCTCCTCCACAATCCCTACCCCCCTACCCAAACCACTGGCCTCTTCTGGGTTTAAAAAAAATCAATATCAGCAGTGGGATTTGAACCCCCGCCACCACCACCTCCAGAAGAGACTGCGACCTGAACACAGCACTTTAGACACCACCCTTAATATTCTAAGGAGTTCACCTTATTATCTAGAAAACTTTAATCAAATCACCCTCTGGAACCTTATCAATCACAGTTTGTATCATTGTTCGTTGTAATTTGCACATTCATAGCGAGGGGGATTGAATATAAAAGTAGGGAGGTCTTGCTGCAGCTGTATAGGGCATTGGTGAGGCCGCAGCTGGAGTACTGTGTGCAGTTTTGGTTGCCGCACTTACGCAAGGATATTTTGGCCTTGGAGGGAGTGCAGAGGAGGTTCACTAGGCTGATACCGGAGTTGAGGGGGTTGAGCAATGAGGAGAGGCTGAATAAACTAGGCTTGTACTCGTTAGAGTTTAGAAGAATGAGGGGAGATCTCATTGAGACGTATAAGATGATGAATGGGATGGATAGGATAGAGGTGGAGAGACTCTTCCCGCTCAGAAAGGATAGTAGGACTAGGGGGCACAGCCTCAAGATAAAGGGGGGGCGGTTTAGAATGGAGTTGAGGAGGAACTTCTTCACTCAAAGGGTGGTGAATCTCTGGAATTCTCTGCCCGTTGAAGTGGTGGAGGCTGCCTCGCTAAATATTTTTAAGACGCGGGTTGATGGGTTTTTGATAAGAGAGGGGATTAAGGGTTATGGGGAGAGGGCGGGAAAGTGGAACTGAGACACGACAGATCAGCCATGATCTTATTGAATGGCGGGGCAGGCTCGAAGGGCTGGATGGCCTACTCCTGCTCCTATTTCTTATGTTATATTCTCCCCGTGCTTGCGTGGGTTTTCTCCAGTTTCCTCCCACACCCCAGCTTTTAGACCGATTGGTGTAACAAATTGTCCCTAAATTAGACCTCCCTTAATCTGGCGCATGTATCGTTCCCTAAATTTATGCCCCCTTTATTGTGGAATCCAAAGGACAAAATTCACAGGTAGAAGAAGGAATAGAATGAGGCACTCACAAGAATGGGCGGAACAGGTTTGGAGGGTCAAAGGGCCTGTTTCCTGTGCTGTGTTGTTCTTCGTTCTAATTTAACCCTCACTGTCCCAGTCTCATTCTGATACATCCACCCTGCAATCCATCCCGGATTGAGTCCGGAACTGCTCACGGTAACTCCCTGTGTGATCCAACCAGGACTTGGTATCGTGAAGCAGGATCTTAGTCGCTGACTCGTCCTCACAGATATGAAGCTCACGCTCTGGTTATTATTATCCAGCAGGGTGTTGTCTGGTCTGGAGGGTATTGGCCACGCGGAGAGGTTGGAGAAACTCGGTTTGTTCTCACTGGAGTGATGGAGGTTGAGGTGGGGGGGGGGGGGTGACCTGATTGACAAGATTATGAGGGCCACGGACAGAGTGGGTAGTCAGATACTCTTGACTAGGGTAGAAAAGCCAAGTACTAGGGGCATACGGTGAGTGGGGAGAAGTTTCGAGGAGATGTGCGAGGCACGTTTTGTACACAGAGGGTGGTGAGTGTCTGGAACGCGATGCCCGGGGAGGGGGTGGGAGTGGGTACAAGAGTGACATTTAGTGGGGCAACTAGACAAATACATGAATAGGATGGGAATGGGAGGCTATAAGAACATAAGAAATAGGAGCAGGAGTAGGCCATCTAGCCCTTCGAGCCTGCCCCGCCATTCAATAAGATCATGGCTGATCTGTCGTGGCTCAGTTCCACTTTCCCGCCCTCTCCCCATAACCCTTAATCCCTTCTCTTATCAAAAACCCATCAACCCGCGTCTTAAATATATTTAGCGAGGCAGCCTCCACCACTTCAACGGGCAGAGAATTCCAGAGATTCACCACCCTTTGAGTGAAGAAGTTCCTCCTCAACTCCGTTCTAAACCGCCCCCCCCTTTATCTTGAGGCTGTGCCCCCTAGTCCTACTGTCCTTTCTGAGCGGGAAGAGCCTCTCCACCTCTATCCTATCCATCCCATTCATCATCTTATACGTCTCAATGAGATCTCCCCTCATTCTTCTAAACTCTAACGAGTACAAGCCTAGTTTATTCAGCCTCTCCTCATAGCTCAACCCCCTCAACTCCGGCATCAGCCTAGTAAACCTCCTCTGCACTCCCTCCAAGGCCAAAATATCCTTGCGTAAGCGCGGCGCCCAAAACTGCACACAGTACTCCAGCTGCGGCCTCACCAATGCCCTATACAGCTGCAGCAAGACCTCCCTACTTTTATATTCAATCCCCCTCGCTATGAAGGCCAGCATCCCATTCGCCTTCCTGACCACCTGCTGCACCTGCAAGCTGGGTTTTTGCGACTCATGCACAAGGACCCCGAGGTCCCTCTGCACCGCCGCCTGCTGCAGTTTTTCACCCCGTAAGTAATAATCCTTCCTACCATTATTCCTACCAAAGTGGACCACCTCACACTTGCCAACATTAAATTCCATTTGCCATTTCCTGGCCCATTCGCCCAGCCTATCTAGATCCTTCTGCAGACTCTCCACACCCTCCGCACAATTTGCCATTCCACCAATCTTGGTGTCATCAGCAAATTTCGACACCCTGCACTCGGTTCCCTCCTCCAGATCATCTATATAAATGGTAAATAGCTGAGGCCCCAGCACCGACCTCTGGGGCACCCCACTAGTCACCATCCGCCAATCCGAACAGCACCCATTGACCCCCACTCTCTGCCTCCTATTTGACAACCAATCCTCTATCCACGCTAACACCCTACCCCCAACTCCATGTCCCCTGACCTTCTGCAATAACCTCTTGTGAGGTACCTTGTCAAACGCCATGTCAGTTTAGAGACCTGTACCCTCTCCCCCACCGCAGTGGACACCCACTAGATCCTCCTCATGTAGAAATGCCTCCTTGTTGGTGGAGATAGAGTGAGGGGGGTTCCTTACCTGTGACTACTAAGGCTGCTCCTGTCCCGAATTTCATCTCCCCTGACTCTCTAACAGCGCAGTAATAGATCCCAGCATCCGGAGCGCTGACATTCGCTATGGTTAGCCGTGCGCTGTGGGTGATGGAGTTAACAGCAGGAGAGAATCGAGAGTTGAAGCTGTTATAGTAAATCGCCGTATTGTGCTGGCCACGGTGATACAACACTGCTGTCGGAGCTTGTCCGGGAAGTTGTTTAAACCAGAATAATAGATCCGACCCATTCTGTATTTTACTTTCCAGGGTCACCGTCTCTCCAGGAGGCGCTGTTACCCACGATATCCGCGCAAGGGTGCCAAGATCTGTCTCAGGAAGAACACAACAAAGCTCTGGTGATACTCGGGAATGTCTGAGATCTGACTCCAGTTACAAAGAATGACACAGCCTGAGAAACAGGCCCAACGAGCCCACGCCGCCATCTTAACATTACCAGCCCCCCTCTCCACCCCATGACCCTCACGTATGCTTATAGTATTCCACATTGAGGGAAAACTGAAAGTTGGGAATCAAGTAGATAAGGTTGTTAAGAAGGCGTACGGTGTCTTGGCGTTTATTGGTAGGGGGATTGAATTTAGGAGTCGCAGCGTCATGTTGCAACTGTACACAACTCTGGTGCGGCCGCGCTTGGAGTACTGTGTGCAGTTCTGGTCCCCACATTACAGGAAGGATGTGGAGGCTTTGGAGAGGGTGCAGAGGAGGTTTACCAGGATGTTGCCTGGTATGGAGGGGAGGTCCTATGAGGAGAGACTGAGGGATTTGGGGTTGTTTTCGCTGGAAAGAAGGCGGCTAAGAGGGGATCTTATAGAAACATGTAAGATGATTAGAGGTTTAGATAGGGTGGACAGTGATAGCCTTTTTCCTCGGATGGAGAAAGCTAGCACGAGGGGGCATGGCTTTAAATTAAGGGGTGGTAGTTATAGGACGGATGTCAGGGGTAGGTTCTTTACCCAGAGGGTGGTGAGGGATTGGAATGCCCTGCCTGCTGCAGTTGTAGATGGGCCTAGTTTGGGGGCGTTTAAGAGATCCGTGGATAGGTTTATGGATGGAAAGGGATTGGTTTAGGTTAGAGGGTCATTGTTTTGTAACTGGTCGGCGCAACATCGTGGGCCGAAGGGCCTGTTCTGCGCTGTAATGTTCTATGTTCTATGTTCTATGTTCTAACTAATTTAGGGACAATTTGTTACACCAATCAGCCTAACAGCACATCTTTGGGGTGTGGGAGGGAACCCGGAGCACCCGGAGAAAACCCACGCAAGCACGGGGAGAATGCGCAAACTCCCACAGACACCTGCCCAAATCCATGTGTCTGCACAGCAAACAGTGATAGTCACTGAGCTGTCGTGTTGCCCAGTATCTGGTCCAGTTTAAGTGTACACTAACGACGTGAAGCACTAGGCTACTCTCGAAACATCCAAGAGCAGCCCCAGTACGACCCATCGCGTGTATGCCCCTCGTTAGACAACAAGGCGGATCAAATCTGCTGTGGATTAAAAGAGGAAACCATCAATAACATGCACATCCTTATACAAACATTCAAGGGAATCCCCAGAAGCTCAAAAGTAAAATAAGTGAGCCAGAAAAGAGGTTGGAAGGTTCATAGGAATCAATAGATTCCCAGGAACATCCCAAGGCTCCTGATCCTTATTTAAAACAATCTCCTATATCCCTCCATCTCCAACCCACTCATGTGCCTGTCTAAGTCATTCTTAAACAACTCCAGCGTGTTTGCCTCCACCACCTTACTTGGCAGAGCATTCCATACCCCCACTACCCTCTGTGTGAAAAACCCCCCTCTAACATCCGAATCGCCCCCGTCGCCCTAAGCCCCTCGTAATGTGTGCTCCCAATCTAGGAAATAGCTGACCACTGTCTGCTCACTGTTTCTGTCGATCCCTTCTGGGAATCCACCCAGTTATGTGTCACACAAAACACGATCACCTCCGACCTTCCTGGGTCTGTCCAGTGTAAGGGTAGGAGTCCTAGTCAAACATTCCAGATTCAAGTCCCACCCCTTGAGGTCCAAGGAAAGTGAGTCCATAACCCGGCCAAACGGGGTTGAGGATCGACCCGTAAAATCCTCCCAAACGCACGTCAGGCGGGGAGACTGGGAGAGATTCCTCGTCAGACGCGTGACGGAAAGAATGCTGGAGTCTCGACCGTCACAGTCCATAGCTCCAGGTTATCACGGCAACTCAGACTCACTGGGGTCTAACTGGCTCAGTTGGGTGGGTAAGACTGGCGCCGACAGCACAGGGTTCAAAGGATCGATGGCACGAAGACAAGCCCTTCAGCCCAAACTGGTCTATGCTGACTAAAAGGCCCATCTAAGTTCACCCCATTTGGGAGCATTTGGCCCATGTCCCTGTAAACCTTTCCCATCCACGTATCAGCCCAAATGCCTTTTAAGTGTCATTGTCCCTACCTCGGGCAGCTCATTCCGCACATGTACCACCCTCCGTGTAAAAAAAAATGTTGCTCCTCAGGTTCTCATTAAGTCTCTCCCCTCTCAACTTCAACCTATGACCCTCTAGTTCTCGACTCCCCAACCCTGGGGGAAAAGACTGAGTGCATTCACCCTACTCATGCCCTTATCCACCTCTTTACGAGCACCCCTCAGTCTCCTACGCTCCAGAGAAAAAAGTCCTAGCCTGTCCAATCTCTCCAAATAACATAAGAACATAAGAAATAGGAGCAGGAGTCGGCCATCTAGCCCTTCGAGCCTGCCCCGCCATTCAATAAGATCATGGCTGATCTGTCGTGGCTCAGTTCCACATTCCCGCCCTCTCCCCATAACCCTTAATCCCCTCGCTTATCAAAAACCCATCAACCCGCTTCTTAAAAATATTTAGCGAGGCAGCCTCCACCACTTCAACGGGCAGAGAATTCCAGAGATTCACCACCCTTTGAGTGAAGAAGTTCCTCCTCAACTCCGTTCTAAACCACCCCCCCTTTATCTTGAGGCTGTGCCCCCTAGTCCTACTGTCCTTTCTGAGCGGGAAGAGCCTCTCCACCTCTATCCTATCCATCCCATTCATCATCTTATACGTCTCAATGAGATCTCCCCTCATTCTTCTAAACTCTAACGAGTACAAGCCTAGTTTATTCAGCCTCTCCTCATAGTTCTTGTCCCTTGAGTCCTGGCAACGTTCTATAAGACACAGGGGCAGAATTAGGCCACTCGGCCCATCTGCTCCACCATTCAGTCACGGCTGATATATTTCTCATCCCCCATTCTCCTGCCTTTTCCCCCGATCCCCTTATTAATCAAGAATCTATCTATCTCTGTCTCAATGACCCGACCTCCTCTGTGGCAAAGAGTTCCACAGATTCCCCACTCTCTGGCTGAAGAAATTCCTCCTCGACTCCCTTTTAAAGGATCGTCCCCTGTAGCCTGAGGTTCTGCCCTCTGGCTCGAGTTCTCCTTATGAGTTGCTTCTGCACTCGGTCCAGTTTAATAACCCTTTTCCTATTGCAGGGCAACCAAAACTGAGCACAGTACTCCAGCTGTGGCCTCACCAACATCCTATACAACTGCAACGTAACTCCCCCACTTCCAAACTCCATGAGAAAAGCAAATTACTGCGGATGCTGGAATCTGAAACCAAAAGAGAAAACGCTGGGAAAATCTCAGCGGGTCTGGCAGCATCCGTAAGGAGGGAAAAGAGCTGAGGTTTCGAGTCTAGACGACCCTTGGTCAAAGCTAAAAGGCGTAAAAGCCAGAGATATTTATGGAACATAGAACACTACAGCACAAACACAAGTTGCGCCGATCATATCCATACCTACCAGGCCCTAGAACTATCTATAACCCCCAATCCCATTAAATCCCATGTACTCATCCAGAAGTCTTTTAAAAGACCCCAGCGAGTTCACCTCCACCACCACCGACGGCAGCCGATTCCACTCACTCACCACCCTCTGAGTGTAAAACTTACCCCTGACATCTCCTCTGTACCTGCTCCCCAGCACCTTAAACCTGTGTCCTCTCGTAGCGACCATTTCAGCCTGATCTAAACTGTCCCCCCCCCTTATCTTGAGGCTGTGTCCTCTAGTCCTGCTGTCCTTTCTAAGCGGGAAGAATCTCTCTACCTCTACCCTATCCATCCCCTTCATTATCTTATACGTCTCTATAAGATCCCCCCTCATCCTTCTAAACTCCAATGAGTACAGACCCAGTCTATTCAATCTCTCCTCATAAGCTTTCGATAACCTCACTGTCTATAACACCACCTATCTTAGTACCGTCTGCAAACTTACTAATCATGCCTTGTATATTCTTGTCCAAATCATTGATATAGATTTTTATTTATTTATTAGTCACAAGCGGGCTTACATTCTGTGAAAATCCCCCAGTCGCCACACTCCAACGCCTATCCGGGTACACTGAGGGAGAATTTAGCACGGCCAATGCACCCTAACCAGCACATCTTTTGGACTCTGGGAGGAAACCGGGGCACCAGGAGGAAACCCACGCAGACACGGGGAGAACATGCAAGCTTCACAGTGAACCAAGGCAGGAATCGAACCCGGGTCCCTGGCGCTGTGAGGCAGCAGTGCTAACCACCGTGCCGCCCCAAGTAACAAACAGCGATGGGCCTAGCACTGATCCCTGAGGCACACCACAGGCTCCCAGTCAATCCAGCTGGGGTGCACTCGGGACCTGGCTGGAGGTTGAGGTGCTCTGGGTCCGATTTGCCTTTGAGAAGAGAACTGAGAAAGAGATGGATCAGAAACAAGTACAACCAAATCTAGATAAAGTACTTACAATTTAGCCACATCAATAGGAGCCAAAGCAAGCTACCCATCTCAGCCTCCTTCGACAATGCTTCAACGCTCTGCTGCTTTTGCCCAGTAACCTTTTGGACGATGTGGTTTCGCTCAGTTTCCGACCACAACAACCTGTCACACTAACACGATGCACTAATATGCTGTTCCTGCAGGTAATAAATACCCCAATGAGCTGGTGAGGGACAGTGCGGTTTCTAGATTGGACTGAGATTATGAAATCTGGGTGATAGATTGACATCTGTCCAACTCAGGCCATAGAGGTTTACAGCACGGAAACAGGCCATTTGGCCCAACTTGTCCATGGCACCCTTTTCTCTCAAACCCCTAAGCTAATCCCGACTTGGCCCATATCCCTCGGCGCCCATCGTACCCATCTAACTGCTTTTTAATTGTACCCGCTCCTATGACTATGGGCGGCACGGTAGCACAGTGGGTTAGCACTGCTGCTTCACAGCTCCAGGGTCCCGGGTTCGATTCGCGGCTCGGGTCACTGTCTGTGTGCGGAGTTTGCACATTCTCCCCGTGTCTGCGTGGGTTTCCTCCGGGTGCTCCGGCTTCCTCCCGCAGTCTGGCACCACGATTAGCACTACTGCCTCACAGCGCCGGGGACCCGGGTTCGATTCCCGGCTCGGGTCACTGTCTGTGTGCGGAGTTTGCACATTCTCCTCGTGCCTGCGTGGGTTTCCTCCGGGTGCTCCGGTTTCCTCCCACAGTCTGGCACCACGATTAGCACTACTGCCTCACAGCGCCGGGGTCCTGGGTTCGATTCCCGGCTCGGGTCACTGTCTGTGTGCGGAGTTTGCACATTCTCCTCGTGTCTGCGTGGGTTTCCTCCGGGTGCTCCAGTTTCCTCCCACAGTCCAAAGATGTGCGGGTTAGGTTGATTGGCTGTGCTAAAATTGCCGCTTAGTGTCCAGGGATGTGTAGGTTTGTGGGTATAATATGTAGGGACATGGGGGGTAGGGCCTGGGTGGGATTGTGTTCGGTGCAGACTCGATGGGCCGAATGGCCTCTTTCTGCACTGTAGGGTTTCTATGATTCTATGACTACCTCCGGCAGCCCATTCCAGACACTCACCACCCCTCTGTGTGAAAAAATTGCCCCTCTGGACACTTTTGCATCTCTCCCCTCTCACCTTAAACCTATACCTTCGAGTTTTAGACTCCCCTACCTTTTTGGGAAAAGATATTGTGTCAGAACAAATCCGATAGTGAAATTTCAAGCTGGGTTCTTGTACCTTTCAAGATAAAATGTGTTGAATTGAGTCACCAACTGATGAAATAACCGTAGTGTAACCCAGGTTGAATTTCCTGTTATGTTACACACACACACACACAGTGACGAAAAGGGGGAGATATTTGCAAGCCCACCCCTGCCGTGAGGGAGACTTTGTCAATGCTGTTCTCACTGTCTCATCCTGGATTTTATCACCCTTCCCGTCATTTAGCAGTGGGAATGTTTTGTAAAAAAACGTTACATGTTTCATGGTGAAATATCTTTTTGAGGAGGCCAACTGGGGTTCCAGTATTACAGGAAATCACAGTGGATGCTGAACGCTCGCGTGTCTGATAAACTCAAAACCTCTTTCTGCATTCCAACACCAACAGTCGCTCATTCAAAGATTTCCAACTTAAATTGACTCATTCCCCTCACTCCCATTCCACATTATTACATGATTCATCAGAACAAAATCAGCCCAGGAAACAAGCCCTTTGGCCCAACGAGCCCACACCGCCATCTCAACACCACCTCTCCCCCCACGACCCCTGTCTAATGTTTCATGGCCATCCAGATTGAGGGAAACTAATTTAGGGACAATTTATTCCTGCCAATCAGCCTAAGAGCACATCTTTGGGGTGTGGGAGGAAACCGGAGCACCCGGAGAAAACCCACGCAAGCACGGGGAGAATGCGCAAACTCCCACAGACACTGGCCCAAATCCATGTGTCTGCACAGCAATCAGTGATAGTCACTGAGCTGTCGTCTTGCCCAGTATCTGGTCCAGTTTAGGCACACACTAACGACATGAAGCACTAGGCCAATCTCGAACAACCAAGAGCAGCCCCAGTACGACCCATCGCGTGTATGCCCCTCGTTGGACACGAGGTGGACCCACTTATAACCTGTGAATGAAAAGAGAAAAACATTATTATCATACTATACCCATTTACATTACCAGGGATGCCCCAATGCTAAAGACCCTTATTTAAAAGGTTCTCCTATATCCACCCATCTCCAACCCACTCATGTGCCTGTCTAAGTTACTCTTAAAGGACTCTAGCGTGTTTGCCTCCACCACCTTACTGGGCAGAGCATTCCATACCCCCACAACCCTCTGTGTGAAAAACCTCCCTCTAATATCTGTGTTGTACCTCTCCCCCCCCACCTTAAGTCCATGGCCCCTTGTCCTACGTGTCTCTATCATAGGAAATAGCTTCCCTCTGTTTATTCTATCTATACCCTTCATAATCTTATATACCTCTATTAGATCCCCCCTCAGTCAGCGTCTTTCAAGGGAAAAGAGCCCCAATTTCTTCAATCTTTCCTCATACCCCAGTCCTTCCATTCCAGGCAACATCCTGGTAAACATCCTCTGCACTCTCTCCAGAGTCTCCACGTCCTTCCGGTAGGCACGAGGAGAATGTGCAAACTCCACTCAGACAGTGACCCGAGCCTGGAATCGAACCCAGGACCCTGGAGCTGTGAAGCAGCAGTGCTAACCCACTGTGCTACCGATAGACGTAGAAACAAAGAAACATAGAGGATAGGAGCAGGAGGAGACCATTCAGGCCTTCGAACCTGTTCCACCATTCATCACTGATTGTCCAACTCAATAGCCCAATCCTGCTTTCTCCCCATAACCTTTGACCCCTATTCCCTATATCCAGCCGCCTCTTGGATACATCCAATGTTTTGGCATCGACTACTTCCTGAATCCCACAGGCTCACCGGGTGAAGAAACGTCTCCTCATCTCCGTCCTAAATGGTCTACCCCCAATTCTCAGACTGTGACCCCTGGGTCTGGACTCCCCCACCATCAGGAACATCCTCCCTGCATCTCCCCTGTCCAGTCCTGTTAGAATTTTGTAAGTAAATTTTATAAGTGGGATTTAATGGGATTGAGGTTTCAGCTATTTACCATTTATATAGATGATCTGGAGGAGGGAACCGAGTGTATGGTGTCGAAATTTGCTGATGACATCAAGATTGGGGGAAAGGCAAATTGTGCGGAGGGTGTGGAGAGTCTGCAGAAGGATCTAGATAGGCTGGGCGAATGGGCCAGGAAATGGCAAATGGAATTTAATGTTGGCAAGTGTGAGGTGGTCCACTTTGGTAGGAAGAATGGTAGGAAGGATTATTACTTACGGGGCGAAAAACTGCAGCAGGCGACGGTGCAGAGGGACCTCGGGGTCCTTGTGCATGAGTCGCAAAAACCCAGCTTGCAGGTGCAGCAGGTGGTCAGGAAGGCGAATGGGATGCTGGCCTTCATAGCGAGGGGGATTGAATATAAAAGTAGGGAGGTCTTGCTGCAGCTGTATAGGGCATTGGTGAGGCCGCAGCTGGAGTACTGTGTGCAGTTTTGGGCGCCGCACCTGCGCAAGGATATTTTGGCCTTGGAGGGAGTGCAGAGGAGGTTTACTAGGCTGATACCGGAGTTGAGGGGGTTGAGCTATGAGGAGAGGCTGAATAAACTAGGCTTGTACTCGTTAGAGTTTAGAAGGATGAGGGGAGATCTCATTGAGACGTATAAGATGATGAATGGGATGGATAGGATAGAGGTGGAGAGACTCTTCCCGCTCAAAAAAGACAGTAGGACTAGGGGGCACAGCCTCAAGATAAAGGGGAGGCGGTTTAGAACGGAGTTGAGGAGGAACTTCTTCACTCAAAGGGTGGTGAATCTCTGGAATTCTCTGCCCGTTGAAGTGGTGGAGGCTGCCTCGCTAAATATATTTAAGACGCGGGTTGATGGGTTTTTGATAAGAGAGGGGATTAAGGGTTATGGGGAGAGGGTGGGAAAGTGGAACTGAGCCACGACAGATCAGCCATGATCTTATTGAATGGCAGGGCAGGCTCGAAGGGCTAGATGGCCTACTCCTGCTCCTATTTCTTATGTTCTTATGTTCTTATGTTATAGATAGGCCTGGTAGGTGTGGATATGATCGGCGCAACTTGTGGGCCGAAGGGCCTGTTTGTGCTGTAGTGTTCAATGTTCTAAGTCTCTATGAGATCCCTCTCATTCGTCCGAACTCCAGCGGAAACAATCCTAACCTAGCCAATCTCTCCTCATACATCAGTCCCACCATTCTCAGCCTGGAAAACCTTCTTAAACCTGGTAAGTTTTCGGAGTTGAGAGGGTTGGCTTATGAGAAAAGACTGAGGAGACTGGGGTTACACTCATTGGAATTCAGAAGAACAAGGGGGGGAATCTTATAGAACCATAAAAATTATGAAGGGAATAGATGAGGGGGGTTGTTCCCACTGGTGGGTGAAACTAGAACTAGGGGGCATTGCCTCAAAATAAGGGGGAGCAGATTTAGGACTGAGTTGAGGAGGAACTGAGTTGAGGTGGGCTATGAGGAGAGACTAAATAGACTGGGTCTGTACTCGTTGGAGTTTAGAAGGATGAGGGGGGATCTTATAGAGACATATAAGATAATGAAGGGGATGGATAGGGTAGAGGTAGAGAGATTCTTCCCGCTTAGAAAGGACAGCAGGACTAGAGGGCACAGCCTCAAGATAAGCAGGGGGGGCAGTTTAGATCAGAGTTGAGGAGGAACTTCTTCACTCAAAGGGTGGAGAATCTCTGGAATTCTCTGCCCATTGAAGTGGTGGAGGCTGCTTCGCTGAATATATTTAAGTCACGGGTAGATAGGTTTCTGATAGACAAGGGAATTAAGGGTTATGGGGAGAAAGCGGGAAAGTGGAACTGATCCACTTCAGATCAGCCATAATCTTATTGAATGGCGGGGCAGGCTCGAGGGGCTAGATGGCCTACTCCTGCTCCTATTTCTTATGTTCTTATGTCTGCGTGGGTTTCCTCCGGGTGCTCCAGTTTCCTCCCACAGTCCAAAGATTTGCAGATTAGGCCGATTGGCCATGCTGAATCATCCCTTAGTGTCTCAAGACATGTGGATTAGGGGTAATTAATGGGGTAAATACATGGAGTTAGGGTGGAGAGGGGACTGGGTACAATGCCCTGTTGGAGAGTCAGGAGAGACTTGGCATGGGGCACAGTGGTTCGCACTGCTGCCTCACAGCGCCGGGGACCCGGGTTAACGTGGGGCAGGGGATCCAACGTAGAGAGTCGTGAGACAGTGGACTGTGTGCAGAGAGAGAGGCTAAGAGAAAGCAGCAAGTGGACAACACCTAGACAGGACTCTCTGTATCTTGAAGATGTACGAGCTGTTAATGAACAAATATGCACGCCTCCAGCCCTCTTAGTGAGACGCGAAACAACTTTACAACATCCACAATGCTTCTCCTTACACTTTTAACAAAGAACAACACAGCCCGGGAAACCAGGCCCTTCAGCCCAACGAGCCCACGCCGCCATCTTAACATTCCCTCTTCCACCCGTGACCCTCGTCTACGCTTATGACACTCCACATTGGAAACCAGATTGAGGGGAGGCTAATTTTGTCACTTCTTTATGTTACTTTTTCCAATAGAAGTTCCCTGGGTTCCAATTTAATCCAGCCTGGATTGGGGCCTGTTCCCATGTAATTATAGATCAGAGCCACCAGATGGCAGCATTATTGTCTTTTCCCAGCAAATTATTGGAAAAGATTATTCTTGTCATTTTTATTGTTCTTTTTAACTAATTTTTCCAATGTCCAGACAAAAGGTTTAAACAAAATGATAAATAACCCGTGCGTGTTTCGCGATAATATGATGTTTGTGAACAGAATTGCCTTGTTTATTGCTAACTGTATCCTGCCATTTGTTAAAGGTCATAAGAACATAAGAAATAGGAGCAGGAGTAGGCCATCTAGCCCTTCGAGCCTGCCCCGCCATTCAATAAGATCATGGCTGATCTGTCGTGTCTCAGTTCCACATTCCCGCCCTCTCCCCATAACCCTTAATCCCCTCTCTTATCAAAAACCCATCAACCCGCGTCTTAAAAATATTTAGCGAGGCAGCCTCCACCACCTCAACGGGCAGAGAATTCCAGAGATTCACCACCCTTTGAGTGAAGAAGTTCCTCCTCAACTCCGTTCTAAACCGTCCCCCCTTTATCTTGAGGCTGTGCCCCCTAGTCCTACTGTCCTTTCTGAGCGGGAAGAGTCTCTCCACCTCTATCCTATCCAACCCATTCATCATCTTATACATCTCAATGAGATCCCCCCTCATTCTTCTAAACTCTAACGATTACAAGCCTAGTTTATTCAGCCTCTCCTCATAGCTCAACCCCCTCAACTCCGGCATCAGCCTAGTAAACCTCCTCTGCACTCCCTCCAAGGCCAAAATATCCTTGCGTAAGTGCGGCGACCAAAACTGCACACAGTACTCCAGCTGCGGCCTCACCAATGCCCTATACAGGGCATTAGGCCCCTTCTAAACCTCCTGAGCTTGGGTTTGGTATCTCTGCCCAGAATTGCGGTGTCTAAACATTTAGACTGTGTGTAATTTCTCAAGGTGTAACAATAACACTCAGTTCATTAGGTTGTTCCATGTTCTATGGAGGGGGGGCATGGTGATACAGTGGGTTAGCACTGCTGCCTCACAGTGCCAGGGACCCGGGTTCAATTCTGGCCTCGGGGGGTCACTGTGTCTGTGGAGTCTGCACATTCTCCCCGTGTCTGCGTGGGTTTCCTCCGGGTTCCTCCCTCACTCCAAAGATGCGCAGGTAAGGTAGATTGGCCGTGCTAAATTGGCCTTTAGTGTCCCAGGATATGTAGGTTAGAGGGATTAGCGGGGTAAATATGTGGGGTTACAGGGATAGGGCCTGGATTGCGGTTGGTGCGGGCTTGATGGGACAAGTGGCCTCTTTCTGCACTGTAGGGATTTTATGCTTCTAAGCTGGTAGAATATTTTTATTTAGTTTTTGTTCTGATTTGCATGAAGCAACTTTTAATACTGAAATCAAACAATATTTAGAGAATTGGACCTCTCAGGGGCAAAGGTGGGGAATTATGCTTAGAGCCCAAGGGAATAGGGGAGATCCTGAGTGAATACTTTGCATCAATATTCGCAAAGGAGGAGGATGTGTTGACTGGAAGTGTCTCAGAGGGAAGTGTTGACCCGTTAGAGAGAATCTCCATTACAAGGGAGGAAGTGTTGGGTTTTTTAGGGAACATTAAGACTGACAAATCCCCAGGGCCTGAAGGCATCTATCCTAGACTGCTCAGGGAGACGAGAGATGAAATTGCTGGGCCTCTGACGGAGATCTTTGTCTCTTCATTGGACACAGGTGAGGATTGGAGGATAGCGAATGTGGTCCTGTTATTTAAGAAGGGTAGCAAGGATAACCCGGGTAATTATAGGCCGGTGAGCTTGACGTCCGTGGTAGGGAAGTTGTTGGAGAGGATTCTTAGAGATAGGATGTGTGCGCATTTAGAACGGAATAATCTCATTAGCGATAGACAACATGGTTTTGTATGAGGGAGGTCATGCCTCACAAATTTGGTGGAGTTTTTTGAGGAGGTGACAAAAACGGTTGACGAGGGAAGGGCCATGGATGTTGTCTTTATGGATTTCAGTAAAGCGTTTGACAAAGTCCCTCATGGCGGGTTGGTGCAAAAGGTTAAATCTCATGGGATAAGAGGAGAGGTGGCTAGATGGCTACAGAACTGGCTTGGCCACAGGAGACAGAGGGTAGCAGTGGAGGGGTTTTTTTCTGATTGGAGGTTTGTGACTAGTGTTCCACAGGACTCTGTACTGGGACCTCTGCTGTTTGTGATATATATAAATGATTTGGAAGAAGGTGTAACTGGTGTGATCAGTAAGTTTGCAGACGACACAAAGATTGCTGGAGTTGCGGATAGCAATGAACATTGTCAGAGAGTACAGCAGGATATAGATAGGCTGGAAAATTGGGTGGAGAAATGGCAGAAGGAATTTAATCCAGATAAATGTGAAGTGATACATTTTGGTAGATCTAATGCAGAGGGGAGCTATACAATAAATGGCAGAACTATCAGGAGTATAGACACACAGAGGGACCTGGGTGTGCAAGTCCACAGATCCTTAAAGGTGGCAACACAGGTGGAGAAGGTGGTGAAGAAGGCATATGGCATGATTGTCTTTATTGGACGGGGTATAGAGTATAAAAGTTGGCATCTGATGTTGTAGCTATATAGAACGTTGGTTAGGCCACATTTGGAGTACTGCGTCCAGTTCTGGTCGCCGTACTACCAGAAGGACGTGGAGGCTTTGGAGAGAGTGCAGAGGAGGTTTACCAGGATGTTACCTGGTCTTAGCTATGAGGAGAGATTGGGTAAACTGGGGTTGTTCTCCCTGGAAAGACAGAGAATGCGGGGAGACCTAATAGAGGTGTATAAAATTATGAAGGGTTTAGATAGGGTGAACAGTGGGAAGCTTTTTCCCAGATTGGAGGTGACAAACACGAGAGGTCACAGGTTCAAGGTGAGGGGGACGAGGTTTAACTCAGATATGCGGAGGACGTACTTTACACAGAGGGGGATGGGGGCCTGGAATGCACTGCCAAGTAAGATGGTGGAGGCAGACACGCTGGGATTGTTTAAGACTTATCTAGATAGACACACGAGCAGACCGGGAATGGAGAGATACAGAAGAATGGTCTAGTTGGACCAATGAGCAGCGCAGGTTTGGAGGGTCGAAGGGTCTGTTTCCTGTGCTGTACTGTTCTCTGTTGTTTGTTCTTTGACTTAGTTAGATAAATCAGCCCAGGATGGATAAAATCAACATTTTACTCACAGTTTGCCACAGGAACAATATCAATACTCCCAAACTCACACATTAGCTTTATTGACATGGAACTCAAGGCCACAGACCCTACCCAATATACAGCTACCCTTAGTCATAGAATTCGAAAAGAAGGTACAAAAACTAGTATGAGAGGACTTTGTCTGAATGCTCGTAGCGTTTGATACAAGGGCGGCACAGTGGCACAGTGGTTAGCACTGCTGCTTCACAGCTCCAGGTTCGATTCCTGGCTCAGGTCACTGTCTGTATGGAGTGTGCACATTCTCCTCGTGTCTGCGTGGGTTTCCTCTGGTTGTCGGATTCCTTCGGGTGCTCCCGTTTCCTCCCACAGTCCAAAGATGTGCGGGTTAGGTTGATTGGCCATGATTAAATTGCCCCTGAGTGTCCTGAGATGTGTAGGTGCGAGGGATTAGTGGGTAAATGTGTTAGGAATATTGGGGTAGGGCCTGGGTGGGATTGTGGTCGGCGCAGACACAATGGGCCAAATATCGTCTTGTATGCCTCAATTAGGTCACCTCGTAACCTTCTTCTCTCTAACGAAAATAACCTCAAGTCCCTCAGCCTTTCCTGATAAGACCTTCCCACCATACCAGGCAACATCCTGGTAAACCTCCTCTGCACCCTTTCCAATGCCTCCACATCTTTCTTATAAAGCGGCGACCAGAACTGTGAATTAGCAGTGCTAGTCACTGCGCTACCGTGCCGCTGACATAGTATACAAGACTGTTTTCTAGGTCAGAATCCTGAGGAACTAACAACAGGTCACTTTAGATCTAGTATCATAAGAAATTGGAGCAAGAGTAGGCCATCTAGCCCTTCGAGCCTGCCCCGCCATTCAATAAGATCATGGCTGATCTGTCATGGCTCAGTTCCACTTTCCCGCCCTCTCCCCATAACCCTTAATCCCCTCTCTTATCAAAAACCCATCAACCCGCGTCTTAAATATATTTAGCGAGGTAGCCTCCACCACTTCAACAGGCAGAGAATTCCAGAGATTCACCACCCTTTGAGTGAAGAAGTTCTTCCTCAACTCCGTTCTAAACTGCCCCCCCTTTATCTTGAGGCTGTGCTCCCTAGTCCTACTGTCCTTTCTGAGCGGGAAGAGTCTCTCCACCTCTATCCTATCCATCCCATTCATTATCTTATACGTCTCAATGAGATCTCCCCTCATTCTTCTAAACTCTAACGAGTACAAGCCTAGTTTATTCAGCCTCTCCTCATAGCTCAACCCCCTCAACTCCGGCATCAGCCTAGTAAACCTCCTCTGCACTCCCTCCAAGGCCAAAATATCCTTGCGTAAGTGCGGCGACCAAAACTGCACCCAGTACTCCAGCTGCGGCCTCACCAATGCCCTATATAGCCGCAGCAAGACCTCCCTACTTTTATATTCAATCCCCCTCGCTATGAAGGCCAGCATCCCATTCGCCTTCCTGACCACCTGCTGCACCTGCAGGCTGGGTTTTTGCGACTCATGCACAAGGACCCCGAGGTCCCTCTGCACCGTCGCCTGCTGCAGTTTTTCATGAAATGATAAAGACCCCTAGGAAAGAGTGATCATAACATGTTGGGATTTTATATCGCTTGTGAGTTATTTATTGAAAGCCAAACAATCTGCTCAGGTCCGAGGGTTGAGTCTGTTAATGTAGATTGGGAAATTACATTAAATAAATTAAAATGATGCTGGACAAACAATAGCATATTTTTACACATGAAGGAATAAAATTCCCCACAGGAAAGGTGGTCGAACCGTAGATAACAAAATAACTCATAAATCCCATTAGAAGATATTTATAAAGCAAGACTGAGAACCGGGAGAACTTTGAAAATCAGCAAATGATGAATGATTAAATAATCAAGAAAGAAGGAGAGGAAATTATCCAGAGACGGGAAATGAGATTACTAAAGTTTCTCATTGAATTGTAAAACGTAAAAGTAAACACGAGTTCGTTGGAAGCAGCAACGGAGGAAATTGATAACTCAGTATCAGGAAATGGCAGTGACATTAGCAGACATTATTGATCGGTCTTTAGCTCAGAAAGACACAAATATGAGTCCCAGCGAGAATGAGGAACTTGAAGAAGTTAACATCAATAAAGAAATAGCGCTGGAGAAATAAATGGGATCAAACCCCCATGGCCCTCTGGTTTTTTAAGAAATGGTGCTGGTTTCAATCATTTCCTCCGGGTGCTCCAGTTTCCTCCCACAGTCCGAAAGACGCGCTGGTTAGGGTGCATTGGCCGTGCTAAGTTCTCCCTCAGTGTACCCGAACAGGCACCGGAGTGTGACAAAGAACAAAGAACAACACATCACAGGAAACAGGCCCTTCGGCCCAACGAGCCCACGCCGCCATTTTATTATGAGTGCCCTCCTCGACCTATGACCTTTGTCTACGCCTACTGGGGAAGATTGAGGGGAGACTAATTTAGGGACAGTTTGTTACACCAATCAGCCCAAGAGCACGTCTTTGGGGAGTGGGAGGAAACCGGAGCACCCGGAGAAAACCCACGCAATCACGGGGAGAATGCGCAAACCCCCACAGACACCGACCCAAATCCATGTATCTTGCACAGCAAACAGTGATAGTCACTGAGCTGCCGTGTTGCCCGTCAGTTGGTCCAGTTTAAGCGTACACTAACGCACAAGGCAACTCTCAAAGCAACATCCAAGAGCAGCCCTCGTACGACCCACCGCGTGTATGCCCCTCGCTGGTCAACAAGGCAACTTGGGGATTCTCGCAGTAATTCCATTGCAGTGTTAATGTAAGCCTACTTGTGACTAATAAATATAACTTTAACTTTTACCATAAACCAAATAATAGATTTAATAATTTCCCAATATATATGGTAATGTACAGTAGGTTCATTCAAAAGTTTGACAGCAGCAAGGAAGAAGCTTTCCTTGAGTCGGTTGGTACATGTTCTCAGACCTTTGTATCTTTCTCCCGACGGAAGAAGGTGGAAGAGGGAAGGGAGTATATTGGGGTGTGTGGGGTCCTTAATTATGCTGGCTACTTTTCCAAGGCAGCGGGAAGTGTAGACAGAGTCAATAGATGGGAGGCTGGTTTATGTGATGGATTGGGCTACATTTTGTAGTTCCTTGCAGTCTTGGGCAGAGCAGGAGCCCATACCAAGCTGTGATACAACCAGAAAGAATGCTTTCTATGGTGCATCTGTAAAAGTTGGTAAGCGTCATAGTGCACATGCCAAATTTCCTTAGTCTTCTAAGAAGGTAGAGGCATCGGTGGGGCTTTCTTAACTATAGTGTTAGCATGGAGGGATCAGGCCAAGTTGTCGATGATCTGGACACCTAGAAACTTGAAGCTCTCAACTTCATTCCCATTGATGTAGACCGGGACATGTTCACCTTTACACTTCCTGAAGTGGATGACTATCTCTTTCATTTTACTGACATTGAGGGGGCGATTATTGTCATCGTACCAGATTCTCTCGCTCTTCCCTGTCTCACTACAATTGTTTGAGATCCGACCCGCTACAGAGGTGTCATCAGCGAACTTGAAAATGGAGTTGAAGAGGAATTTGTCCAATCTCGAACGAGGGATAAAATTTCCATGGTGGCACAGCGCCACTGCAATGCTGCCTCGCAGCACCAAGGACCTAGACCCGGGTAAGATGTGGCGTTGAGACCACGATTGGATCAGTCATGATCTTGTCAAACGGTGCAGCGAGCTTGAAGGTCTATATGACTTCTTGTTTCGATCTTTAATATGCCTCTGACTTTTCTCCACATGGCACCCAAACTGCATTATCAGATTATCAGAACTGATGGAGAACCTGCACCATTTACCCAACCAAAAATAACAGATCTTTTTTCCAACACAGAGATCATATTGGTCCATACCTGAGAATATAGAGAAAATAAAACCTTAAGTCTATAAATTCTCTCTCTACAAAATCAGGTTGGTTCCCTCTGTATTTCCACCTGTGTTTATTCTTGTCACAAGGAGATAATAGCGATTTATATTTCTTTGCAAAATTAATGTTTGAATGTTAGTCATAGAATAACCCCCTACCGGGGCAGAAGCAGGCCATTTGGCCCACAGAGTCTGCACCGACCACACCCTATTCCCATAACCCCACACCCTGCTAATCCCCTGAAACTAAGGGGCAATTTAGCACGGCCGAACCCGCACATCTTTGGACTGTGGGGGTAAACCGGAGCACCCGGAGGAAACCCACGCAGACATGGGGAGAATGTGCAAACGTCACACAGACAGTGATCCAAGCCGACATTCGAATCCAGGTCCCCGGAGCTGTGAGGCAGCAATGCTGGCCACTGTGAGAGACGGTATTCAAATATAATGATCCTTAAAGCATTCTTGAGCTGATGTGGATATTAATTGGTTTATGGGGCATTTCTTCACAACATCTTATTTAACCATTGAAGAAAATAAATTTTTTAACTTGTGACTCCACTCTCTGCTAGAAGGCAAAGGGATTAGACAAGTTTCAGAGTAGGAAGAGAAGCCAAAATGTGGATCATTTTCAGTAAATGACGTCTAAACATATCCTGAGCTGAGATATTAAACTTGTGTGCACTTTTGTAAAAGTTCAACCAAATTATTCGAGGGTCAAAATCCAAAATTTCTGAACCAAAGTATAAGCCTGGAGGTGTTCGTTGTTCAGTTTGTATATCAGTAAGTCACCATGGCACAGTGGGTTAGCACTGCTGCTTCACAGCTCCAGGGTCCTGGGTTCGATTCCCAGCTCGGGTCACTGTCTGTGTGGAGTCTGCACATTCTCCTCGTATCTGTGTAGGTTTCCTCCAGGTGCTCCGGTTTCCTCCCGTAGTCCAAAGATGTGCAGGTTAGGCGGACTGCTGATGCTAAATTGTCCCTCAGTGTCCCAAGGGTGGGCGGCATGGTAGCACTGCTGCTTCACAGCTCCGGGGATCTGGGTTCGATTCCCAGCTCGGGTCACTGTCTGCGTGGAGTTTGCACATTCTCCTCATGTCTGCGTGGGTTTCCTCCGGGTGCTCCGGTTTCCTCCTACAGTCCAAAGATGTGCGGGTTAGGTTGATTGGCCATGCTAAGAAATTGCCCCTTAGTGTCGAGGGATTAGTGGGTATAATATGTAGGGATATGGAGGGAGGGCCTGGGTGGGATTGTGTTGGTGCAGACTCGATGGGCCGAAGGGCCTCTTTCTGCACTGTAGGGTTCTATGATTCTAAGGTTGGGGGCATATTAGTGGGGATAGGGCCTGGGTAAGATGTCCTACCAGGGAGTTGGTGTAGACTCGATGGGTTGAATGGCCTCCTGTTGGGACTCTATGATTGATACTTCAAATACTTTAAAGTTTTGCTTTTGTTTATTCAAATTATTAAAGCAAGGATTTCTCAGCCAAGGATAATCAGCCTGAATTCTTCAGTGTTTGCAGTTTTTATTTTATTCCTATATTAAGCACATTGAGCTATTACTTATGAACATCACCTGTGGAAAGGTCAATCACATGGCATTCATTCTAAAAAAAAGCTCATAAAAATTTGACATTTACACAAGTATTTATGGTAAACTCGAGTTGTTTAGGGGTTACTTAGACAGGCACATGAGTGGGTTGGGGATGGGTGGATATAGGAGATTGTTTTAAATAAGGTTCATTAGCATTGGGACGTCCCTGGTAATGTATAAGGATGTGGTCTGATACTAATGCTTTTCTCTTTTAATTCACAGGTTTTAAGTCAGTCCGCCTTGTTGTCCAACGAGGGGCATACACGTGATGGGTCGTACTAGGGCTGCTCTTGGATGTTTCGGGAGTAGCCCTAGTGCTTCATGTCGTTAGTGTGTGCTTAAACTGGACCAGATACTGGGCAACACGACAGCTCAGTGACTATCATTGTTTGCTGTGCAGATGCATGGATTTGGGCCGGTGTCTGTGGGAGTTTGCGCATTCTCCCCGTGCCTGCGTGGGTTTTCTCCGGGTTCTCCGGTTTCCTCCCACACCCCAAAGATGTGCTATTAGGCTGATTGGAGGTAATAAATTGTCCCTAAATTAGTTTTTCCCTCAATGTGGAATGCCACAGGCATAGATAAGGGTCATGGGTGGAGGGGGGACTGTTTTTGTTCTTAAATATAGATCTCTTGTGATTAATTCAGCGTGACCTTTAGAGCTTCAGAATCAGCTTTGGTTTATTTGCAGTAACTTCCTTTCCAAAGCAGCAGTTGTGAAAGAAATCTTACTTGCAAAGTGACTTGCGATCTGGAACATACCCTGTGGAACTGCGGTGGAAACAGATTCAATAGCAACGCTCAAAACTGAATTGGACAATTCACGGAAGGGGGAACAGTAATTCCCGGCTCTGGTAAAGGAGTAGGAGGATAGGATGAAGCTCTCTGAAAGGGCTGGCATGGGTACACTGGGTCAAAAGGCTTTTTAAAATTATTCCATAATTTTAGCATTAACTTCAACAGAACCAAACCGGTTGCCCACACTCTATCTGGCATGGATTTGCACTGATCCATTATCTCCGAGCTTGCATTGGGTCCCAGTTCAGCAACACCTCAATTTTCAAATTCTTATCTTTGTTTTCAAGCTTTTCTGGGCTCTTTCCGTCGCTATCTCCTCCAACCCTCGGAGGTCTCTGTGCCCCTCCAGTTCTGGTCCATAGACCATAGGACCCTACAGTGCAGAAAGAGGTCCTTCGAGTCTGCACTGAACACAATCCCACCCAGGCCCTACCCCCATATCCCTACATATTATACCCACTAATCCCTCTAACCTACACATCCCTGGACACTAAGGGGCAATTTCTTAGCACGGCCAATCAACCTGACCCACACATCTTTGGACGGTGGGAGGAAACCCACGCAGACACGAGGAGAATGTGCAAACTCCACACAGACAGTGACCCGAGCCGGGAATCGAACCCAGGACCCTGGAGCTGTAAAGCAGCAGTGCTAATCCACTGTGCTGCCCATATCTTCACTCTTGTTTAGAGATTTGTACACCCTGTCCCTGTGAACACAGCTCATTTTTAATCTCAGGTCAAAGAGGAAAATACACCATTCAGCAACACTGAGAGAGCGGCTCACGTGGCATAGCCACTGGCAGCCTTCAGCGATCTCAGTTTCCACCTCTCAAATTCTCTCTCTTCCTCACTCTCTGCCTCCCCACCTCTTTAAAGTAAAATTAAAGTTTATTTATTAAAGTCACAAGTAAGGCTTACATTAACATTGCAATGAAGTTACTGTGAAATTCCCCTAGATGCCACACTCTGGCACCTGTTTGGGTACACTGAGGGTGAATTTTGCACGGCCAATGCACCCTACCCAGCATGTCTTGCGCATCGTGGGAGGAAACTGGAGCATCCAGAGGAAACCCACACAGACATGGGGAGAATGTGCAAACTCCACACAGACAGTGACCCGAGCCGGGAATTGAACCCGGGTCCCTGGCGCTGTGAGGCAGCAGCACTAACCTACTGCAGCCATTGACAGCGGGCTGCAGACAATGCAATCCATCTCTCCACCTATCTCTCCTCCTTTAACAGGCTTGCTGGGTTTCACGAGCCACTCACCTGACGAAGGAGCCGCACTCCCAAAGCTCCAAATAAACCTGTTGGCCTTGGTGCTGTGAGACTTGTTGCTGCGCCCATCTTCTTTAAGACACTCCTTAAAACCTCAACTCTTCGATCACGTCCGTGGTTCACCCGGCCTAATGTGACTGGATGTTTGATAGCGCTCCCGTGAAGCATTTGACGATGTGAAAGGTGCTACACAAATGCAGCTTATTGTTGTTGTTTGAAACAGGTAGATTCACAGTTTCACTTCACAGATTTGGGTGTTTAATCGTTTCAGAGCGACGCATTTAAAGTAGGATCTCAAATATTACTTTTTCCCCTGTTGAGGAATTGCAGGAGCCTTGGCCAGTACTTGTTGCTCACCCACCCCCCCCCCAAACAAATAACACTGGAAATAATAAATTACTAAAAGCAATATTGAAATACCGTGATGTAAGTAGGTGCTATTCTTTATCCCTGAGTGTTGCTGGCCAGCGCTCATTGCACTGTTCCTTGAACCACCGAATCCCTACATTGCAGAGGGAGGCCATTCGGCCCATTGAGTCTGCACTGACTCTCCGAAAGAGCATCTTACCCAGACCTTCCCCTCTGCCCTATCCCCCGTAATCCCATGCATTTACCATGGCTAATGCATCTAATCTATAAACCTATACACCTTGCGACACTAATGGGCAATTCTACCATGCCCAATCCACCTAACCTACACATCTTGGGAAGCTAAGGGGCAATTTTAGCATGGCCAACCCACCTAACCTACACACCTTGGGAAGCTAAGGGACATTTTAGCACGGCCAACCCACCTAACCTATGCATCTTGGGAAGCTAAGGGGCAATTTTAGCACAGCCAATCCACCTAACCTGCACATCTTTGGACTGTGGGAGAAAACCGGAGCACCTGGAGGAAACCCATGCAGACACGGGGAGAATGTGCAAAGACAGTGACCCGAGGCTGGAATCCAACTGGGGTTCCTAGCACTTGTGAGGCAGCAGCGCTAACCACTGTGTCACCATACCATGATCAGAAGACATTTAAAAGTTAATCACGTTGCTGTGCATTTAGAGTCACATCTGGGCCAAACTGGGTAACAGCAGGTCTCCTACTGAACCAGGTCACCATTAGACATCTAATTCCAGATTTCTATCTGTCGTGCTGGGATTCGAACCCGGGTCCCCAGAGTGTTACCCTGGCTCTCTGGATAACCAGTCCAGTGACGATACCACAGCACCCTCAGCAATATAATCAATAAATGATCAATTATAAAATTCTTATCGCCCATCATTAAAAATAGTCAACAATAATAAAGGATTGCACATTATGATACAAATAATTACAAAATGCAATTTACAGAATAAAGTGATGTTATATTAACAGCCACAGATCATAATGTTACCAGGTTTTGTTTATTAAACCCTCCATCATTTCCACCTTATTGATGGGGTTTATAAAGTATTTCACTTCTTGCTTGGCCAGTTTTCTGTAACACACCTTCCAAACAAAACCTCAACCAGTCGTGACTCACCTAAATAAATACAGTCACAGTCAGGTTAAACCAAGGTTACAGTCATGTTATGATTAAGGTCAGGTTAAGAAAGATTAGGGCCCAGTTGTACTCAGGTTAGGTTAAGGAAGATTACGGTCTTATTATGCTCAGGTCAAGTTAAGGTTATTCTCAGGTTAAGCTAAAGTTACGATCAGGTTAAGAAACATTATGCTTAGGTTAAGGTTATGCTCAGGTTAAGAAAGGTTAGGGTCAGGTTAAATTTGGATTATGGACAGGTTAAGGAAGGTTAAGGTCTGGTTATGCTCAGGTTAAGTTAGGGTTATGATCAGGTTAAGGAAGGTTATGGTCAGGTTAAGGAAGGTTAAGGTCTGGTTATGCCCAGGTTATGATCAGGTTAAGGAAGATTATGGTCAGATTAAAGTTTAGTTATGCTCAGGTTAAGGAAGATTATGGTCAGATTAAAGTTTAGTTATGCTCAGGTTAAGGAAGATTATCATCAAGTTAAGGTCTGGTTATGGTCAGGTTAAGGAAGGTTATGGTCGGGTTAAGGTCTGGTTATGCCCAGGTTATGTTAAGGTTATGGTCCGGTTAAAATCCAGTTATGCTCAGGATAAGGAAGGTTATGGTCAGGTTAAGATCTGGTTATGCTCAGGTTAAGTTAAGGTTATGATCAGGTTAAGGAAGGTTAAGGTCTGGTTATGCCCAGGTTATGGTCAGGTTAAGGAAGGTTATGGTCAGGTTAAGGAAGGTTATGCTCAGGTTAAGTTAAGGTTATGGTCAGGTTAAGGAAGGTTAAGGTCTGGTTATGCCCAGGTTATGGTCAGGTTAAGGAAGGTTATGGTCAGGTTAAGATCTGGTTATGCTCAGGTTAAGTTAAGGTTATGGTCAGGTTAAGGAAGGTTAAGGTCTGGTTATGCCCAGGTTATGGTCAGGTTAAGGTTATGGTCAGGTTAAGATCTGGTTATGCTCAGGTTAAGTTAAGGTTATGGTCAGGTTAAGGAAGGTTAAGGTCTGGTTATGCCCAGGTTATGGTCAGGTTAAGGAAGGTTATGGTCAGGTTAAGGAAGGTTATGCTCAGGTTAAGGTTAGGGTCCAGTTGTGAATGTCACCGACACAAAGTCCAAGCATTTTCACTCTTTAACCTCGAAGGGGTGGAAGCTTCTAGAAAGGATCTGACACGAATCAAATCCAAAAAAGCCAAAGGCAAGATCCGGGGAGGGGGAGTAGTACGGGGGAGTGGGATTGGGGTTTACAGAACCCAGAAGGTGGGTTTTCACAGTCAGACATGAACGTATCTGTCTCGGTTGGAGTCTAATCCATCTGAATGGTTATTTGGCTGGTTAAACACTGGGACAACTGGCCCCGGTTTCACTGCACTGCCAGCGGTGGCTAGTTAGAGCAGAAATGATTGAAAATACCCTCAGTACCGAGCGGAATATAATTGTTCCCATCCGAGGCTAACTGGGAATCGGAGAATATCTCTAAATACAGCCCGTTACTGTGCTGTTCCCTCTGGAAAGGGGGCATTCTCCCCGGGGAGATGTGTAAAAACAGCTGGAACATCTGTATTGAAGTTTGGTAAAGTTTGTAATAGAGGCAATCTGGATATCCCAGGGGATGGGGGGGTGTTATTGTCCTGAACCCCCTCTCCCTCTGGGGGGGGGGGTAGAGGGGGGTGTTATTGTCCTGAACCCCCCCCTCCCTCTGGGGGCGGGGGTGGGGGTGGCAGTGTAACTGATGGGATTGTGTTTGGGTTTCGGGTCTGGAAGATTCCAGCATTGCCCCATCTCCGACCAGCATTTCCGAGTGTCCACTCTGCCCCTCTACCCCCTCCTGCTGGCCCTGTCTGCTGCTCCTTGCTGGAGTTACGGTGCTGGCGCCGGCTGGATGTGCCTGGCAGCTGGGAGAAGGTGGGAGCGGGACTGGAAAAGCGGGAGAATGCGGAGAATGTGCTGATTGTCCGGGTGGATTCTGGGTGGGAATGATTCAGTGTGAGAAACGTCTTGTGTGTTTGTACAAGCCATTGGATCCAGACTCTTCCCCTGGGACAGAGTGGGACCGGCTGCAATTTTAACCAAGGTGGGAATGCCGGCGGGACCAGGATCGATTTTAAACAGGTCAGGATGGGAATGTTGAGGGGGGGCAGGAATACCGATGGTACCAGGACAGGACTGGAATGATGGCGGGACCAGGATGGGGCGGGAATGCCAGCGGGACCAGGACGAGACCGGAATGCCGGCGGTGTAGGAATGCTGGGGGGGGGGGGGGGGGCGGGAATGCCAGCAGGACCGGAATGCCGGCAGGACCGGAATGCTGGTGGGACCCGGAATGCCAGCGGGACGGGAATGCCAGCAGGACCGGAATGCCGGCGGGGCGGGAATACTGGCGGGACGGGAATGCTGGCGGGACCAGAATGCCGGCGGGACCGGAATACCAGCAGGACCCGAATACCGGCGGGACCGGAATACCAGCGGGACGGGAATGCCGGCGGGACCGGAATACCAGCGGGACGGGAATGCCGGCGGGACCGGAATACCAGCGGGACGGGAATGCCGGCGGGACCGGAATACCAGCGGGACGGGAATGCCGGCGGGACCGGAATACCGGCGCTCGGGTCCGGAGTTCTCCCGCGGCCCTGACCGGTGATTGGCGGAGCGGCCGCCCGCCCACCTTCCGCGCGCAATTTCCGGCGGCAGTCCCGCCCCGGGACGTGCGGATCTTCCGGCGCCGCCGCGCCCGCCCGCCCGCCGGATTTTGAGCGGGGCGCCATGGCCGGCAGGCGGGGCCGGGTGGCTCGCCGGTTCTCCGACACCTCTCTGGAGGTGCTGGTGGCGGCGGTGCGGGCCCGGGCCGCCCTGCTCTTCCCCCCCGGCAACAAGAAGCTTCAGAGCGGCCTGGCCAAGCGGGGCTGGCAGGAGGTGGCCCAGGAGGTCAGCAGGCTCAGCATCACCCCCAGAAACTGGGCCCAGTGCCGGAAAAGGTTCAATGACCTGAGCCGCTCAGCCAGGGTGAGTACAGCCTTACCCCCCTGGGGGGGGGACACCAGAAATATACCCCCAGAAATATATACCCCCTTTGGGGGGGGGGAGAGATATACACCCCAGAAATATACCCCCTGTGTGAGAGAAATATACCCCCAGAAATATACCCCCTGTGTGAGAGAAATATACACCCCCAAAATATATACCCCCTGTGGGGGGGGGAGAGATATACTGTCCAGAAATATACACCCCAAAATATAACCCCTGTGGGGGGGGAGAGATAGACACCCCAGAAATATACCCCCAAAAATATATACCCCCTGTTGGGGGGGAGAGATAGACACCCCAGAAATATACCCCAAAAAATATATACCCCCTGTGTGGGGGGGGGGGGGAGAGATAGACACCCCAGAAATATACACCCAAAAATATATACCCCTGTGTGAGAGAAATATACCCCCAAAAATATATACCCCCTTTGGGGGGGGAGAGTGCTATACCCCCAGAAATATACACCCCAAAATATACCCCCTGTGTGAGAGAAATATACCCCCAAAATATATACCCCCTGTGTGAGAAATATACCCCCTTTGGGGGGGAGAGATATACCCTCCAGAAATATACCCCCAGAAATATACAACCTTACCCCCTGGGGGGGGAAGAGATATAACCCCAGAAATATACCCCCTGTGGGGGTGGGGGGGGGGGAGAGAGATATATACCCCCAGAAATATACCCCTGGGAGAAATATACCCCCCAAAAATATACAACCTTACCCCCTGTGGGGGAGAGAGAGAGATATACCCAGAGATATACACCCAATAATATACCCCCTGGGAGAAATATACCCCCTGTGGGGAAGAGAGAGGTATACCCCCAAAAATATACACCAGAAATATACTCCCTGTGTGAGAGAAATATACTCCAAAAATATACCCCCTGTGTGAGAGAAATGTACCCCCAGAAATATACCCCCTGTGTGAGAGAAATATACATCCCCAAAATATATACCCCCTGTGGGGGGGGAGAGATATACCGTCCAGAAATATACACCCCAAAATATAACCCCTGTGGGGGGGGAGAGATAGACACCCCAGAAATATACCCCCAAAAATATATACCCCCTGTTGGGGGGGAGAGATAGACACCCCAGAAATATACCCCCAAAAATATATACCCCCTGTGTGAGAGAAATATACCCCCAAAAATATATACCCCCTTTGGGGGGGGGAGAGTGCTATACCCCCAGAAATATACACCCCAAAATATACCCCCTGTGTGAGAGAAATATACCCCCAAAATATATACCCCCTGTGTGAGAAATATACCCCCAAAAATATACCCCCTTTGGGGGGGAGAGATATACCCTCCAGAAATATACCCACAGAAATATACAACCTTACCCCCTGGGGGGGGAAGAGATATAACCCCAGAAATATACCCCCTGTGGGGGGGGGAGAGAGATATATACCCCCAGAAATATACCCCTGGGAGAAATATACCCCCCAAAAATATACAACCTTACCCCCTGTGGGGGAGAGAGAGAGATATACCCAGAGATATACACCCAATAATATACCCCCTGGGAGAAATATACCCCCTGTGGGGAAGAGAGAGGTATACCCCCAAAAATATACACCAGAAATATACTCCCTGTGTGAGAGAAATATACTCCAAAAATATACCCCCTGTGTGAGAGAAATATACCCCCTGTGGGAGACATATACCCCTGGGAGAAATATACCCCAGAAATTCACTCCCTGTGGGGGAGTGAAATATACCCCCTGTGTAATAAATATGCCCCCTGCATGGGAGAGAAATATACCTCCAGAAATATACCTCCTGTGACTGAGAAATCTATCCTCTGTGGGAGAAACATGCCCCCCTGTGGGATAAGTACACCCTTCTTTGAGATAAATATATTCCCGTGTGTGTGAAATATATCTCTGTGTAATTAATGTACCCTCTGTGTGAGAAATATACCCTTGTGTGAGAAATACACCCCCATGTAATCAAGATACTCCCCCTGTGTGGGAGAGAAATAGACCCCCAGAAATATACCCGCTGTGTAATAAATATACCCCCTGTGAGTGAGAAATATATCAACTGTGGGAGAAACATACCCCTCTGGGGGTTAAATATACCCCTGTGTGTGTTGAATATACCCCTGTGTAATTAATATATCCCCCCATGTGAGAAATAACAGAACAGGCAATAAATCTAGCCCCCCCCCCCCACTCCTCTCACACACACACCGCAGGCAATAAATATACCTCCCCAACAGGCTGTATATCAGAAATCCCCATGCCCCCACTTACCAGCAATCATACAACCCCACCTCTCCTGCCACAAACTGCTTCCCCTTAACGGCATGTCTTTTACTCATCTGGGAACATGTGCCCGCCATTCAGCCCCTCGAGTGCGTTCTGTTGTTGAGTGAGATCAGGCCTGAGCTATATCTGCTCGCTCTCCCTCAATCCCCTCGAGACTAGCAAACAAAAATCTGTCGCTCAGATTTCAAATGATTGTTATGGGGAGGTGGTGACACGGTGGTACTGTCACAGGACTAGTAAACACAGTAAAAAGTCTGACAACACCAGGTTTTAGTCCAACCTATTTATTTGATAATATACTCACAAGCTTTCGGGGTTACCTGACGAAGGGGGTAACCCCGAAAGCTAGTGAGTATATTATCAAATAAATAGGTTGGACTAAAACCTGGTGTTGTCAGACTTTTTACTGCGACAGGGTAGCACAGTGGTTAGCACTGCTGCCTCACAGTGCCAGGGACCCAGGTTCAATTCCCGGCTTAGAACATTCCAGCGCAGTACAGGCCCTTCGGCCCTCGATGTTGCGCCGACCAGTGGAACCAATCTAATGACCCTCTAACCTAAACTATTCCAATGCTATCCATATGCCGATCCACTGACCATTTGAACTCCCTTAAAGTTAGCGAGTCCACAACTGCTGCAGGCAGGGCATTCCACACCCTTACTACCCTCTGAGTGAAGAACCTGCCTTGGGTCACCGTCTGTGTGGAGTCTGCGCGTTCTCCCCGTGTCTGCGTGGGTTTCCTCCGGGTGCTTTGGTTTCTTCCCACATTCTGAAAGACGTGCTGGTTAGGGTGCATTGACCCAAACGGGTGGCGACTAGGGGAATTTCACAGTACCTTCATTGCAGTGTTAATGTAAGCCTTACTTGTAACTAATAAATTTTAAATAAAACCTTTGAGATTGGTGTCCTTTAGGAAAACTGGCTCAAAGGTGACCACAGCAATGTGATTACTCCTCTGAAATGGCCCAGTAAACCACTCAGTTTAAGGGTAATCCTCGATGCTGCCGCAGCCAGTAATGCTCACATCCCCTGAATGAATTTAACTGAGTGTCCGCTGCTTTTTTAATCAGAAGGGCTTTCACATTTCCCCCAGTTTCGGTGTGAAGAGTTATTTCTGAATTTCTAGCTGGGGTGCCCGACTCCTGATTTTAACACTCCCACCAGCGGGTAAAATGTTTCTATCAAGTCCTTTCAAAACCCTAAAGAGAAAACAAATTTAAATCTGCAGCCAGCTATAGCTGTCTCTCTCCTCCATGCTCCTTAACTACACAAGAACAAAGGACAGTACAGCACAGGAACAGACCCTTCGGCCCTCCGAGCCTGCGCTGATCATGATGCCTGCCTAAACTAAAACCGTATACACTTAGAGTCCCTATCCTTCCATTCCCATCCTATTCATGTATTCATCTAGTTGCTCCTTAAATGCGGCTATCGTACCCGCTCCACCCCCTCCCCGGGCAGCGCGTTCCAGAGACTCACCACCCTCTGTGTTTTAAAAAAAAACTTGCTCGCACATCTCTAAAGTTCTCCCCACGCACCTTAAACCTACGTCCCCGAGTACTCGACTTTTCTACCCTAGGAAAGAACGTTTGACTATCTACTCTGTCTATGTCCCTCAACCCTATAGACTTATCAGGTCACCCCTCAAGCTCAGTCATTCCAGTGAGAACAAACCGAGTTTATCCAACCTCTTCTCATACCCTCCAGACCAGGCAACATCCTGGTAAACCTCTTCTGTACCCTCTCCAAAGCACCCACATCCTTCAGGTAGTGTGGCGATCAGAATTGTACACAATATTCTGAATGAGGTCTAACTAAGGTTCTGTACAGCTGCAGCGTGACCTGCCAATTTTTATACTCAATGCCCCAATCCTCGAAGGCAAGTATGCCGTACGCCTTCTTGACTACCTCATCCACCTGCGTTGTCACTTCCAGTGATCGGTGGACATGTACACCCAGATCTGTCTGCCTGTCAATATTCCTAAGGGTTCTACCATTTACTGTATAATTCCTACATGCACTGGACCTTCCAAAATGCATTATCTAAATTCCATCTGCCATTTCTGCGTCCAAGTCTCCAACCGGTCTATATCTTGCTGCATCCTCTTCATTACCCGCAACTCCACCAATTTTTGTTCTGTGTGAACTTACTAATCAGGTCAGCTGCATTTTCCTCCCAAGTCATTTTTATATACTCCAAACAACAAAGATCCCAGAACTGATCCCTACGGAACACTGCTAATCACAGCCTTCCATTCAGAAAAGTACCTCTCTACTGCTACCCTCTGTCTTCGATGGCCGAGTTGTGACAATCCTATTGCTTCGCAGCTTGTTCCGTTCCCCCCTCAGCTGGCTGATGTGGAATTTTCACACTCGAGTATCTAGCCTGCTGGAACTCAGTACGAAATCTCTCAAATCAAATGAGTGTCTTCCCTCAGAGGTTGAAGAAAGACAAACCTGTTAGAAACCTCTTGAATCCCTCCCATTGCAATGGTTTCTAACCAAAACCACACACAAAGTAAATGTACGATGGAATTAAGGCAGGAAAAGATTCTACAAATGAACTAAGTTCAAATCCGTACTTCATAAAAGTCTAAAATACGATGTAAATGATTGGGAATATAATGATTTAACAGCATATCAGCTGTGAACTTTAACACAAAACACTACAAAGAACAAAGAAAATTACAGCACAGGAACAGGCCCTTCGGCCCTCTAAGCCTGCACTGACCATGCTGCCCCCGACTGAACTAAAATCCCTTACCCTTCCGGGGACCATATCCCTCTATTCCCATCCTATTCATGGATTTGTCCAGGCAGCCCTTAAAACTCACTATCGTATCTGCTTCCGCTGCCTCCCCCAGCAGTGAGTTCCAGCAAGAATGGAGGCACCCACCACCCTCTCTGTAAAAAAAAAACTTGCCTTGTGCATCTCCTTTAAACCTCGCGCCTTAAATCTATGCCCCCTAGTAATTGACTTCCACCCTGGGGAAAAAGCTTCTATCCGCTGTGTCCATGCCCCTCGTAATCTTGTAGGCTTCTATCAGGTCACCACCCCTCAGCCTCTGTCGTTCCACTGAGAACAAACCAAGTTTCTCCGATCTCTCCCCATCGCTGACACCATCAGTTTCATTCCTGTCCCAGAAATTAAAGAGACCTGCACTTTGTAAAGTCATTTGTCTGCTGAAATTTTAATAAGCGCGCAATCCTTTCTTATTATGTGATATTCCGGCCAGAAGTTTGCCGCCTCGCCCACCACGGGAATCGGAGCGGGCGAGGGGTGGACGACGGAAAGGTCTGTTGACCTGGGGCAGGATTTTACGGATGACCGAAGCCACCCTGTATTTTTCTTTTGATTGTTTGTATCAGTCTTAAAATTTGGTAGCGGCCGCCATGGTGAATTATTTATCGATTTCTGTCTCCTTCTGTTTTTTTGCAGGAGAAGGCAGCTCACAATATGAGGGAGAGAAACAGGACGGGTGGAGGGACAACGGACATTGTAGCTCTCACCCCTGTGGAACAGTCAGCAATGGATATCAGTGGGACATCGAGGGGGCTCAGTATTGGAGACGGCGAGGCTGGTGGTTTCTCTAAGAACGGCGACTCCTTTCCAGTGGTACCCCTCCGCGCACCGCAAGCGATTCCCGTCAACGTCAAAACCCCCGCCAGTACGGTCAAGCTTCAACCGGCGACTTTCAACCCCCGCTGTCGGAATTCCTTCCCGTCATTGCAAACCTGACTCTTGCCCCTCTTTCTCCTTCAGGTGCGCCCGAGCCGCCTCCACCTCCTCGGGAAGAGGACAGCTCGGAGGAGGATGGCCCACCGGAGGGAGTGCAGTCAGTTGCCGTGTCCCGCCAGAGCAGCAGTGCGGAGATCCCCACCCGCGAGCCAGCAGGAGGGGAACCGGAGGGGGCTGCTGGAACGCACAGCAAGGGGGAGCCAGGCCAGCCGCTGGCGGTGGGGCCCGGCCCGGTGACATCTCGCCGCAGGGCCTGGTCCAGTCCCAGCTCTGCGGAGTGGCACCGAGATGCGGACCTCCGGGATCCGGCAATCAAACGGAAAATGCTGGAGGCACATCAGCGGCTCTACGAGGTGGTGGAGGGCTTGCCCAAGACTCTGGGCGCCGTGTCTGACGGTATGGAGGAGTCCACCTCTGCCGTGGTGTCGCACGTGGTCTCCACTTTGCAAACTACCCTGGAAAGTGCGACCACCTCCAGGGGGTCTGCGGGCAAGCCCCCGCCGCAGGAGCCCACCCCGCCAACTATTGAGGCTTTGATAGCAGCTCAGACGGCTGCCATCCAGACGCTGGACTCCAACATCTGCTCGACCTTGGAGAGGCTGGTGGGCCGGATGGATAATCTCGCGGATTGTGTGGGGAAGGGCTTCCAAGTGGTCTCCCGTCTCCTCCAATCTGCTCTCCCTCAGATCAGTGGGAGTGAGGGGGCAAAGCCCGACGGGCGCACCCTCGTTCAGGAGACCGATGCTGTCTCGCCACCCCCTCAACCCATACCCGACATAGTGCCCGACAGCCACCTGGGCCAGGCGGCAGCAGGACTGCCCCGACCCGTGACCATTCCCTCGCGGGCTCCAATTCCCAGAGGTCAGCGGTCACGAACATCTCCAGGATCCCAGGATCAGTCACAGCAGCCTCCGGTCAACTGCTTCACTACCTCTCCTGGAGGAACACCTCGTAGAAGTGGCAAAGTGAGTAAACCTTTCTGAAAAATAAAAGTCACCTGGGTGTCGTTGCTTCTGGACATGCGCACACGTAGGCCATTCGGCCCCTCAAGCTTGCTCAATAAGATCATGGCTGAACTGATTGTGGTCTCAGTTGTACTCCCTCCCCATTACCACTGACTCCCTTAGTCTAGAATCGGCCTACCTCTATCTGGAAATAATTCATTGGCCCGCTCTCTGGAGAACAAATTCCAAACATGTACAATCTTCAGTGGAATATTCTCCTCCTCCCCATCTTTAGTGGGAGACCTTTTTATTTTTAAACTGTGTCCCCTTGTTCTTCAGCAAGTGGAGACATCTCTACATCCATCCTGTCCAGTCCCCTCAGGATTTTCCATATTTCAATAAGATCATCTCTCAATCTTCCAAACTCCAACGGGTACAGGCCCAACCTTCCTCATCCCAGGGATCAGTTGAGTGAATCTTCTTTGTAGGTCTTATGAGGAAAGGTTGAGGGAGCGGGGGCTTTTCTCTTTGGAGCGGAGGAGGATGAGAGGCGACTTAATAGAGGTTTATAAGATGATGAGGGGGATAGATAGAGTGGATGTGCAGAGACTATTTCCTCGGGTGGATGTAGCTGTCACTAGGGGGACATAACTATAAGGTTGATGATGGGAGATATAGGAGGGATGTCCGAGGTAGATTCTTCACTCAGAGAGTGGTTGGGGTGTGGAATGCACTGCCTGCTGTGATAGTGGAGTGGGAGACTTTAGGAACTTTCAAGCGGTTATTGGATAGGCTCACGGAGCACTCCAGAATGATAGGGAGTGGGGTAGACTGACCTTGGGTTTGGACATAGCTCGGCACAACATTGAGGGCCGAAGGGCCTGTACTGTGCTGTTCTATGTTCTCTGAACTGTATAATTATATCCTCGGCAGTTAATAAGTGAGTTCTGCACCGTGGTGTTTGATGGAAGGACTCGCAATCTACCCTGTCCGTCTAGGCTCCATCTCCTGCCAGCTTTGAGTGACAGTCAGCCTTGCTACATGTGGTCGCCCGGCCCCACCCCTGATATAATCAGCAGGGCTTCTACAGGAAACCTCCAGTCTCCAACCTTTCTGCAGAGATAAAATACCCCTCCCTCACCAAATATCTGCTGCTCTAACTTTATGGATGGAATTTGCCAGTCCTCTCAGTGCAGAAGGAGGCCATTCAGCCCATCAAGTCTGCACCAACCACAATCCCACCTAGCCCCTATTGCCGTAACCCCTAGCATTTATCCTGGGTAATCCCCCGACACTAAGGGGCAATTTAGCACGGCCAATCCGCCTAACCCGCACATCTTTGGAGTGTGGGAGGAAACCCACGCAGACATGGGGAGAATGTGCAGACTCCACACAGACAGTGACCCAAGCAGGGAATCGAACCCGGGTCCCTGGCACTGTGAGGCTGCAGTGCTAACCCACTGTGCCACCGTATTGCCCTCGGCACGTGGCAGGGGCGGGGTCTAGACAAATCGGTAAGGCGTTGACATTGGCAGGATGGGAAAACCTAGTTAGAAAAGTCCGGAACATTCCTCTGCTCGTGTACTGGCAGCTGGTCACATAACTTTGTGCAAGGTTGCTGATACCATGGGAGCATTCTGTATGTGAATGCAAACCTTTGTTGTAACTTTATAGTTAAGGGTGTTATACTGCCTGATTTTTGATATTAATTGCCCTTCAGTTATTTGCAAAGAACAGAATGTTTTTCAAATTGGATAAAGCTGTTTAATTTCTTTAGTTGTAAAGTGATCAGGATTCTGAGTGCTGGTTACCACGCGATAGGGTCTTAGTTAAAGAACTTCAAGTTTTGCTATCTATCCTACTGCGTAAAGGTTCCACGTGGGGACAGACCAGCCGTAAATCTTAGCCACAGTTCTGCCAGCTTTCTGAAGTACTTCTTTTCCCCGCTCCCGTTTCTGCAGAAACATATCGCCAAATATAAAATCTCCCTGAGCCCACACAACATGTTTAAAGCATATCCTGTTAAAAATACACTTTGCTGTTAAAAAATGTTCCTGAATATATTTAAGAATAATAACTCGGTGCCATTTGGTTAATGTAATTAAAAACGGCTAAGACCATAAGATACAGGAGCTGAATTAGCCCACTCGGCCCATCAAGTCTGCTCTGCCGTTCAATCATGGCTGATATTTTTCTCATCCCCGTTCTCCTGCCTTCTCCCCATAGCCCCTGATCCCCTTATTAATTATCATAGAATCATAGAACCCGACAGTGCAGAAAAAGGCCCTTTGGCCCATCGGGTCTGCACCGAAGACAATCCCACCCAGGCCCTATCCTCATATCCCCACACATTATACCCACTAATCCCTCTAACTTACACATCCCTGGTCACTAAGGGGCAATTTCTTAGCACGGCCAATCAACCTAACCCACACATCTTTGGACTGTAGGAGGAAACTGGAGTACCTGGAGGAAACCCACGCAGACACGAGGAGAATGTGCAAACTCTCTGAGAACCTATCTGTCTTAAAGACACTCAACCTGGTCTCCACAGCCTTCTGCGGCAAAGAGTTCCATAGAGTCAACACTCTCTGGCTGAAGAAATTCCTCCTCATCTCTGTTTTAAAGGACCGTCCCTTCACTCTGAGGTTGTGCCCTCAAATTCTAGTCTCTCCCACTAGTGGAAACATCCTCTCCACGTCCACTCTATCTGGGCGTCTCAGTATTCTGTAAATTTCAGTTAGATCCCTCCCTCCCTCCCTCACCCTTCTAAACTCCACTGAGTATACACCCAGACTCCTGAACTGCTCCTCATATAACAAACCATTCCGGGGATCATTCTTATGAACCTCCTGTGTACCCTGTCCAAGGCCAGCCCATCCTCCCTTAGACATGAGGCCCAAAACTGCTCACAATACTCCGAATGGAGTCTGACCAAAGCCGTATACAGCCTCAGCAGTACACCCCTACTCTTGTATTCTAGCCCTCTAGAAATAAATGCTAATATTGAAATTGCTTTCCTAACTGCCGACTGAATCTCCATGTTAACCTTAAGAGAACCCTGAACCAGAACTCCCAAATCCCTTTGTGCTTAAGATTTAACAATATAAATCTGAAATTAGTGTGAATCTATCCTTCACCTGTGAACAGTTCCATTTTAAATGATTGACAATTACTGTTTAAAAATTTGCTTTTTCTGGTTATATTGAGGTGTAGCTGTCAGTTCCTAAATATGTTTAAAAGATTATCTAAGAATATATTTAAAAGATTTTCAACAGTGCTGAATAATTTCCTTCTGCCCAAAACTGATTTTTTTTAGTGCCCTTTTGAATCCAACAAATAACGCTGGTTAGTGTCATTTCTCATTGTGTTTAGTTTGAATAATCATGGTAGCACAGTGGTTAGCGCTGCTGCTTCACAGCCCCAGGGACCTGGGTTCGATTCCCAGCTTGGGTCAGTGTGTGGAGTTTGCACATTCTCCTCGTGTCTGTGTGGGTTTCCTCCGGGTGCTCCGGTTTCCTCCCACAATCCAACGATGTGCGGGTTAGGTTGATTGGCCATGCTAAAATTGCCCTTAGTGTCCTGAAATGTGTAGGTTAGAGGGATTAGTGGGTAAATATGTAGGGATATGGGGGTAGGGCCTGGGTGGGTTTGTGGTCAGTGTAGGCTCGATGGGCCGAATGGCCTCTTTCTGTACTGTAAGATTTCTATGATTTTCTCACAGGATGTGGCTGTCGCTGGCTAGACCTGCATTTATTGTCCGTACCTAGTTGCCCTTGAGAAGGCGGTGGTGAGCTGCCTTCTTGAACCCGCTGTAGTCCATGTGATGTAGGTACACCCACAATCAGGAGGGCAAAAAGGAGGACACGATATTGTTTTGGCAGATAAAGCAAAGGAGAATCCAGAGAGCTTCTACAAATACATAAAGGACAAAAGAGTAACTCGGGAGAGAGTAGGGCATCTCAAGGATCAACAAGGTCATCTATCTGCAGATCTACAAGAGATGGGTCAGATCCCAAATGAATATTTCTCATCAGTATTTACAGTTGAGAAAAGCAAAATACTGTGGATGCCGAAATCTGAAACCAAAAGAGAAAACGCTGGAAAATCTCAGCAGGTCTGGCAGCATCTGTAAGGAGAGAATAGAGGCAACATTTCGAGTCCAGATAACCCTTTGTCAAAACTAGGATGTTAGGGAACTTGGGGAAATGAACAGTGATGTCTGGAGGAGTGTACATATTACAGAGAAGGAGGTGCTGGAAGTCTTAAAGCACATCAAGGTAGATAAATCCCTGGGACCTGATGACGTGTATCCCAGGATGTTGTGGGAGGCTAGGGAGGAAATAGCAGGTCCCCTGGGAGAGATATTTGAATCATCGATAGTGGGAGAGTGGCAAATGTTGTGCCTTTGTTTAAAAAGGGCTGCAGGGAAAAGCCTGGGAACTACAGGCCAGGGAACCTCACATCTGTGGTGGGTAAACTGTTGGAAGGTATTTTGAGAAACAGAATGTACAGACATTTAGAGACACAAGGACTGATTAGGGACAGTCAGCATGGCTTTGTGAGTGGAAAATCATGTCTCACAAATTTGATTGAGTTTTTTGAAGGGGTAACCAAGGTAGATGAGGGCAGTGCAGTTGATGTTGTCTAAATGGACATTAGCAAGGCCTTTGACAAGATATCGCATGGTAGGTTGTTGCATAAGGTTAAATCTCACAGGATCCAGGATGAGGTAGCTAAATGGATACAAAATTGGCTTGATGACAGAAGCCAGAGGGTGGGTTGTAGAGAGTTGTTTTTCAAATTGGAAGCCTGTGGCCAGCGGTGTGCCTCAGGGATCAGTGCTGGGCCCAGTGTTATTTGTCATTTATATTAATGATTTGGATGAGAATTTAGGAGGCATGGTTAGTAAGTTTGCAGATGACACCAAGATTGGTGGCATAGTGAACAGTGAAGAACATTATCTTGGATTGCAATGGGATCTTGATCAGTTGGGCCAGTGGGCTGACAAATGGCAGATGGAGTTTAATTTAGATAAATGCGAAGTGATGCATTTTGGTAGATTGAACCAGGGCAGGACTTACTCAGTGTTGGGGAGAGTTACAGAACAGAGAGATCTAGGGGTACATGTTCATAGCTCCCTAAAAGTGGAGTCACAGGTGGACAGAATGGCAAAGAAGGCATTCGGCATGCTTGGTTTCATTGGCCAGAACATTGAATACAGGAGTTGGGACGTCTTGTTGAAGTTGTACAAGACATTGGTAAGGCCACACTTGGAATACTGTGTGCAGTTCTGGTCACCCTATTATAGAAAGGATCTTATTAAACTAGAAAGATTGCAGAACACATTTACTAGGATGCTGCCGGCACTTGATGGATTGAGTTGTAAGGAGAGGCTGGATAGACTGGGACTTTTTCCTCTGGAACATGGGAGGCTGAGGGGTGATCTCATAGAGGTCTATAAAATAACGAGGGGTATAGATCAGCTAGATAGTCAATATCTTTTCCCAAAGCTGGAGGAGTCTAAAACTAGAGGCCATAGGTTTAAGGTGAGAGGGGAGAAATACAAAAGTATCCAGAGGGGCAATTGTTTCACACAGAGGGTGGTGAGTGTCTGGAACAAGCTGCCAGTGGTCGCAGTAGAGGCAGTTACAATTTTGTCTTTTAAAAAGCATTCCCAGTTACGTGAATGAGATGGATATGAATGATTTGGGCCAAATGCGGGCAGTTGGGACTAGCTTAGGAGTTTTTAAAAAAAAGGGCAGCGTGCTGTAAACCTCTGACTCAGTGCTGTTAGGGAGGTAGTTCCAGGATTTTGACCCAGTGACAGTGAAGGAACGGCCGATATGTTTCCAAGTCAAGATGGTGAGTCTTGTAGGGGAATCTCCAGGTGGTGGTGTTCCCAGGTATCTGCTGCTCTTGTCCGTCTAGATGGGTGATTGGTTTGTGTTGGGTGACATGGGTTCTGTGGGGAGCTGCTGGTGAGTTCCACTGTGTAAACTAGCTGCAAAGATTAGGGAGACAGGAATCCGGTGAATGTAGAATCTCTGCCCTGTTGTGTAATGCTGCATCATGGTGGCACAGTGGGTTAGCACTACCTCAGAGCACCAGGGACCTGGGTTCGATTCCCGGCTTGGGGGGGGGTACTGTCTGCACATTCTCCCCGTGTCTGTGTGAGTTTCCTCGGGTGCTCCGGTTTCCTCCCACTGTTTGAAAGACGTGCTGGTTAGGTGCATTGACCCAAACAGGTGCCGGAATGTAGTGACTAGGGGAAGTTCGCAGTAACTTCATTGCAGTGTTAATGTAAGCCTACTTGTGACACTAATAAATAAACTTTACTTTAACTTTCCTGGTCAGTTTGGGGTGCAGTGATAGGAATTAGCCTTATCCCTCTGAAACGTACGGATATATAACTGTTTATAAACAATATCTGACTCAGCCTGAGGGGCAGAGTGGGAATTTGGTGCAAATGGGAATAAGGTCTCTGGTTCCTTCTAACTTTCTCATCTTCCCAAAGTGGTCTTGCCCTGTTTACAGGGATAGAGGCAACAAGAGAGAGATTGGTGGGTAGTAGGTAAGTTTCTCCTATTTTAAAGCTCCAATAAGGAAAGGCAAAAGTTCGAGCTTTTTTAAAAGTGACTTAACCAATTTTCTCATTGGCATTGAGTCTTTTAACAGACGTCTGCCTGGGGAACTCGGTCTGTGGTTTGCGCGGCCCTGCTGAATGTGGGGATTCCTAGGCGCTCCTTGCAGTCTGGGTGATCACATTTGCAGGAAATGGCACTGGTTTGATGGCCGGGTTCCAGAGTTTGAGCGTCGGCTGGAGAACCCCGAGGGTTCGGACGTGGTCACCCCACAACAGGAATGTGACAAGGCAGGGTGGCATTTAGAGTCAGAGTCATCAAGGCCTACAGCACAGAAAAAGGCCCTTCGGCCCATTGCACCTGTGCTGGTCAAAGACAAACCATCCAATTATTCTGATCCAGTTTCTCAGCACTCGGCCTTGGCATCGCGAGTTCACATCTAAATACTTCTTCAACGTTGTGAGGGTCTCTGCCTCCACCACCCTTTCAGACAGTGAGTTCTTGACCCCCCCTCGCGTTCTCTTTAAACCTCCTGCCCCCTTGCCTTATCTAAGCACCCCTATCATTGATCCCTGCACCCAGGGGAAAAGTTTCTCCCTGTCTACTCTCTCCATGCTTCTCATAAATTTATACATCTCAGTCTCCTCTGCTCCAAGGAAAACAACTCCAATCTATCCAATCTCTGTGAAACACCCCAGCCCAGACAACATCCCGGTAAATCTCTTCTGAGCCCTTTCACATCCCTCTGATAATGTGGATTCCAGAACTGCACTCAATAGTTTAGTTGTGGCCATGCTAATTTCCCTGAAACGTATACATCTTGGGACATAAAAGGCCAATTTAGCATGGCCAATCCCCCAATCCTGTCTGTCTTTCACCAGGCTTGGTTTCCTGGGGCAGGTTGTAGAATCCCTACAAGGGCAGAAGGAGGCCATTTGGTCCATTGACCGGAATTGAACCCGGGTCCCTGGCGCTGTGAGGCAGCACTGCTAACCCACTGTGCCACTGATTCCATAGCTTGAAATGCACCACTCCATATCAAGCCTGTCTGACAGGAATCTCTCCCACTCTCACTGCCTGCCATTGGTGTGTGTTTGGAAGGATTTTACAGGCTGATTTTCAATGTGTTTTGAACACACCTCCTTGGATATCAAGTCCTGGGGTGGGACTCGAACCTGGATCTTCTGGCTCAAAGTAGAGACCACTAACCTCAATGTTGTGCCGAGCTATGTCCGAACCCAAGATCAGTCTATCCCACTCCCTATCATTCTGGTGTGCTCCATGTGCCTATCCAATAACCGCTTGAAAGTTCCTAAAGCCTCCGACTCCACTATCACAGCAGGCAGTGCATTCCACATCCCAACCACTCTCTGAGTGAAGAATCTACCTCGGACATCCCTCCTATATCTCCCACCATGAACCTTTTAGTTATGCCCCCCAGTAACAGCTACATCCACCTGAGGAAATAGTCTCTTCACGTCCACTCTATCGATCCCCCTCATCATCTTATAAACCTCTATTAAGTCGCCTCTCATCCTCCTCTGCTCCAAAAAGTCCCAGCTCTCTCAACCTTTCCTCATAAGACCTACAAAGAAGATTCATTCAACTGATCCCTGGGATGAGGAAGGTTGGGCCTGTACCCATTGGAGTTTGGAAGATTGAGAGGTGATCTTATTGAAATATGGAAAATCCTGAGGGGACTGGACAGGATCGGAGTGGAGGCGTGTTGGCTGGGGTCACAGAGGGGGTTGCTGCTCAATGATGGGGATTCCTCAGACAGGGTGAAGACGCGGAGTCCCTGATCCAGCCTGGAGTTTAGCCGCCGTTACCTGATGCTTGGGAAATCTGGCCAAAGTCTTTGAGTTGAAAAGTTAAATGAATCGGGGGTGGCAGCTTCAGTGTCTTATTTAAAAAGCCCACCCCCTCCCTTGGTGCGTGCCCTGGCACTCCAGACGGAGTTAAAGCCAGAACTGAGTGAGTTAGAGACTGCTTTGGGTCAGGAATCGTAAAGCCCCCCATTTCGTTGATTAGAATTACCCCTATGAGTGAGGAATCATAGAAATCATAATCATAGAAACCCCACAGTACAGCAAGAGGCCCTTCGGCCCATCGAGTCTGCACCAACCACAATCCCACCCAGGCCCTACCCCCATATCCCTACATATTATACCCACTAATCCCTCTAACCTAAGCATCCAAGGGCACTGAGGGGCAATTTCTTATCATGGCCAATCAACCTAACCCACACATCTTTGGACTGTGGGAGAAGACTGGAGCACCCGGAGGAAACCCACGCAGACACGAGGAGAATGTGCAAACTCCACACAGACAGTGACCCGAGCTGGGAATCGAATCCAGGACCCTGTGAAGCAGCAGTGCTAACCCACTGTGCCACCCCCTCTGTCAGGACTCTGTCAGAAGAACAGATGGCATCTTCCTCTTGTTTGTAATCACCATTCGTCCCTCCTCCAGATCAATTCTTAACATAAGAACATAAGAAATAGGAGCAGGAGTAGGCCATCTAGCCCCTTGAGCCTGCCCCGCCATTCAATAAGATCATGGCTGATCTGTCGTGGCTCAGTTCCACATTCCCGCCCTCTCCCCATAACCCTTAATCCCCTCGCTTATCAAAAACCCATCAACCCGCGTCTTAAAAATATTTAGCGAGGCAGCCTCCACCACTTCAACGGGCAGAGAATTCCAGAGATTCACCACCCTTTGAGTGAAGAAGTTCCTCCTCAACTCCGTTCTAAACCGCCCCCCCCTTTATCTTGAGTTTCCCAGTGGCAGACGGAGGGTGCGAGCTACAGAAACCCTGTTGACAGCGGCGGGGCTGGAAAATGCAGCCACCAGCCAATAACGGGCTGACTCTGCCCCCACAAAACACGTGGTAGGGGGTGTGGAGGGGAGCACTCTTGTCTCTCTTCACAAACGCTGCCAGACCTGCTGAACGTTTCCAGTTTTCTCTGTTCTGATTTCGGATTTCTTGCACCCGCAGTGTCTTATTTTTACCCTGAGCTCTAACGGAACTGATATTTTCCACTAACCCCATTTTACCCTCTTACTGATCCCCTCTATTTCAATCCATCAGGTCGAGCTCTCGCACTGACTGGGAATAAGGTGTCAGCCGACCGGAGTGCAACCCTCAGAGAGGTAATAAAGGAATAAGACCGTAAGATATAGGAGCAGAATTGGGCCATTTGGCCCATTGAGTCCATTCCACCATTCAATCAAGTCTGATAAGTTTCTCGACCCCATTCTCTTGTCTTTTCCCCATAATCTTTGACCCCCCCCTTACCAATCAAAACTCTCTGTCTTACATACACTCAACGACCTGGCCTCCTCCGTGTCAATGAATTCCACAGATTCTCCATCCTCTGGCTGAAGAAATTCCTCCTGATCTCAGTTCTAAAGGGTCACCCTTTTACTCTGAGGCTGTGCCCTAGACTCTCCCACTAATGGAAACATCTTCCCCACGTCCACTCTATCCAGTCCTTGTTTAGTTTGCATTCGTATAGCGTCTTGCCACATCCACTGGACATTTGAGAAGGTGTTCCAGTCCCTCGGCAGTCCAAGCTGTGATGGAAACGTGAACTTTCCTGTGCGTGCTGTAGTTTGGAGCTATGGACAGTGATTGTCGAGGCTCTTCCCATCACATGTCTGACCAGGAATCTCTCCCACCCTCACCGCCTGACATTGGTGTGTGTTTGGAACGAATTTCCCGCGTGATTCTCAACTTGTTTGGCTACTTTCCTTGGCCATTGATTGCTGAGGTGGGACTCGAACCCAGAGCTTCTGGCTCAGAGGCAGGGACACTAACCCACAAGAAGTCCATTTACATCTAATAATTACTTTGGAATTGCAGTCATTATTTAAGCCACTAATTTGCATTTAGCAAAATCCACAAATGAATGAGTGGGTGGCACAGCGGTTAGCACTGCTGCTTTGCAGTATAATTCCTTCATGCATTGGACCTTCCAAACTGCATTATCTTACACTTGTCCTTATTAAACTCCATCTGCCATTTCTGCGCCCAAATCTCCAACCGGTCTATATTTTGCTGTATCCTCCTCACTATCCGCAACTCCACCAATTTTTGTGTTGTCAGCGAACTTACTAATCAGACCAGTTACATTTTCCTCCAGATCATTTATATACACTACGAACAACAAAGGTCCCAGAACTGATCCCTGTGGAACACCGCTAGTCACAGCCTTCCATTCAGAAAAGCACCTCTCTACTGCTACCCTCTGTCTTCTATGGCCAAGCCAGTTCTGTATGCACCTTGCCAGCTCTCCTTTGACCCCATGTGACTTCACCTTTCATACCAATATACTATGAGGTACCTTGTTAAAGGCTTTACTGAAGTCCATGTATACAACATCCACCGCCTTTCCCTCATCGATCATCTTTGTCACTTTTTCGAAAAACTCGATCAAGTTAGTGAGGCGCGATCTCCCATTCACAAAACCATGCTGTCTATCACTAATAACTTCAGACCACCAGTTCCGCTGCGTTCAATAACTACTCCCTGCCTGCTCTTCCTCTAATCCTGCTGGCCTCAGTCCATACCTCTCCCTCAGTTAGATCTCCTGCTGACCTACTGTTCCCACCAAAAATCCTATTGTCCCTGTCTATGCCTCTCGTAATTTTGTAGACCTCTATCAGGGTCTCCCCTCCGCCTCCGTTTTTCCTTTTGTTAACAATCTCTATGGAAACAGAGTCATACAGGTTTACAGCAGGGAAACAGACCCTTCGGCCCAACTTGTCCATGCCGTACCTTTTTTTTGTAAACCACTAAGCTAATCCCAATTGCCCGCATTTGGTCCATGTCCCTCTATACTCATCATACCCATGTAACTGTCTAAATGCTTTTTAAAAACCCGCCTCTACTACTACCTCTGGCAGCTCGTTCCAGACACTCACCACCCTCAGTGCGGAAAAATTGCCCCTCTGGACACTTTTGTATCTCTCCCCTCTCACCTTAAACCTATGCCCTCCAGTTTTAGACTTCGGGAAAAGATGTTGACTATCTAGCTGATCGACCCTCCTTTATTTTATAGACCTCTATAAGATCACCCTGCAGCGTCCTGCACTCGAGGGAGAAAAGTCCCAGTCTATCCAGCCTCTCCTTATAACTCAAACCCTCAAGTCCCGGTAGCATTCTAGAAAATCTTTTCTGCACTCTTTCTAATTTAATAATATCCTTTCTATAATAGAGTGACCAGAATTGCACACAGTATTCCAAGTGTGGCCTTGCCAATGTCTTGTACAACTTCAACAAGACATCCCAACTCCTGTATTCAATGTTCTGACCAATGAAACCAAGCATGCTGAATGCCTTCTTCACCACCTTGTCCACCTGTGACTCCACTTTCAAGGAGCTATGAACCTGTACCCTAGATCTCTTTGTTCTGTAGCTATCCCCAACACCCAGCCATTAGGCTTGTACTCGTTAGAGTTTAGAAGAATGAGGGGAGACCTCATTGAGACGTATAAGATGTTGAATGGGATGGATAGGATAGAGGTGGAGAGACTCTTCCCGCTCAGAAAGGACAGAAGGACTAGGGGGCACAGCCTCAAGATAAAGGGGAGGGGGGTTTAGAACGGAGTTGAGGAGGAACTTCTTCACTCAAAGGGTGGTGAATATCTGGAATTCTCTGCCCGTTGAAGTGGTGGAGGCTGCCTCGCTGAATATATTTAAGACGCGGGTTGATGGGTTTTTGATAAGAGAGGGGATTAAGGGTTATGGGGAGAGGGCGGGAATGTGGAACTGAGCCACGACAGATCAGCCATGATCTTATTGAATGGCGGGGCAGGCTCGAGGGGCTAGATGGCCTACTCCTGCTCCTATTTCTTATGTTCTATGTTCTTATTAACTGAGTAAGTCCTGGCCTGGTTCAATCTATCAAAATGCATCACCTCACATTTATCACACAATAACATCAGTAGCTTTGACTTGAATTCCTGAGGCAGTTGGAACGTTACATTCTCACATCAATAATGTTTTCCTGTCAACCAGTCAACCGCAGTAGAAACCTAGGTTAATGCCGTGGTAAAACCACTCTTTCTGTTTTTAAACACAAGATTGTCTTTTTTTAACTTTATGTTTTAATAGCAGAGTTGCTACATGTTGGTAAAGTCACTGTGTAGGTGTTGCAGGTTTCATAAAACAAGTTCTGCAGACTTCATATTTGATCAAATGTTCTCAATTTAACTATGACAGTGGCGTTAGGGAAAAAATATCTCCAGGGAGGGGGTCACCAGATATTGAAATCTTTCATTCTCTCGCAATGTGGGACAAGAGTGACTTTCCCGCACCTGTTTTTATTGGGCAGGATTGGCGACGGGAGTGGAAAATCTCCACTCCAAATTTACGGGCGGCGCAGTGGTTAGCACTGCTGCTTCACAGCTCCGGGGTCCTGGGTTCGATTCCCGGCTCGGGTCACTGTCTGGGTGGAGTTTGCACATTCTCCTCGTGTCTGCGTGGGTTTCCTCCGGGTGCTCCAGTATCCTCCCACAGTCCAAAGACGTGCGGGTTAGGTCGATTGGCCGTGCTAAGAAATTGCCCCTTAGTGTCCAGGGATGTGTAGGTTAGAGGGATTAGTCGGTATAATATGTAGGGATATGGGGGTAGGGCCTGGGTGGGATTGTGTTCGGTGCAGACTCGATGGGCCGAAGGGCCTCTTTCTGCACTGTAGGGTTCAATGATAAATTGCCCCTGGTGTCAGAGGTATTAGCAGGATAAATGTGTGGGGCTAAGTGAATAGGAATCTTGGGTGGGATTGTAGTCAGTGCAGATTCAATGGGCCGAATGGCCTCCTTGTGCACCGACGGGTTTCTATGAATCAGGTTTCACACAAATTTCCCAGGAGAGCTCTGGAGGGAGGAATTAGAAATAGCAGCCCTGGTATCTGGGAGAATTGGCGATTGGTGGTGGGGAGGGGATTGGCAAACTTTTGTGGACAACGTTTCCAAGTCTTGTTGAGTTTATCTCTTCACAACCCCTCCCCCCGAGCTGCGTGTGGAAGGGGGGGCATGGCGTTCCCTAGAGATGGGGTTTCCTATCAGTGGGATTAGTGTCACCCCCATGCCACCTGTGGGAGGGGTGCACTGCTGGCAGGGAATCCCGCTGGTGTGAACGGCCAGAGAATTCCAACCAATCACTTTTTTTAACGTGGGATCTTCCCCCTCAGTCACAAGCCGGGACTCACTCACCCGAACTTCCTGCTTCGTGGATCATAGAGTCATAGATCCCTACAGTTCGGCCCATCCAGCTGGCAATGACCACAACCCTGCCCAGGCCCTACCCCCCCCCCCCCCCCCCAATATTATACCCACTAATCCCCTCTAACCTACACATCCCTGGACACTAAGGGGCAATTTCCTAGCATGGCCAATCAACCTAACCCGCACATCTTTGGACTGTGGGAGGAAACCCACGCAGGCACGAGGAGAATGTGCAAACTCCACACAGACAGCGTCCCGAGCCGGGAATCGAACCCAGGTCCCTGGAGCCCTGAAGCAGCTGTGCTACCGTGCCGCGCCCAACGCTCCATGTTCAGTCAGTGAAACTCTTCTGCTTCTTTCCCCAGAATCGTCCTGAGGAAGAGGTGTGCTACTCTGCTGTGAACTTATCGCCAGTGGGAAATCGGAAAGGCGGGGCAGCCAGTGACGTGGTGTACGCGGAGGTCGGGCCGGAAAGCCTGTGAAGAATGTTCCCCAAGCGATCCTGCTTTCCCCACACGCCCCCCGCCGAGAAAGGCCCGGTTGGCTGAAGTTAGAGCGATGCAGAGCGGGAGCTGCTGCTGTGATGGTTCAGGAGGTGGGTGCGGAACTCTACACGGACTCGCTCGTTCAGGCCAGACAACTTCTCCAGTTTCACTGCAGGGTGGGGAGCTCGGACTCAGCAAGACGGACTGCTCCCAGTTTTCCTGGACTCGACGGTGTGCGGTGGGGAGGGGGGGGGAGGAAGAAACCATTCCCATTCCGGATTGCTTATCTGGTCATCTGGATATTGAGATGCGGCTGGCATCTTCTGACAGGTCAATAGCTTGCCAGCCGCTCTGCTTTTAACCATCTCGCGTGCAGCACAGCTCCCTGGCGAGGGACTGCCTGCTACCCATCCCTTTCGGCGGGGGGTGGGGGCAGGCGAGTGTTTGAGTAGATGCCACCCTGATCAGATTCTGCAGTGGGTGGCGTATCTCCAGTGCCAGCACCAACACTGGGTGGTCACTTCACCCAGCAAGGACCAATACCGTCCGCTGTGGGGCGGTGGAGAAAGAAAGCAGAAAACAAAATTGGTCAGAAATGTGTCAAAATGTTGATGATGGACGAGAACTGTTTTTATTTGAGGAAGTTTGCAGAAGTTAAAATCACTTAAAGCCAAGCAAGGAATTTTCTATCTATATCTTTTATATAAAAAAAATTCAGAAACCTATTTTGGTTACTTATTCATTCATATTCCAGGATGTACAGCTGAGAGATTTGATTTGCGCAGTAGAATAGATTGTGTCCCAGGTAAAATAAAACCAATCACATTGAACGTTTGGATTTAAGTACCTGTTCTTCATGCTTGAGGAGATGGGAGAAGGAAACCAACCTTCTAACACGCTCCATGGGAACTGCTGGGCCAGCATTTATTGCCCAACCCTCGCTGCCCTTGAGAGGGTTGAGCTGCCCCCTTGAATCGCTGCAGTCCATGTGGTGTAGGCACACCCACGGTGCAGTTAGGGAGAGATTTCACCCAGTGAAGAATTGGTGATATTTTCCCAAGTCAGGACGTATGACTTCGGGAGGTGATGTTCCCAGTTCTCAGTTGCCTTTGACCCTCTAGATCTTGGGTTTGGAAGATGCTGTAGGAGGAGTTATTGAGTTATTGCAGTGCATCTTGTGAACAGTGCACTGATGGTTGAGGGAGTGAATGTTAAAGGTGGTGGATGAGGTGCCGTTCCAGCAGGCTGCGCTGTCCGGGATGGTGTCGGCCTTGAAGCTGCGGCCATCCAGGCAGGTGGAGAATATTCCATTACATTCCTGACTTGAGCCTCAGAGATGGTGGACAGGCTTTGGGGAGTCGGGAGGTGAGTTGCTTGCTGCAGAAGTAAGTCTTTGAAGCAAAATCCTCACCGCTTGCTGCTTATTCATCTGACCAAATCAACCTGGACACTGAAAAAGCAGAAACTGCTGGAAAATCTCAACAGGTCTGACAGCATCCATGGAGAGAGAACAGAGTCTCTGCTTTCTGGATGATTTTATCAGAGCTAAAGAGAACTTGAAATAAGATGAGGATTAGATCCACTATGGTGTTTCAGATTTTCCAGCATTTTATGTTTTAGTTTCCAATTCCAGCGTCCGCAGTATTTGCTTTTATTGGGAAATGATCCATCTGTGAGTTAATCCAACATAGATTTCGCCCAGTTGAGCCCATCATTGACACTGCAGTCACACTGGGGGGTTTTTCAGTAGAATTCAACTGGAATCAACAAAATTGGGTGGATTTGCTTAGCACTGCTGCCCCACAGTGCCAGGGACCCAGGTTCGATTCCCAGCTTGGGTCACCATCTGTGTGGAGTCTGTACATTCTCCCCATGAATGCATGGGTTTCCTCCGGGTGCTCCGGTTTCCTCCCACAGTCCAAAGACATACGGGTTAAGTTGATTGGCCATGCTAAATTGCCCCTTGGTATCAGAGGATTAGCGAGGTAAGTATGTGAGGTTACAGGAGTAGGGTGGGATTGTGGTTGATGCAGAGTTGATGGGCCAAATGGCCGCCCCCTGCACTGTAGAGGTTCCAGGAAAATGAGCACGGGAGATTATGAATTTTCTAACACTTGTTACATTCAAGCACAATTCCAGTGTCTACAGTCTTTTGCAAGAGTTTATAATGTGTTGCACTAAAAAATCAAACCTGCCCACAAATCTGTGACAGCCTGAGAAAGAATCAGGCCTACATTCTATAATCCACTGGGAGTTTCTGATAATTGTGCATGATCACACACTCCCAATTTACATTGCTGCTTTTTGGTACAACAACGTCACATTTTAAAACATTTTATACAGATTCAATTTTTTAGGGAACCAATGAAAAACACAATGTTGAAATGGCGGCGCGGGCTCGTTGGGCCGAAGGGCCTGTTTCCCGTGCTGTGTTGTTCTTTGTTCTGCATCCCAATATAATTAGTAACTTTCAGTTCATAGAATCTGAGAGTGCGGAAGGAGGCCATTTGGCCCATCGAGTCTACACCAACCACAATCCCAGCCAGATCCTATCCCCATAGCCCCCATGTATTTACCTTGCTAATCCCCTGACACTATGGGGCAATTTCTTAGCGTAGCCAATTAACCTAACCCGCACATCTTTCACAGTGTGGGAGGATCCCAGAGGAAACCCACGCAGACACGAGGAGAATGTGCAAACTCCACACAGACAGTGACCCAAGCCGGGAATCGAACCCAGGTCCCTGGAGCCGTGAGGCAGCAGTGCTAACCACTGTGCTGCCCAGTTATTGAAGATTGGTTTACAAAGAACAACACAGCACAGGAAACAGGCCCTTCAGCCCATCGAGCCCATGCCGCCATTTTAACATTGTGAGTGCCCTCTTCTACCTATGACCTATGGTTTATTTAAGCTGATAATTTTACACTGCTGCAATTAAAAATATTTCTTTAGTGTGAAACCCATTTTCAGTTATATTAAAAGACACTAGGTTACTGCCCTTTTAAAGTAAGGACTATTTTTAAGGCAATTTTTATTTTTTTTGGACAAATTGTTTTAAAACAGCCCAGAGTTTATTTGCCATGCAAATGTATTGAGCAAAAACTCAAGAAAGAATCCCTTCTCCAGACTAACGCTATATTGGGTGAAAATTTCCACACCGATTCCTTCAGCCTCTCCGCTGGGCACAAAGTGGCCGTCAAGCCTGGAAATCCCGAGTTATGCCCCAAACGTTTAGCTATTTGTGAGGGGACGGGGCTGGAGTTGGGCCAGGGTTCGGGGGTCGTGCACGTGCAGTTTTCAGAGACTGCTGAGCTTCAGAAACATCAGCTGAAGTGGGATTGTGGTGGGTCAGGAGCTTTATGCCTTTGTTTGGATGGCCAGGATACCTCTTGGGAGAGCTAAGCTTTCATTTTGGGTGGCATAGTGCTTGTGGAGTTTGCACGTTCTCCCCGTGTCTGCGTGGGTTTCCTCCGGGTGCTCCGGTTTCCTCCCACACTCCAAAGATGTATAGTTAGGTGGATTGGCCGTGTTAAATTGCCCCTTAGTGTCAGGGAGACTAGCTAGGGTAAATACATGGGGATAGGGTGGGATTATGATCAGTACAGACTAGATGGGCCAAATGGTCTACTTCTGCACTGTAGGCATTCTGTGATCCAGGAGCACATTTGAGAAAGCTAAAGTTAAAAATGAACATGATTGTGGTTAAAAAGTGCATAAACCTCATGAAACTATCAAAGCTGTCCAAGGGTATTGGGGCGGCACGGTAGCACAGTGGGTTAGCACTGCTGCTTCACAGCTCCAGGGTCCTGGGTTCGATTCCCAGCTCAGGTCAATGTCTGTGTGGAGTTTGCACATTCTCCTCGTGTCTGCGTGGGTTTCCTCCGGGTGCTCCAGTTTCCTCCCACGGTCCAAAGATGTGCGGGTTAGGTTGATTGGCCATGATAAGAAATTGCCCCTTAGTGTCCAGGGATGTGTAGGTTAGAGGGATTAGTGGGTATAATATGTAGGGAAATGGGGGCAGGGCCTGGGTGGGATAGTGTTCGGTGCAGACTCGATGGGCCGAAGGGCCTCTTTCTGCACTGTGGGGTTCTATGATTCTATGATATTAAGTGAGTTGGGATGGAGTGAAGGGCAAGGGGTGGGGAAAAGGGAGGCACAGGTTGGCATGGTTTGGCAGTATTGTGTCAGAGGGACTAGGAAGGGCCGTGGGGGGCCTGGATAGGGAGGAGTGCCAAAGCAGAGAGGTAGGCCCTCCCCGCAGCCAGCTTCCACACCCAGCTGCCTCACAACCCATTCCGCAGAGGGCACTGTGGGCCGTCATTTTTAATGGTTGGGTTCACAAAGGTGGGGATGTCCTCTCCGTTACCGTCCCCATTCTGAATTCACCTGTGGTAAAAGTGTAAGGAGGCAGAAAGCAAGCAGGATCTTTCCTGCCCTTTGCTCCGTGCTGGGCTAAATCTTCAGAGAGAGCAAAACATAGCCATAACCTTCCTGACGGTTATCCAGCAACACTGCTGGAAAATGAGTGTGGAAATTAGGTGCAGCCAGGCGTGATGCCTCCAGTGGTAGAAGGGCTGGTTACCAGGCTCTCCATCACTGATGGAGTAACAGGCAACGGCGCAATCAAATCTGGACAGAAAAGAAATAAACAAGAAAGGGGGAATCTGTATATCTCCCTCGCCTCTCACATGTTTACCCGCTCTATCCCCTTCCCAATCTCCCTAATTTCATCTTTATTTCCTACCCATTGCTGCCAGAGTTTGTTATTAACATTAACCTAACCTTCCTGTTCCTGTGTGCCCGTGGACATGGTCTCTACTCCCCAGCTAGGATTCCGATTCGAACGCCAGGTTTAACAAGAAGTGACCAGGTCAGGCAGCTCCCAGTACAGTCACGGCAGAGTAACAGCACTCAGAGAGGCAACAGAATTCCTTCAAACTTTTATATAATGGAAAAAGGAACAGGCCATTCAGCCGCTCAATCGACCATTCCATTAAATCACAGCTGGTCTCTCCTTCAAATTCATGATTCTGCGCTGAGCAAAATTGATCACCTTCTGTTTTGGGGTCAGTGTTACCCATGTCTGAGGACTGTGGGGAAGACTCCTGTTTGATTGCCACATCTGGAAGGGTGCAGCCTGGAGACTGACCTGCAACATCAGGAATTAGGTCCCACACCAACTGCTGTGGAATCCTCTTCAATGGCTTGTAAATGATGGGTTTGCACGTTCTACAAGCTGATAATGAATAGAAAGCTCATCAAGCTATTAAAATTCTGTCAGATATTGTGGATTACAATGCGTTGGTCCATTGGAACTCTGCTAGTATAGTTTTGCCCCAATCATAGTCACTGGTTTAAATTAGCAACAATCAATATTTAATGTTGAATAAGGTTCACAGTTTTCGTTCGTTCTGAACAGTTCAACACGTGCCATCGAGTCACAAGATTCCTAGGGTCGTTGTCCATTAGTTATTTGCAATGTTTGAAATGGCTAAGGCATCATCAGCACGTAGCACACAAGAAACAATACTTATCACTCTATCCCAATACACGTGACAATAACGTATCAAATCAAACCCTCAATTAGTCCTGTCCAGCCTTGAAATTAGCAAAAGTTCCCTTTGAGATGTCAGCACCATCTGTTCACTGGCTGGTACAGATCTTCAGCGACCCTTCCAAGCATCGTTCACAAGTCCACTTTGTACCATTTCCAAGGCGCCGAATCTCAGCAAGGTTTCTCACAGTCATCAAATCCAGTTAAATACATGAAACTTAAGTCACAAACGTAGTTACAGTAATTACTCAAAGTATACACATCAAACTAGAAACCTACGACACAGTTGGTTTTGTGCTGATCTCAGTTTGGGGCTTGCGATAGGGACGTTACTATCTGTTGTGGGAGCAGAAACAGCTTCACTGTCCCTGGGTGTGGGATTAATGTTCCAGCTATCACAGCATCAACAATGGAACAGTCAGCCCAGTATTCTTTGGTGAACCACACTTGGGCTTCTTGGGTCTAGGAACATGGAAACCCTGAGAAAACATGCGTTGGGTTTCCACTGAAGATCCCCAGCTCAAACCTCCACTTCTCTCAATTCTTCCATTCTCTCTGACAAGGCTGCCGTTCTTGCAGGAGCAGAATGTTCTAAACTTTACGGTGGGAAGACTGAAGCCATTGTCTTTGATTCCTGTTTTAAACTCAATTCCCACACTATCCCTGTTCATTGCCTGAGGGTGACCCAGACAGTTCACAACGTTGATGTTATATTTAAACCTAAGATGAGCTTCTGAACACACATCTGCACCATCGCTAAAACCCCCTATTTTTGACTCCATTTCTGCCTCGCGGTATCTCTGCTGCTGAAACCAACAATGTGGGGATGCTGGCGTTGGACTGGGGTAAGCACAGTAAGAAGTCTCATAACACCAGGTTAAAGTCCAACAGGTTTATTTGATAGTAAACGCCACTAGCGGCATGGTAGCACAGTGGTTAGCACTGCTGCTTCACAGCTCCAGGGCCCTGGGTTTGATTCTTGGCTTGGTTCACTGTCTGTGTGGAGTTTGCACATTCTCCCCATGTCTGCGTGGGTTTCCTCTGGGTACTCCGGTTTCCTCTCACAGTCCAAAGATGTGCGGGTTAGATTGATTGGCCGTGCTAAGAAATTGTCCCTTAGTGTCCAGGGATGCGTGGATTAGTGGGTATAATATGGGGGTAGGGCCTGGGTGGGATTGTGTTCGGTGCAGACTCGATGGGCCGAAGGGCCTCTTTCTGCACAGTAGGGTTCTATGATTCTAGCTTTCGGAACACTGTTTGTCAGGTGAGTGGGGAGTTCTGATCACAAACAGGGCATATAAAGGCGCACACAGTTTACAGAATACTGATTAGAATGTGAGTCCTGAATAACAGATTAGCTGTAAAGACACACACTCTAACCTGTTATTCAAGACTCACATTCTAATCAGTAATCTGTAAACTGTGTGTGTGCCTTTATATGCCCTGTTTGTGATCAGAACTCTCCACTCACCTAATGAAGGAACAGCGTTCCGAAAGCTAGTGGTGTTGACTACCAAATAACCCTGTTGGACTTTAACCTGGTGCTGTGAGACTTCTCACTGAAACTCACACCAGGCTTTCTTTAGCTCAATACTTGACTATTGCAGTGTATTCTCTGCTAGCCTCTCAAAACCACCCTCCTTAAATTCAGTTGCTGCTAATGTGCACCAAATCCTGTTTTCCCCCGTCAGGTCTCTACTTGCTCACCCACATTAGCTCCGCGTTAAGTAAAGCTTCAATTTTGAAACTGTGATCCTCACCCCTCCCTATTTTGTGTAATCTCCTTCAAGCCGCAACCCTTCAAAATATTTGGGCTTCTGTTGGAGAATCCTGGATTTTAATCTCCCCAGTATTGGCAGTTGTGGATTCAGCTGTGTAGCCTGACACTTAGAAATAATTAATTAAGAATTAATTAAACCTGGCGTTGTCAGACTTTTTACTTAGAAATACCACACCCTCGCCAACTCTCCTTTATTATCTAAGACACAGCTTAAAAATTGTTTGATAAAGCATATGATCATCTGTCCAGGGCCCTGGAATATTTTATCATCTTAAAGACACTTTATAAATACAAGTTGTGGGCTAACACAGCTCGATTTGATTAGATTACGGCTGATTTGTCTCTGAGCTCCATTTAACCCCCTCGATGCTGTAACCCTTAATTACCTTACACCCAGCAACCTCAATTTTGAAACTTCCAATTGACTCCCAGCTTCCAGTAGCTGTTTGGGTCGAGGCTTTCTGATCTCCATTAGGTTTCGTGTGATGAAGCGTTTGCTCAGATCAGCCCTAAAGCCAAGCTCCAATTTTAGTTTATGTTGGTTTGAGTGGTTCAAAGTACAAAGAACAGGCCCTTCGAAGCTGCAGAGATCATGTTGTCCCGTCTAGACCAACTGGTTATATCGCTTTAACCTTCGTTTGTTCAGATGAGTCTTAAATGTGTCTACCTCAATTATCTCGCTTGGCAGTGCATTCCAGGCCCCCACCACCCTCTGTATAAAAAAAACTTTCCCCGTCCATCTCCACCGAACCTTTCCCCCCTTATCTTGAACTTGTGGCCCCCTTGTAATTGTCATTCCTGCCCTGGGAAAAAGTGTCCAACCCTATCCATACCCCTCATCATTTTATAAACTTCTATCAGGGTTGCCCACCCCCCACCTCCTCCCCTCCCCCCAGCCTCCATCTTTCCAGGGAGAAAGAATCCCAGTTTATTCAATCCCTCCTTGTAGCGAATGCCAGGTATGGAGGGTGACCCTGTACGCTCTCCATGTCCTTCTGGTAGTGTGGTAGAATTGGACACGCCATTCCAAATGTGGCCTAACCAATGTTTTATACAACTGTAACATAACGTGCCAATTTTTATACTCAATGAAGGCAAGCATGTCATATAGAAAATATAGAACATTACAGCACAGTACAGGCCCTTCGGCCCTCAATGTTGCGTTGAGCTATGTCCAAACCCAAGATCAGTCTATCCCACTCCCTTTTATTCTGGTGTGCTCCATGTGCCTATCCAATAACCTAAAGTGTCCGACTCCACTATCACAGAAGGCAGTGCATTCCACACCCCAACCACTCTCTGAGTGAAGAATCTACCTCGGACATCCCTCCTATATCTCCCACCATCAACCTTCTAGTTATGCCCCCCTTGTAACAGCTACATCCACCCGAGTCTCTGCGTGTCCACTCTATCGATCCCCCACATCATCTTATAAACCTCTACTAAGTCGCCTCTCATCCTCCTCCACTCGATATTTCCATCCTATTTCCGTGCTGCTGAATCTGATCCTCCAGAGGGCCTGAACCCGGGGTAGAGGCACCCATTTTACTTTGTCAACAGGAGGTTCCAGGTTTGAAGAAAGTGCTTGCTCAGGTCTCCAACAAAACCCACCACTAACATCCACCAAACGTAACCCTCCTCACAAGGAGGGATTGAGGAATCTGACACATTGGTGGAAGTGAAATCCAGGACATGGGCCTCAGTGTTTTGCACCTTGTGTTAACCCTCCTCCTCCCTCCCATTTCTTGGCCCTGTCCCTCCAAACCTTCCCCGTGGAGTGACGCCCAGAACCAAACTCAATATCCAAAACGGAATCTAACCGCAGCTACAACAGAATATGCACCTTTCTGGATTCGAACCTCCCTGAGCTCGAGATTAATCCCATCAGTCGAGTTTCCTCCCACAGTCCAAAAGACGTGCTAAATTCTCCCTCAGCACCGGAGGATTTTCACAGTAACTTCATTGCAGTGTTGACGTTAGCCTACCTGTGACACTAATAAATAAACTATTAAACTCTCGATGGTTACCTACCTGCTCGCTTTTAGTCTGAACAATGAACCCCGACATCTCTCTGCACCTCCACAATCCCTGCCTTCTAGTTAGAAAATAATTTGGACTGGTGCCCACCTAATTTGCCCAAGGTTCATCGTGAAACAGAAGAAAGTAAGAATATATGTCGCGCCGTTGATGGCAATGGGAGTTTTTTTTCACACGTTATGGAGTTTGAAGCACTTCTCACTACTTGCTTTCACCAGTAAATCCAGTCTAACCTATCAGATACACAGAAAGCGTATGATTGCATTGTCCACGGCATCTTCCCCTCATCTTTCAGCCGTTCTCCTTTATGTTCTTGGTCTCCGGTCCTTCGGTCAGTAGCTGAATTTCGACGTGACTTGTCCATCCTGAACGCAACATCTTTGCTCTGAAGTAAGTAAACACACACAATGATCAGACCAACCCCAGTTCACATTGACAATCCAGTCCAAACATGAGTAAGTGTAGCTCGTGTGTCTGCTTCATCACCCATCAACTGAACTCTTAAGACAACAAGTCAGGAGGGGCCTCGGTCCGCCTTGTTGGCCAACGAGGGGCATACACGCGGTGGGTCGTGCGAGGGCTGCTCTTGAATGTTGCCTCAAGAGTTGCCTAGTGCTTCACGTCAAAGAACAAAGAACAACACAGCACGGGGAACAGGCCCAACGAGCTCGCACCGCCATCTTAACAATGTGCTTTTCCTCTTTCACCCTTGTCTACGCCTATGGCACCCACATTAGAAACCAGATTGAGGGGAGAATAATTTAGGGACAATTTGTTACACCAATCAGCCTAAGAGCACATCTTTGGGGTGTGGGAGGAAACCGGAGCACCCAGAGAAAACCCACGCAAGCACGGGGAGAATGTGCAAACTCCCACAGACACCGGCCCAAATCCATGTGTCTGCACAGCAAACAGTGATAGTCACTGAGCTGTCGTGTTGCCCAGCATCTGGTCCAGTTTAAGCGCACACTAACGACGTGAAGCATTAGGCTATTCTCGAAACATCCAAGAGCAGCCCTCGTACGACCCAGCGACTGAAGAAGGCGGCTCACCCCCCACCTTCCCCAGGGCAACTAGGGATGGGCAATAAATGCTGTGATGTGGAGATGCTGGCATTGGACTGGGATAAACACAGTAAGGAGTCTCACAACACCAGGTTAGAGTCCAACAGGTTTGTTTGGTAGTAAACACGCTCCAAAAGCTAGTGGTGTTTACAACCAAATAAACCTGTTGGACTTTAACCTGGTGTTGTGAGACTTTTACAATAGATGTTGGCCAGCCAGCGACGCCCATGTCCCACGAATGAATTTAAAAAAACCTCATCACTTTCCCACCGCATCTCCAAGTCACTCAATTCCCTTCTTTTTCATAGAGAATCCAACCATTCATCGAACCCTACAGTGCAGAAAGAGGCCCTTCGGCCCATCGAGTCTGCACCAAACACAACCCCACCCAGGCCCTACCCCCATATCCCTACATATTATACCCACTAATCCCTCTAACCTATGCATCCCTGGACACTAAGGGGCAATTTCTTAGCATGGCCAATCAACCTAACCCACACATCTTTGGACTGTGGGAGGCACCCGGAGGAAACCCTTGCAGACACGAGGAGAATGTGCAAACTCCATACACAGACAGCGACCCGAGCCAGGAATCGAACCCATGACTCTGGAGCTGTGAAGCAGCAGTGCTGACTCACTGTGCTACCGTTCTTGCCCTTATTCAAGGCAGAGATCAGACCTATCTCAGCACGTACGGCCCTCTGGTGTGGAGGATTCCACTAATTCACAAGTCCTCTCAGTGGAGAAACGTCTCACCTTCAGCCTGAGGTGGCTAACCCTTCATGTGAGATAACGGCTGGAATTTTACCAGGGGAATCGGAGGGGGCGGACAACAGAGAGGCTCATCCACCTTGGGCGGGATTTTATGGTTTCGGAACAAGTGAGACCAAGGGACGTCTGTGAAGGAATCCGTGTAAAGAAACACAGACAGGATGAACAGTTATAAAGGGTTATATTTTCCCGAAAGAATTTAAAGGATTCGTTTTTGTTAGTGGGTAAAGAGTTAACGATACTTAGATTGTAAATGACCAGTGCGGTTTTGTATCTTTTACAGCAATATGTGTCAACTGATCAGGAAAGATACCAAAACACCAGCACCAGTCTCAAACGACAGGAAGACAATGTGGGAACTGATAAGGAGACCACACCAGGCTACAAATTGTGACAATCCCCATCTTAAGAAGCAGGTTTATGGAAGTAAATATTTTGTAAGCGTGGCTTCCTTAGAATCGAACCATTGCTTGTCAAGAAGGGTCTGTTTTCTCAGGGGAAACGAACAGGAGCCAAAATCCAACCCAGAACACAAAGGATTGCGATCTAATCACAGAATGTGTCTAAGGAATCAATGATGTAGCTCAAAGCACGGAGTGAGATGTCCCGGTGAGGTGTCAGGTTCAGACCGAGAACTGGCCTGGGTCCCCCCCAGATTTCCATCCAGAGCCTCCCACACTTTGCTGTTTTAAATCAGGGGGTCATGTTCTGGGGGGGGCGTTATGTTCTGGGGGGGGGTTATGTTCTGGGGGGGGTTATGTTCTGGGGGGGGGGGTTACGTTCTGGGGGGGGGTTACGTTCTGGGGGGGAGTCATGTTCTGGGGGGGTATGTTCGGGCGGGGGGGGTATGTTCGGGCGGGGGGGGTATGTTCGGGCGGGGGGGGTATGTTCGGGCGGGGGGGGTATGTTCGGGCGGGGGGGGTTCTGTTCGGGGGGGGGGTTCTGTTCGGGGGGGGGTTATTGAGGGGCCTGAGGATGACGGTACGCTGAACCCACAGAGACCGGGCTGCCTTTTTTTTGAAAAACTATATTAAAAACCCCCCCCCCTCCCCCAGTCATCAGGCCCCTGCCCACATGAAGCAAACCCCCACTATGGATGCCTACAAGCCACCTACTGCCCCCATCACCCCTCTCCACCCACCCCCCCATCCCCTCCGCCCCCACCACCCCTCTCCACCCACCCCCCCCTCTCCACCCACCCCCCCCATCCCCTACGCCCCCAACCCCCATCCCCCATTCCCTCCACCCACACCCCCCCATTTCCCCCACCCACAACCCCCATCCCCACAACCCCCATCCCCTCCGCCCACACTCCCCTCCCACCCCCATTCCCTCCACCCACACTCCCCTCCCACCCCCATCCCCTCCACCCACACTCCCCTCCCACCCCCATTCCCTCCACCCACACCCCCTCCCACCCCCATCCCCTTCACCCACACTACCCTCTGCCACCTCACCCACCCCTTTGGCCCCACTGTCCTGCCATGTCTGTGACCCTGGTCTCTGAGCCCTCGGCACACTCAGCAAGGCCTCCGCTTTTGGAGTGATTCCCACGGGCGTGACGTCATTCCAGCAAGTGGGAACATATCTTTCTGGGGAGATACGGCGTTAAGCTGGGGTTTTGAATATTTAAATATATTTGACTGAATGGTAGTCAGGGTCAGGATGACATCACCAGCGAGGAGTGGGGAAGATCTCATCCTGAGATCTCCCAGGCTCCAATCCCGTTGTGGGATTCTCCTCAGAGTTTCCAGCCATTATGGGATTTGAGTTGGTGTTGAACAGGATCAAAAATCACCCCCATCTTTAAATATGGAGCAACAAAGAGAGTCTTAACTAGCTTCAGGAGGTCATTAATTCACTCAGGGGCTAAGATAAATATTTCATATTTTCACTTAAAATATTTACACAGTAACAATTGAAAGGTAAACCTGGACTCTCTGCCAGAAATAAAATCATAGAAACCTTACAGTGCAGTAGGAGGCCATTCAGCCCATCAAGTCTGTACAATCCCACCCAGGCCCTATCCCCATAACCCCATGCATTTACCCTGCTAATCCCCCTGACACTAAGGGGCAATTTATCACGGCCAATCTACCTAGCTCATTTTTGGACTGTGGGAGGAAACCAGAGCACCCGGAGGAAACCCACGCAGACACGGGGAGAATGTGCAAACTATACAGACAGTGACCCAAACCAGGAATCGAACCTGGGACCCTGGTGCTGTGAGGCAGTAGTGCTAACCACCGTGCCGCCCTAGATAGTTTTATCTTTCCTCTCAAACCAATTTAACATTGCGATTGACGGTTGACACCACATTCGATTCTTTAATAAACTTTTATACATTTTTGAATTTATTATCATCTCACATACTCTCCCCTATGACTAACTCAAGAACCTGACTCTGTAAGATGAGGAAATACCTTATCAAGGAGTTTTTACCCGGACTGTAATAATGTACAGGAAATTATAATCTGGTTTTAAAGCTATCTGTACGATGGCCATAGTAACAGCTACTTTTTTTCCATTGGAGAGGGGTACATCAGCTCTTCAGACCCGTCGGTGTAACATTGGGTCAAGAGTTTCTCTGGCTGAAGTTGAGGGGATCGTCTGCGAGACACAAGTAATCCGGCCCAGATTTCTCTACACTTCAATGAGAACAACTCTCATTCCTCTAATCTCCAGGGATTATGGCTCAGATCTGAGCCTCGCCCAACACCGAGATCCTTTGGTATCTCGAATGGTCCATGGGTTTGTGACTGGACCGATACATCCCCCCACACGATCGAATAGGAAAGGCCCAGCCTATAGATTCACTCTCCTCCATAGGTCAATCCAAACAGCCCGGGAGTCAGTCTAGTAAACCTTTGCTGCACTCCCTCAATGGCAAGTACGTGGATGGCATGGTAGCACAGAGGTTAGCACTGCTGCTTCACAGCTCCAGGGACCTGGGTTCGATTCCCGGCTCGGGTCACTGTCTGTGTGGAGTTTGCACATTCTCCTCGTGTCTGCGTGGTTTCCTCCGGGTGCTCCGGTTTCCTCCCACAGTCCAAAGATGTGCGGGTTAGGTTGATTGGCCATGCTAAGAAATTGCCCCTTAGTGTCCAGGGATGTGTAGGTTAGAGGGATTAGTGGGTATAATATGTAGGGATATGGGGGTAGGGCCTGGGTGGGATTGTGGGTGGTGCAGACTCGATGGGCCAAAGGGCCTCTTTCTGCACTGTAGGGTTCCATGTTCTATATCCCTCCTTAGAACATGGAACATTCCAGCGCAGTACAGGCCCTTCGGCCCTTGATGTTGCGCCGACCAGTGGAACCAATCTAATGACCCTCTAACCTAAACTATTCCAATGTTATCCATATGCCTATCCACTGACCATTTGAACACCCTTAAAGTTGGCGAGTCCACAACTGCTGCAGGCAGGGCATTCCACACCCTTACTACCCTCTGAGTAAAGAACCTACCTCTGACATCCGTCCTATAATTACCACCCCTCAATTTAAAGCTATGTCCCCTCGTGTTAGCCATCACCATCTCTCTGTCCACCCTATCCAATCCTCTGATCCTTGGGTAAGGACACCAAAAACTGTTCACAGAATACTACAGTGCAGAAGAGGCCCTTCAGCCCATTGAGTCTGTACCGATGCATGAAAACCTGCCCATCTAATCCCACTTGGCCCAGTGCCCTGAATGTTATGATGTGCCAAGTTCTCACCCAGATACTTTTTAAAGAATGTGAGGCATTCCCCCTCCACCACCCTCCCAGGCAGCGCATTCCAGACCCTCACCACCCTCTGGGTAAAAAAGTATTTCCTCAAATCCCCTCCAAGCCTCCCACCCTAGTCCCAGGTGTGATTTCATCCCTGTCCAATACAACTGCAGCGAAATATTCTTACTCCAAGCTCCCTGCAGGAAAGGGGAAACACTCCATTGCCTCGCAAAATGTTTTCTCTACTTTTTGGAATCGTGTCCAACTGACAGGCCCATCTATTACCGAGCAGAGCTGCTCTCCCCCCTCATCATACGTCTCACAGAGTTAAATGTAATTCATTTTTGACAGAAGGAAAGTTTGGTAACATTTGTTAAAGGACACACGAAGAGATAGAAGCAGTATGATATTTTTGCCGGTTTCTGGTTATAACAGGAGCAGAAGGATCTTGGGGTCCGGGTCCATAGGACTCTTAAGTCGGCCTCGCAGGTGGAGGATGTGGTCAAGAAGGCGTATGGTGCACTGGCCTTCATTAATCGAGGGATTGAGTTTAGGAGTCGGGAGGTAATGCTGCAACTTTATAAGACCCTTGTCAGGCCCCACTTGGAGTACTGTGCGCAGTTCTGGTCGCCTCACTACAGGAAGGATGTGGAAGTTATTGAGAGGGTGCAGAGGAGATTTACAAGGATGTTGCCTGGATTGGGAGGCATGCCTTATGAAGATAGGTTGAGGGAGCTGGGACTCTTCTCCCTGGAGAGACGAAGGTTGAGAGGCGACCTGATAGAGGTTTATAAAATGTTGAGAGGAATAGATAGGGTGGATTCTCGGAGGCTATTTCCCAGGGCTGAAATGGTCGCTACGAGAGGACACAGGTTTAAGGTGCTGGGGAGCAGGTACAGAGGAGATGTCAGGAGTAAGTTTTTCACTCAGGGGGTGGTGAGTGAGTGGAATCAGCTGCTGTCGGTGGTGGTAGAGGCGAACTCGCTGGGGTCTTTTAAAAGACTTCTGGATGAGTACATGGGATTTAATGGGATTGAGGGTTACAGATAGGCCTGGTAGGTAGGGATATGATCGGCGCAACTTGTGGGCCGAAGGGCCTGTTTGTGCTGTAGTGTTCGATGTTGACTGCTGGTACACAGACTTCATATCTTGGCTCCCACTGACACTGAGGGTGTGACCGTAGCTGCTTTTCAATCTCCAATATTACGCCATTACTGCTGCCGCCCCAGACACCATCCCATCACCGCCCATTCCTACCCCCGTAACACCATAAGACACAGGAGCCAGAGCCATTCGGCCCATCGAGTCTGTTCTACCATTCAATGAGATCATGATAACGAAATAGTCAACTTCACTTTCCCACCTTATCCCCATAACTCTCGATTCCCTGACTGGTTAAAAATCTGTCTACCTCAGCCTTGAACAACCCAGTCCCGACAGCCCTGTGCGGTAAAGAATTCCACAGATTCACTATCCCTCTGAGTGAAGAAATTCCTCCTCGTCTCTGTCTTAAATGGGTGACCCCCTCACTCTGAGACTCTGCCCTCTGGTCCCAGATGCTCAGTTCTCTGCCCTATCAATCCCCCCTGAGAATCCGTCACAATAAGGTGGCTTCTCCTTCTACTAAACTCCTGTGAGTCCAGGCCCAGACTACTCAACCTCTCCTCATAAGAAAACCCCTCCATACCTGGGATCCACCTAGTGAACCTTCTCTGGATGGCTGCCAATGTCACACGTACCTTTCCTTAGATATGGGGACCAAAACTGTTTACAATATTCCAAGAGTGGTCTAACTAGTGCCTTGTATAGTTTTAGCACGATATTTCTATTTTTATTCTCTGTTTCTCTGGCCGTTGCCACCCCAGGAACTATCCCATCTCTGCTCACTGGTGCCCCAGTTCCTGCTCTTCCTTCTTTTTTAGCACAGGGTCAAGTTGTCAGAGTAAAAATAGCATTTACAACACCTGATTACAGGGATTAGGCCAATTCCTGGGATGCAGTGGTACAGTGGGTTAGCACTGCTGCTTCACAGCTCCAGGGTCCCAGGTTCGATTCCCGGCTCGGGTCACTGTCTGTGTGGAGTCTGCACATTCTCCCCGTGTCTGCGTGGGTTTCCTCCAGGTGCTCCGGTTTCCTCCCACAGTCCAAAGATGTGTGGGTTAGGTTGATTGACCATGCTAAGAAATTGCCCCTTAGTGTCCAGGGATGTGTAGGTTAGAGGGATTAGTGGATATAATATGTAGGGATATGGGGGTAGGGCCTGGGTGGGATTGTGTTCGGTGCAGACTCGATGGGCCGAAGGGCCTCTTTCTGCACTGTAGGGTTCTATGATCTATGAGTTCGCCTCCACCACCACCGACGGCAGCCGATTCCACTCACTCACCACCCTCTGAGTGAAAAACTTACCCCTGACATCTCCTCTGTACCTGCTCCCCAGCACCTTAAACCTGTGTCCTCTCGTAGCAACCATTTCAGCCCTGGGAAATAGCCTCTGAGAATCCACCCTATCTATTCCTCTCAACATTTTATAAACCTCTATCAGGTCACCTCTCAATCTTCGTCTCTCCAGGGAGAAGAGACCGAGCTCCCTCAACCTATCAGTGCAGGTTAGGTGGATTGGCCAAGTTCCGTAGTGCCAGGGGGACTAGCTCGGGTAAATACATCGAGTTGTGGGGATAGGACTTGGGTGGGATGGTGGTCGGTGCAGACTCGATGGGCCGAATGGCCTTCTCCTGCACTGTAGTGTTCTATGATGGGGTTGTTTTATGAGGAAAGGTTGAGCAGGTTGGGCCAACACCGGATATTAGAGGAAGGAGAGGTGAAGATATTGAAACACAATAGATTTGGAGGAGGGTGGACACTGAATGTTTGCCCTTGGAAGAAATCTAGAACTAGGGGCACAATTCCAGAGTAAGAAGATGAGGAAGGAATCTCTTTTGTCAGCAGGTCGTTAATCTCTGTAATTCTCACCCCAGAAGGAAGTGGAGGCTGGGATATTGTATATATCCGAGGCTGAGTTCGACAGATAGAAGCATAGAGGAGCAGGAAGAGGCCATTTGGCCCTTCGAGCCTGCTCCACCATTCACCACAATCATGTCTAATCATCCAACTCAATAGCCTAATCCTGCTTTCTCCCCATAACCTTTGATCCCGTTCGCTCCAAGTGCTATATCCAGTTGCGTCTTGAATATATTCAATGTTTTGGCATCAACTACTTCCCGTGGGAATGAATTCCACAGACTCACCGGGTGAAGAAATGTCTCCTCACCTCCGTCCTAAATGGTCTATCCCGAATCCTCAGACTGTGACTCCTGGGTCTGGACTCCCCCCACCATCGGGAACATCCCCCCTACATCTACCCTCTCCAGTCCTGTTAGAATTTTATAAATCTCTATGAGATCCTTCCCTCATTCATCTGAACTCCAGCAAAAACAATCCTAACCCAGTCAATCTCTCCTCGTACATCAGTCCCGCCATCCCTGGAATCAGCCTGGTAAACATAGAACATAGAACATAGAACATTACAGCGCAGAACAGGCCCTTCGGCCCATGATGTTGCGCCGACCAGTTACAAAAACAATGACCCACTAGCCTATACCAATCCCTTTTCGTCCATAAACCTATCCAGAGATCTCTTAAACGCCCCCAAACTAGACGCATTTACAACTGCAGCAGGCAGGGCATTCCAATCCCTCACCACCCGCTGGGTAAAGAACCTACCCCTGACATCCGTCCTGTAGCTACCCCTCCTTAATTTAAAGCCATGCCCCCTCGTGCTAGCTTTCTCCATCCGAGGAAAAAGGCTATCACTATCCACCCTATCTAAACCTCTAATCATCTTATATGTTTCAATAAGATCCCCTCTTAGCCGCCTTCTTTCCAACGAAAACAACCCTAGATCCCTCAGTCTCTCCTCATAGGACCTCCCCACCATACCAGGCAACATCCTAGTAAACCTCCTCTGCACCCTCTCCAACGCCTCCACATCCTTCTTGTAATGCGGGGACCAGAACTGCACACAATACTCCAAGTGCGGCCGCACTAGAGTAGTGTACAGTTGCAACATTACACTGCGACTCCTAAATTCAATCCCCCTACCAATAAACGCCAAGACACCGTACGCCTTCTTAACAACCTTATCTACTTGATTCCCAACTTTCAGGGATCTATGTACACACACACCTAGATCCCTCTGTTCATCCACACTATTCAAAGTCCTCCCGTTAGCCCTATACTCAACACATCTGTTGCTCCTACCAAAGTGAATTACCTCACACTTCTCCGCATTAAATTCCATCCGCCACCTCTCGGCCTAGCTCTGCAACCTATCTAAGTCTCCCTGCAGACTATGACACCCTTCCTCACAATCTACCACACCTCCAATTTTGGTGTCATCAGCAAATTTACTAAACCTTCACTCTCTCGAGAGCAAGAACATCCTTCCCCAGAAAACGAGACCAAAACTGCTCACAATACTCTAGGTGTGGCCTCACCAAGGCCCCTGTATAACTGTAACAACACATCCCTGCTCCTGTACTCGAAACTTCTCGCAATGAAGGCCAACATACCATTTACCTTCTTTACCGCCTGCTGTACCTGCACGCTTACCTTCAGTGACTGGTGCACAAGGACACCCAGATCCCTCTGCACACTCCCCTCTCCCAATTTACATCCATTTGGGTAATAATCTGCCTTCTTGTTTTTGCTTCCAAAGTGAATAATCTCACATTTATCCAAATTATACTGCAACTGCCATTGATTAACCCACTCACCCAACCTGTCCAGATCATACTGAAGGATCTCTACATCCTCGTCACAGTTCACCCTCCCACCCAACTCGGTATCATCTGTAAACTTTCAGATTTTGTTCCCTCATCCAAATCATTAATATATATTGTGAATAGCTGGGGTCCCAGCACCGATCCCTGTGGCACCCCACTAGTTACTGCCGGCCAATTTGAAAAGCACCCATTAATTCCTACTCTTTGTTTCCTCGCTGCTTATAGTGCCATTCGGCCCATCGAGTCTGCACCGACCACAATCCTATCCAGCCTCTATTCCCCACATGTTTACCCTACTCGTCCCCCTGACACAATTTAGCACGGCCAATCAAGCTAACCCACTGCCCAGCAAATCAGCCCGAAAATCCTGGTATTTCATTAAACATTTCTCTCCAAGGAGAATTTACACCAATCCTTCCAGATAGGGCATGGATTGGGAGAATATGACATTGACCTGGTAAACATGGAAGTGATGGAGATCTTAAATCTTTCATAATGTAATCAAGGATCATCCTGCTTGGGTCAGTTCATAATATTCGTACAGCCTCTTTAAATATCTTCTAATATTGCTAAACTCATAGAACACAGAACACTACAGCACAAACAGGCCCTTCGGCCCACAAGGTGCACCGATCATATCCCTACCTACCAGGCCTATCTATAACCCTCAATCCCATTAAATCCCATGTACTCATCCAGAAGTCTCTTAAAAGACCCCAGCGAGTTCGCCTCCACCACCGACGGCAGCCGATTCCACTCACTCACCGCCCTCTGAGTGAAAAACTTACCCCTGACATCTCCTCTGTACCTGCTCCCCAGCACCTTAAACCTGTGTCCTCTCGTAGCGACCATTTCAGCCCTGGGAAATAGCCTCCGAGAATCCACCCTATCTATTCCTCTCAACATCTTATAAACCTCTATCAGGTCGCCTCTCAACCTTCGTCTCTCTAAGGAGAAAAGATCGAGCTCCCTCAACCTATCTTCATAAGGCATGCCTCCCAATCCAGGCAACATCCTTGTAAATCTCCTCTGCACCCTCTCAATAGCTTCCACATCCTTCCTGTAGTGAGGCGACCAGAACTGCGCACAGTACTCCAAGTGGGGTCTGACAAGGGTCTTATAAAGTTGCCGCATTACCTCCCGACTCCTAAACTCAATCCCTCGATTGATGAAGGCCAGTACACCATACGCCTTCTTGACCACATCCTCCACCTGCGAGGCTGATTTAAGAGTCCTATGGACCCGGACCCCAAGATCCTTCTGCTCTTCAACACTGCTTAGACTCCTACCCTTGATATTGTACTCCTGCATCCCATTGGTGGATAATGATCAGGAAGAGAAAATCTGGAAGATTATTTCCCTTTAACCCAAGATCCTAAGATTGATTGTAGCCTAACCGATATCAAACTGGCTGAAATTAGTTAACTTTATTTATTAATTACAATTGGCTTACATTAACACTGCAATGAAGTTACTGTGAAAATCCCTTAGTCGCAACACTCCGACGCCTGTTTAGATACACTGAGGGAGAATTTAGCATGCCCAATCCAGCTAACCAGCACATCTATATTGCTGCAACTATACAGGACCTTGGTGAGACCACATTTGGAATATTGTGTGCAGTTCTGGTCACCTCACTATAAGGAGGATTTGGAAGCATTGGAGAGAGTGCAGAGGAGATTTACCAGGGTGCTGCCTGGTTTGGAGGGTAGGTCTTATGAGGAAAGGTTGAGGGAGCTGGGGCTTTTCTCTTTGGAGCAGAGGAGGATGAGAGGCGACTTAATAGAGGTTTATAAGATGATGAGAGGGATAGATAGAGTGGATGTGCAGAGACTATTTCCTCGGGTGGATGTAGCTGTTACCAGGGGGCATAACTATAAGGTTCATGGTGGGAGATATAGGAGGGATGTCCGAGGTAGATTCTTCACTCAGAGTGGTTGGGGTGTGGAATGCACTGCCTGCTGTGATAGTGGAGTCGGAGACTTTAGGAACTTTCAAGCAGTTATTGGATAGGCACATGGAGCACACCAGAATGATAGGGAGTGGGATAGACTGATCTTGGGTTTGGACATAGCTCGACACAACATCGAGGGCCGAAGGGCCTGTACTGTGCTGTACTACCTTTTGAACGATGGGAGGAAACTGGAGCACCCGGAGGAAACCCACTCAGACATGGGGAGAATGTGCAGTCTCCGCACAGACAGTTGGAAGTTGTACCCAGGTCCCTGGCGCTGTGAGGCAGCGGTGCTAACCCACTGTGCCAGCCAACTAACTCGGAGATCCAGTTTTCTGGTTTCCTGTTTTACGTGACTCAGCAACACATCATGTTGTGCATTTACCTACCACGGGAGAGATTTTCAGGCAGATATTTTGCATTGAGCTCATGCCCCAGTGGAGTGTTTAATGGGACTGAGTTTTAAAAGGGGGAGCGGGTGGGCTGTACACTGTTCACTTTCCCCACAAGATACATCGGTCCCAAAGCAAGCGACTTTAAATAAGACTGTTTGCGGCGGTAACAAGCTGGAGGGAAGCTTTCACAAGCTGAGGGTTGGACCTCAAGTCCTCAGTCCAAGGGACTCCCACCCTCGAGAGCTGCCAGCCAATCTGATTGGCCAGCAGCTGTTGCAGTGCCAACAGCGCCACAGCTGAGTAATGGGCACTGCTGGGACTGCAAGAGGTCCCTGAGGCGCGAAGGACATGGAAGAGGAAGGTGAGTGAGTGATCGGGGAGTCGAGGGTGAGGGGCAGGTGAGGAGGCAGAAAGCTGTGAGTTACTACATCCCCCAGAGCAGTTAACCAGCGTCCTGTCCCCAGGTCCAGTGAAAAGGTGACCTCCCCACACTGGCCCACCTTCCATCAGTAAGAAGGCTCACGACACCAGGTTAAAGTCCAATAGGTTTATTTGGTAGCAAAAGCCACTAGCTTTGGGGGTTTGCCCCTTCATCAGGTCAGTCCCTTCCACCAGCCGGGGTATTACAGCTGCACAGATAGAATTAGGCCCTTAAAACGGAATAATTGGCCACTTGGAGGCATCAACAAGCCCACAGATGGATGAGCTAGTCGATGTCTTACCCAACTCCCCTGTGCCAAGGCAGGAAAGCAGTTTGTAACCACACAACAATTTGTTACAAGTCCAACTGCAGTGTCGTTGTGAAATCATCGAAGCCTACAGTGCAGAAAGAGGCCCATCGGCCCATCGAGTCTGCACCGAACACAATCCCACCCAGGCCCTACCCCCATATCCCTACATATTATACCCACTAATCTCTCTAACCTACACATCCCAGGACACTGAGGGACAATTTTAGCATGGCCAATCAACCTAATCCGCACATCTTTGGACTGTGGGAGGAAACCAGAGCACCCGGAGGAAACCCACGCAGACACGAGGAGAATGTGCAAACTCCACACAGACAGTGACCCGAGCTGGGAATCGAACCCAGGACCCTGGAGCTGTGAAGCAGCAGTGCTAACCCACTGTGCTACCGTGCATAGAACATATGGCAGATGACAAAGAACTTGGAAGCATTGTGGACAACGAGGAGGACAGTTTAGAAAGGGTGGGGAAGGAACAGATGAAATTTAACATGGAGATGTGTGAAGTGATTGATTTTGATGGGAAGAATGCAAACAGGCATTGTTAAAGAAAGGGTACGATTCTAAACGGGATGCAGCAACACTGTTTCTTCATCAGGTGAGTGGAGACTTCTCATGTCAACAGAACTCTCCATTCACCTGACGAAGGATCAGCGCTCCGAAAGCGTTTACTACCAAATAAACCTGCTGGACTTTAACCTGGTGTTGTGAGACTTCTTACCGTGTTTACCCCAGTCCAACGCCGGCATCTCCATATCATGGCTTCTATGACCGAGCCAGTTCACCTCTAATCCCAGTGTGACTTCACCTGCTGCACCTGTCTGCCATGAGGGACCTTGTCAAAGGCCTTACTGAAGTCCATGTAGACAACATCCACTGCCCTACCCTCATCAATCATCTTCGTCACTTCCTTGAGAAACAAGTCAGTGAGACACGACCTCCCCTTCACAAAACCATTAACGGATTGGTTTAAAGCGAGATGCCACAGGATGGGACACCTCTGCGTGGTAATGATGCTGCGAGGCTCGCCTACACTTCCACACGTAAGGAATGTTAATGAGTCGGGACATTGCTCTGTATTTCATCTCTCATATCAATATCAAGATGATACTGAACATGGACTGCAATTCAACCCCTTCACTAGCACCAAGCTCAGAAAGCATTCTTCACAATGCCTTTCCCGCCTCCCATCACCTCCCCCTCCTTCCCACAACCTGGTGGCACTGCTTAGCTCTGTTGGCTGGACCACTGGTTAGTGATGCAGAGCAACGCCAACAGCATGGGTTCAATTCCCGTACTGACCAAGGTTATTCGTTAACTTCCCAACCTTCCCCCTTGCCTTGTTTCTTCAGAAGGAACTCTTCGATTGCAGATGATTAAAAATACAACAAAACTTACTCCAACTTATAAATCAAAGAAAGGGGTTTAATAAAGAAACTTCATTACTCCAAACCTGAGGCCTCGCCCTGGGCCACTCCAAGCTTCCCACAATTCCCAACAGGTTCTTATTGATGGTGAGTCAGCTGACCATCACATCATTCTGTAATTGGTTTACTGGGTCAGCTGACCCTTACAGCTTGTTCCCATTGGTCACATTACATCCAATACAAAGCTATGCTGGTTACAGTCTAACGTGTGGTGATCCTCAGGTTAAATCATCACCGTTCAAAGGGGAGAGCAGCCTTTGGTCATCTAGGATTATGGTAACTTTACATCGAACATTGAACACTACAGCATAAACAGGCCCTTCGGCCCACAAGTTGCACCAATCATATCCATACCTACCAGGCCTATCTATAACCCTCAATCCCATTAAATCCCATGTACTCATCCAGAAGTCTTTTAAAAGACCTCAGCGAGTTCGCCTCTACCACCACCGACGGCAGCCGATTCCACTCACTCACCACCCTCTGAGTGAAAAACTTACCCCTGACATCTCCTCTGTACCTACTCCCCAGCACCTTAAACCTGTGTCCTCTCGTAGTGACCATTTCAGCCCTGGGAAATAGCCTCCAAGAATCCACCCTATCTATTCTTCTCAACATCTTATAAACCTCTATCAGGTCGCCTCTCAACCTTCGTCTCTCCAGGGAGAAGAGTCCCAGCTCCCTCAACCTATCTTCATAAGGCATGCCTCCCAATCCAGGCAACATCCTTGTAAATCTCCTCTGCACCCTCTCAATAGCTTCCACATCCTTCCTGTAGTGAGGCGACCAGAACTGCACACAGTACTCCAAGTGGTGTCTGACAAGGGTCTTATAAAGTTACTCCAAACCTGAGGCCTCGCCCTGGGCCATTCCAAGCTTCCCACAATTCCCAACAGGTTCTTATTGATAGTGAGTCAGCTGACCATCACATCATTCTGTAATTGGTTTACTGGGTCAGCTGACCCTTACAGCTTGTTCCCATTGGTCACATTACATCCAGTACAAAGCTAAACTGGTTACAGTCTAACGTGTGGTGATCCTCAGGTTAAATCATCACCGTTCAAAGGGGAGAGCAGCCTTTGGTCATCTAGGATTATGGTAACTATACTGTACCTTTACTCTGAATACTAGCGGGTACTGAATGTTGGCGCTTCCCACATGCACACAGTCGTCGAATGAATAATGTTTGATACAGTTTGGGAAAAGGTCTTTATAATAGGCAGAATGGAACCCATTTACACATCAAAGACAACTCGGTTCAAAGTCAGTGTAGGGCTGTCGCACTCACACACAAAAGGTCACCCAGTCTTGTACCTAAGCGTTAGGTAAGTAAACTAAGGTTGATAAGTCACTTACCATTCAGTAAAGTCCTGAATTTCATTGACAAATAAACTGCCAGCGACACGGCAATGATTAGTGTAACTAAGGCTATTGGAATAATCCACCTGTGATGTGTGTTGCTGATGGCGAGGATGGTGTCATTCCGTGAGGAATCTGTCCAAAAACAAAAATATCAGTCAGATCTTAAATAGGAATGCACGAGCTAATACATTTTCTTATCTACTCTTTGGATTTAGGGTAGCAGTGATTAGCAGAGTGGGGTTTACTCTTGTGATTAGAAATTTACTTAAATGCTAAAGTATAAAGTATCCGTGATAACTGTGAGGTTATCCACTTTGGCAGAAATAATAGTAGGAGGGATTACTATTTAAAAGGGTGAAAAGCTGCAGCTACGGTGCAGAGGGACCTGGGGGTCCTTGTGCACGAGTCGCAAAAACCCAAACCCAGATGCAGCAGGTGATCAGGAAGGCGAATGGGATGCTGGCCTTTATAGCGAGGGGGATAGAATATAAAAGCAGGGAGGTCTTGCTGCAACTGTACAGGGCACTGGTGAGGCCGCAGCTGGAGTACTGTGTGCAATTTTGGTCGCCGCACTTGCGCAAGGATATATTGGCCTTGGAGGGAGTGCAGAGGAGGTTCACTAGGCTGATACCGGAGATGAGGGGGTTGGACTATGAAGAAACACTGAATAGACTGGGTCTGTACTCGTTGGAGTTTAGAAGGTTGAGGGGGAATCTTATAGAGACGTGTAAGATAATGAAAGGGATGGATAGAGGTAGAGAGATTCTTCCCGCTTAGAAAGGACAGCAGGACTAGAGGGCACAGCCTCAAGATAAGGGGGGGCAGTTGAGATCAGAGTTGAGGAGGAACTTCTTCACTCAAAGGGTGGTGAATCTCTGGAATTCTCTGCCCGTTGAAGTGGTGGAAGCTGCCTCGCTAAATATATTTAAGTCACGGGTAGATAGGTTTCTGATAGACAGGGGAATTAAGGGTTATGGGGAGAGAGTGAGAAAGTGAAACTGATCCACTTCAGATCAGCCATGATCTTATTGAATGGCGGGGCAGGCTCAAGGGGCTAGATGGCCTACTCCTGCTCCTATTTCTTATGTCCTTATTCCTCAATTGGTCAAATAACATTGAAACCTCTTGTCACCTGAAGTTCAGGACAGTGAGACTGACCAGACTGAGGGACGGAGTTACAACATGTACAGGACTCCAACATGGCTGCCAATGAGTTCCTTCCCCCCTCAGGGAAAGGACATATTTTTAACTTTACTTACTCCAAGACAATGTTGCAGTTTTATTCTCCTGGAGCTTGGGGTTGTATATCGAGCAGGTAGCAAAGTTTGATGTGGCCTGGATCCAGAGGATGGAGGTGATGTTGCACAGTTCCTCTCCAGAGCAATGAACGTGATTCTCCACTGTCTGGTTTTGGCTCAGGGAGCTCTCAGGAGTCCAGTATATGATTGGTTTTGGATAGCCACCCCAAGAGGAGCAATTCACTCTCACAAGTTCTCCGCCAACCTGGTCTTTCTGCTCAGGTTCCATAGTCAACACTGGCTCCACATAATGAGCTAAACCAGGAGGAACACAAAGGCCAGAGGTTAGTCGGCAAGGTCAAGGGTCGATTACACATGTTAACTAATGATGTACTGTGCTGCTCCCAATGGACAAAGCAGAAAGTCATCCCTACAAATGGCAAGGGGTTTTTCAGCAGTGATGTCTGGCTTCAGGGTGGCACGGTGACACCCTGTGGCTTTGTCTGGCTTCATAGGTGGCACGGTGACACCCTGCGGCTTTGTCTGGCTTCATAGGTGGCACGGTGACACCCTGCGGCTTTGTCTGGCTTCAGGGTGGCACGGTGACTCCCTGTGACTTTGTCTTGCTGCAGGGTGGCACGGTGACACCCTGGGGCTTTGTTAAGTTTCTCAAATGTAATGTTTTCTGCATGATTTAAGTTAAATAGATTTTAAGAAAAGAGGAAGTGTGAGTGATGAAGTTAAGGATCTGGATTCACGTTCCAATGGCCATAAACACGGTTCCAGGACACTTGGAGAAACCGTGAGAACTTTAAACCAGATGCAAATTCACACGTGAGAATTAAGATAATTTTAATTGTAACGGCTGATTAAAAATTGGGATATTTGAAATCATTATGACAAGTCCTGGGTTGCATAGATCTTGGGTTAAAACTTCTGTCAGGTCGAAAGGTTTATTCCTGACAATAATTAGAAGGACGGAAAGGACGGATTCCGAATCAAGGTACTGGGGAACAAAAGGAAAGAGAGAATGTTGATGAGAAGAGATTCCCCGACCATCGGTGAATTGTAATGTCCATTTAAGAATGTTACTCCACCCTTTTAGAAACTAGAAGACAATTAACTCTTGTTTCTTAACAACGGAAGGTTTTTTTGATGCAGGAACTGGGACTTGCAAAATTTTAACGATTTGACTTGTCAGATGTGTTCAGACTAATTAACCCATTCTGCCCCAAGCAGAAGGTATTTTTGTTTTCCAGATAATAAAGCAAGATTTTGCAGCAGCTACGAGACAGTCGAGAATTTATTTGTACTTTCAATAGAGCAGCAATTATCAAAATCTGGTGAAGGGGGTGGTGGGAGGGCAGCTAGTGAGGAGTTACAAAGATAGAATGGACGGGGAGCGTGAGGCTGCATTCACCACTACTGAACAACCGCACCAGCTTTAGGGCCATCAGATAATGATGGGAATTGTTACACTGCCATATTGACCCAAAGACATTCCAACTGAACCACGTGGTGTGGGTCATAGAAATCCTACAGTACAGAAGGAGGCCATTTGGCCCATCGAGTCTGCACCGACCCCCATATCCCTGCATACTTTACCCAATAATCCCTCATCTCAGGACACTAAGAGGCAATTTTAGCATGGCCAATCCACCTAACCCGCACATCTTTGGAGGAAACCGGAGCACCCGGAGGAAACCCACGCAGACACAGGGAGAATGTGCAAATTCCACGCAGACAGTGACCCGAGCCGGGAATCGAACCCAGCTCACTGGAGCTGTGAAGCAGCAGTGCTAACCACTGTACCACCTCATGTTCAAAGTTGCATAGCATCATAGAACCCTTACAGTGCAGAAAGAGGCCCTTCGGCCCATCGAGTCTGCACCGAACACAATCCCACCCAGGCCCTACCCCCATATCCCTACATATTATACCCACTAATCCCTCTAACCTACACATCCCTGGACACTAAGGGGCAATTTCTTAGCACGGCCAATCAACCTAACCCACACATCTTTGGACTGTGGGAGGAAACCGGAGCACCCGGAGGAAACCCACGCAGACACGGGGAGAATGTGCAAACTCCACACAGACAGTGACCCGAGCTGGGAATCGAACCCAGGACCCGGGAGCTGTGAAGCAGCAGTGCTAACCCACTGCGCCACCGTGCCGCCCACAAAAGGTGAGTGAACCGGACACAGTACTGAGAGAAATGGTTTGAAACACGGAGCACACCCTGGTCCATTTTGAATGGAGTCTCACAACACCAGGTTAAAGTCCAACAGGTTTATTGTGAGACTTCTTACTGTGTTTACCCCAGTCCAACGCCAGCGTCCCCACACCATTTTTAACACGGCAAGGTTGAAAACGATATCAGATGCAAGGTGGGCTCAATGGGAAAGTCTGCTCCTACCACCAGATTATTAGACCCAGAAACGAGGGAAATAACCCAGTGGGATAGGTGAATATTGAAGGAAAGGATCATGTATGTGATCAGATGTGGACAAGTGAACAGGGTGATGGCAGAGCTGTTATAGGGGAGCTGATAGTTGAACAGGGTAACATAGAACACTACAGCACAAAGAGGCCCTTCGGCCCACAAGTTGCGTCGATCCTATCCCTACCTACCAGGCCTATCTATAACCCCCAATCCCATTAAATCCCATATACTCATCCAGAAGTCTCTTAAAAGACCCCAGCGAGTTCACCTCTACCACCACCGACAGCAGCCGATTCCACTCACTCACCACCCTCTGAGTGAAAAACTTACCCCTAACATCTCCTCTGTACCTGCTCCCCAGCACCTTAAACCTGTGTCCTCTCGTAGTGACCATTTCAGCCCTGGGAAATAGCCTCCGAGAATCCACCCTATCTATACCTCTCAACATTTTATAAACCTCTATCAGGTCGCCTCTCAACCTTTGTCTCTCCAGGGAGAAGAATCCCAGCTCCCTCAACCTATCCTCATAAGGCATGCCTCCCAATCCAGGCAACATCCTTGTAAATCTCCTCTGCACCCTCTCAATAGCTTCCACATCCTTCCCGTAGCGAGGTGACCTGAACTGTGCACAGTTCTGTTTGCCTCACTGCAGTAAATTAAAAGTGGGAGTCACTTGATGAATGATGAGAATGACCATGGTGACAATTAACAAGATATTTAAAGGGATTCTAAGGGAGAGAACAAATAAGAACACACTTTAAGTCATAGTTATGGATGTAGGAACAGAATCTTTTTGTAAAAGAAGAAATAAGATAGGCACGAATGGATATTTGAAACGCTGTTCATAGAATCATAAAAACCCTGCAGTGCCAGAGAAGGCCATTCGGCCCATCGAGTCTGCACTGACCACAACCCCACCTCAGGTCCTATCCTCCCACCTCCATTCATTTATCCCACTGATCCCTCTAACCTACGCATCTCAGGACACTAAAGAGCAATTTAGCATGGCCAATCAACCTAACCCACACATCTTTGGACTGTGGGAGGAAACCGGAGCGCCCAGAGGAAACCGGAGCGCCCAGAGGAAACCCACGCAGACACGGGGAGAATGTGCAAACTCCACACAGAACATGCAGACTCTGCACAGGCAGTGACCCGAGCTGGGAACTGAACCCGGGTCCCCGGAGCTGTGAGGCAGCAGTGTTAATCACTGTGCCACCCAAACTGTGGTTTGGATTTGGGTCAGTTCTGACGTAGGAAGCTGTGCTGTAAGCAAACCACCTTAAAAATGATGCTCTTGAGGACAGAATGACTAATCAAACAGGTCCCTGTCTAGAAACAAATAGAAAAGGTTCGATTTCTGTTTGAAAGATGTTATGAAGCAAACCGAACGGGATTATGTAATTGAGAATAGGGCGGCACGGTAGCACAGTGGGTTAGCACTGCTACTTCACAGCTCCAGGGTCCTGGGTTCGATTCCCGGCTCGGGGTCACTGTCTGTGTGGATTTTGCACATTCTCCCTGTGTCTGCGTGGGTTTCCTCCCACCGTCCAAAGATGTGCGGGTTAGGTTGATTGGCCATGCTAAGAAATTGCCCCTTAGTGTCCAGGGATGTGTAGGTTAGAGGGATTAGTGGGTATAATATGTAGGGATATGGGGGTAGGGCCTGGGTGGGATTGTGTTCGGTGCAGACTCGATGGGCCGAAGGGCCTCTTTCTGCACTGTAGGGTTTCTATGATAAGACGGAGACGGAAATTGAAACAGTAAAAGGGAATTGGGATACTGAGTGCGGTGAACTCAGGCGCGAGTGCGGATAGGCCAACATTTGAATGTTTGGCCATAAATTTCACTCTGTTGGCCCACAGAGCCCCCCACCCTGTGCCACTGGGCTTGGGGGCACCTCTGTACTCACCCGGTGCCTCAGCCTGTGGGGCGTGAGAGTGGCAATGCCAACTCCCCCCCCAACCCTCGCTCACCTCCGAAACTACCCCCCCCACCCTCGCTCGCCTCCGAAACCTACCCCCCACCCTCGCTCACCTCCGAAACTCCCCCCCCACCCTCACTCACCTCCGAAACTCCCCCCCCCACCCTTACTCAACTCCGAAACCACCCCCCCGACCCTCGCTCGCCTCCGAAACCTACCCCCCCACCCTCGCTCGCCTCCGAAACCACCCCCCCAACCCTCGCTCGCCTCCGAAACTCCCCCCCCACCCTCGCTCGCCTCTGAAACTCCCCCCCCACCCTCGCTCGCCTCCGAAACCACCCCCCAACCCTCGCTCGCCTCTGAAACCTCCCCCCCACCCTCGCTCGCCTCCGAAACTCCCCCCCCACCCTCGCTCGCCTCCGAAACTCCCCCCCCACCCTCGCTCGCCTCCGAAACTCCCCCCCCCACCCTCGCTCGCCTCCGAAACCTCCCCCCCCACCCCTCGCTCGCCTCTGAAACGTACCCCCCCACCCCTCGCTCGCCTCCGAAACCTCCCCCCCAACCCCTCGCTCGACTCCGAAACTCCCCCCCACCCTCGCTCGCCTCTGAAACCTCCCCCCCACCCTCGCTCGCCTCCGAAACCTCCCCCCCCACCCCTCGCTCAACTCCGAAACTCCCCCCCACCCTCGCTCGCCTCCGAAACTCCCCCCCCACCCCTCGCTCGCCTCCGAAACCTCCCCCCCCACCCTCGCTCGCCTCCGAAACCTCCCCCCCAACCCCTCACTCGCCTCTGAAACGTACCCCCCCACCCCTCGCTCGCCTCTGAAACGTACCCCCCCACCCCTCGCTCGCCTCCGAAACTCCCCCCCCACCCCTCGCTCGCCTCCGAAACTCCCCCCCACCCTCGCTCGCCTCCGAAACCTCCCCCCCCACCCCTCGCTCGCCTCTGAAACCTACCCCCCCACCCTCGCTCACCTCCGAAACCCCCCCCACCCTCGCTCACCTCTGAAACCACCCCCCCTCCAGGTTCATGTTTATGTAGTCCTGCTGTTGGAGGCGGTGGGGGGAGTTGGGGGGGAGGGGGGGGGGGGTGGAGGGAGCTTTCCGCCCTCCCGTATTTGGCGCCGCTCCACCAACGAGGTAAGATCAGAACTCAGAAACACGCAACCTTAAATCACGCTCTCCGGATCCTGAGCCTGTGCCCCCAGTCCCACAAACAGAAAGTGTGAGCTCAAAATCAACACCCCCCCCCCCCCCACCGCCTGTGTAATGCCTCAGAGAGGGTGGGGGGGGGGGGTGGATGTGGAGAGACTGGTAAGCGACCTTCGGTTATGTGCAGAGACTGGAGAAACTGGAGTTGTCCTCAGAATGGAGAGTGGAAAGAGCAGCATCAAAAAACCATGCAGGGTTTTGAGTGAGGATTGTAGAGTCAGGAGGAGGCCATTCAGCCCATTGAGTCTGCACCGACCCTCCAGCACAGCATCCCATCCAGGCCCTATCCCCGTGACCCCACGTATCCTCCCAGCTAATTCCTCTAACTTGCACATCTCGTGACACGAAGGGACAATTTAGCACGGCCAATCCACCCTTCTTTACTCAGAGGGTAGTAAGGGTGTGGAGACCCTGGAGAGAGTGCAGAGGAGGTTTACCAGGATGCTGCCTGGTTTGGAAGGACTGGGTTATGAGGAAAGATTGGGTAAACTGGGGCTGTTTTCCTTAGAAAGATGGACATTGAGGGGAGATCTAATAGAGGTGTACAAGATTATGAAGGGTATAGATAAACAGTGGCAGGCTTTTTCCTAGATTGGAGACAAATATCACGAGGGGCCACGGGCTTAGGGTGAGGGGGGGCAAGGTATAATTCGGATGTTAGAGGGAGGTTTTTCACACAGAGGGTAGTGGGGGTATGGAATGCTCTGCCAAGTAAGGTGGTGGAGGCAAACACGCTGGAGTTGTTTAAGGTTTACTTAGATAGACACATGAGCAAAATAGGGATGGAGGGTTATAGGAGACTGTTTTAAATAAAGATCAGAGACTCGGGATGTTCCTGGAAATCTAATGCTACATGTGTTGATGTTTTTGTCTTTTACTCCGCAGGTGTGTCGGTCCACCTTGTTGTCAAACGAGGGGTATGCACACGGTGGGTCGTGCGAGGGCTGCTCTTGGATGTTTCGAGAGTAGCCTAGTGCTTCGCATCGTTTGTGTACGCTTAAACTGGACCAGCAGATGGGCACCACGACAGCTCAGTGACTATCACTGATTGCTGTGCAGACACATGGATTTGGGCCGGTGTCTGTGGAAGTTTGCGCATTCTCCCCGTGCTTGCGTGGGTTTTCTCCGGGTGCTCCGGTTTCCTCCCACACCCCAAAGATGTGCTCTTAGGCTGATTGGTGTAACAAATTGTCCCTAAATTAGTCTCCCCTTAATCTGGTTTCCAATGGGGGTACCATAAGCATAGACATGGGTCAAGGGTGGAGGAGGAAAGCACATTGTTAAAATGGCAGCGCGGGCTCGTTGGGCCAAAGGGCCTGTTTCCCGTGCTGTGTTGTTCTTTGGAACGCCCTGCCTGCAGCAGTTGTGGACTCGCCAACTTTAAGGGCGTTCAAATGGTCAGTGGATCGGCATATGGATAACATTGGAATAGTTTAGGTTAGAGGGTCATTAGATTGGTTCCACTGGTTGGTGCAACATTGAGGGCCGAAGGGCCTGTACTGCGCTGGAATGTTCTATGTCTTTGGAGTGTGGGGGGGAAACAGGAGCATCTGGAGGAAACCCACGCAAGACAACGCCACACAGACAGTGACCCGAGGCCGGAATTGAACCACCGGGTCCCTGGCACCGTGAGGCAGCAGTGCTAACCACTCTGCCACCCATTTTATAAAGGGAGGGGAGACGGGTAGCAGGAAACTACAGGCGTGGTGAGGCAGACTGGGAGAAACTGCTGCCAGGAGGAGGAATGGTTGCTAATGAGAAGACACCAACGTCCACATTCCCAGAATAAAAATGAAAATAAATATTTATTCGAGGGGTTGAACGAACTACTTAACACATTGTTGGCCAGTCATCGAACCTGGGTTTAGTGTGGCATTGTCTAATGTCAGTGCCAAAGTACATTAAACACACAGGATCAAAGAAATTAGCCAGTTGCTACTATTAAACAGAAGGTAAAAAACTTTAAGGCCCCATTTCTTCAGTAAGTTCACCCTTTCTTAAGCAAGTGAGCGAGGACCTGGCAGATGGAGTACAATGCTAGCAAGTGTGAGGTTATCCACTTTGGCAGGAATAATAGTAGGAGGGATTATTATTTAAAGGGTGAAAAGCTGCAGCATGCTACAGTGCAGAGGGACCTGGGGGTCCTTGTGCATGAGTCGCAAAAACCCAGTCTGCAGGTGCAGCAGGTGGTCAAGAAGGCGAATGGGATGCTGGCCTTTATAGCGAGGGGGATTGAATATAAAAGCAGGGAGGTCTTGCTGCAACTGTACAGGGTACTGGTGAGGCCGTAGCTGGAGTACTGTGTGCAGTTTTGGTCACCGCACTTGCGCAAGGATATATTGGCCTTGGAGGGAGTGCAGAGGAGGTTCACTAGGCTGATACCGGAGATGAGGGGGTTGGGCTATGAAGAGAGACTAAATAGACTGGGTCTGTACTCGTTGAAGTTTAGAAGGATGAGGGGGGATCTTATAGAGACGTACAAGATGATGACGGGGATGGACAAGGTAGAGGTAGAGAGATTCTTCCCGCTTAGAAAGGACAGCAGGACTAGAGGTCACAGCCTCAAGATAAAGGGGGGGCAGTTTAGATCGGATTTGAGGAGGAACTTCTTCACTCAAAGGGTGGTGAATCTCTGGAATTCTCTGCCCGTTGAAGTGGTGGAGGCTGCCTCGATAAATATATTTAAGTCACGGGTAGATGGGTTTCTGATAGACAAGGGAGTTAAGGGGAGAAAGCGGGAATGTGGAACTGATCCACTTCAGATCAGCCATGATCTTATTGAATGGCGGGGCAGGCTCGAAGGGCTAGATGGCCGACTCCTGCTCCTATTTCTTATGTTCTTATGTTCATAAAATGGAGAAAACCTTCGTATCCACTTGTCCCTTCCCCAGTTACGACAGTAACCTCATAAAAGAACGGGAAGAAGAAAGGCAAACGTTACCTGCTACTTGCAACGTGACTGAGACAAATAGAACCACGTTGTACTCAGTCGGCTGTTTGATCTGAATGATACAGGCGTACTCAGCATTATCGCTCACTCGCAGGTCAGACAAGAGGAGGGAGAAGTTGCCGCTTTTGAATCCCTTTGTGAAAAGGTAGGCTCTGTGGCTGTAATTCTGGCAGGTGTGTTCTTTCCCCGAGTAGAACGCCCGGATGCACTGATCCCCTCTCTGCCAGTACACACGGATCTCATCATTCGCATGCTTTCCCAGTGTGCTATTGACGCAAGGCAGGAGGGCACTTTCCCCAACAATTCCTGAGACTGCGATGGTAGACAGGTGAACTAGGGAATAAAAGTCGAGAGAGTTCTGTTTGCAAATGTTGGGAGAACTGAAACTGACATAAACAATGAGGGAGAGGCTGGGAACAAAGAGATATTGCAGAGGCTGGCTACACTTAAAAGTTGGCAAGCTTAAGTTTAAATTTATTTATTAGTCACAAGTAAGCTTACACTAACACTGCAATGGATTTACTGCGAAAACCCCCTAGTTGACACACTCTGGCGCCTGTTCGGGCACACAGAGGGAGAATCTAACACAGACAATCCACCTAACCAGCACCCGGAGTTTTGGACTGTGGGAGGAAACTGGAGCACCCGGAGGAAACCCACGCAGACACGGGGAGAATGTGCGGACTCCGCACAGACAGTGACCCGAGCTGGGACCCTGGTGCTGTGAGGGAGCAGTGCGACAAGTCACCACAGGCAGATGGAATGCATCAGAGGATACCAAGAGAAGCAAATGAAACTTCAGAGGCACAAGCCACTATCTTCCTGAAATATAGTGGTATTCGCTGTTACACAACTGTGGGTATTGCATCCTTATTTGTAGAGGGGTGTAAGGGTATATCCAAACTATAGGCCAGTCCACTTAACTGTGGCGGTGGGAAAACATCGAGAAACAAGGATATTTATTCCAGGAATGGCGGCACTTATTGCAAATATGAATTACTTAGTCAATGCAATTCAGGATAACATAGAACAGTACAGCACAGTACAGGCCCTTCAGCCCTCTATGTTGTGCTGAGCTATGTCCGAACCCAAGATCAGTCTATCCCACTCCCTATCATTCCGGTGCGCTCCATGTGCCTATCCAATAACCGCTTGAAAGTTCCTAAAGTCTCCGACTCCACTATCACAGCAGGCAGTGCATTCCACATCCCAACCACTCTCTGAGTGAAGAATCTACCTTGGACATCCCTCCTATATCTCCCACCATGAACCTTATAGTTATGCCCCCCAGTAACAGCTATATCCGCCCGAGGAAATAGTCTCTGCACGTCCACTCTATCGATCCCCCTCATCATCTTATAAACCTCTATTAAGTCGCCTCTCATTCTCCTCTGCTCTAAAGAGAAAAGCCCCAGCTCCCTCAACCTTTCCTCATAAGACCTACCCTCCAAACCAGGCAGCATCCTGTCCATCACTGCAGTAGCCACTTTACTCTATTAATCTAGACTCTGCACTCTCTCCAATACTTCCACATCCTTCTTAAAGTTCTTCTTAAAGTTTCTAAAGCTCGAATAAATCTTCTGATAACTTCCCCCGGGAAGAAAAGCCATTTGTTCATTCTGTGCTTGCCTGACAAAGCTCTCACGGAATCCCTACAGTGCAGAAGGAGGCTAATCAGCCCAGCAAGTCTGCACCGACCACTATCCCACCCAGACCCTAACCCCTGCATCCCCACATGTTTACCCTGCTAATCCCCCTGATACAAGGGCCAATTTAGCATGGCCTCCCAACCCAACCTGCACATCTTTGGATAGCGAGGGGAATCTGGGACACCTGGAAAAAACCCATGCAGACATGGGGAGAACGTGCAAACTCCACACGGACAGCGACCCGAGGCTGGAATTGAACCCGGGTCCCTGGCGCTGTGAGGCAGCAGTGCTAACCCACTGTGCCACTGGGAATCGAACCCGGGTCCCTGGCGCTGTGAGGCAGCAGTGCTAACCCACTGTGCGCTGAGCCGGGAATTGAACCCGGGTCCCTGGCACTGTGAGGCAGCAGTGCTAACCCACTGTGCCACCTGTTTTGAATCCGTTTGCACCACCCTTTCAGGCAGTATATTCCAGATCACAACAATTCGCTGTGTTTTAACAAGCATGGACTCCAAGCAGGAGTTTGATAGCTGCTACTTAATAAACTGGCTAAGAAGCCTGTGGAGTAACAGGAATAGTGATAGCATAGATAGAAAGTGGGCTGAATGGCAACAGAAGGGCGGCAAGCACTTGCCGCCTCACAGCGCCAGGGAGCTGGGTTCGATTCCCGGCTCGGGTCACTGTCTGTGTGGAGTTTGCACATTCTCCCCGTGTCTGCGTGGGTTTCCTCCAGGTGCTCCAGTTTCCTCCAAAGATGTTCTGGTTAGGTGGACTGGTCGTGCTAAATTGTCTCTCGGTGTACCCGAACACGGAGTGTGGCAACTCGGGGATTTTCACAGTAACATCATTGCAGTGTTAATGTAAGCCTACTTGTGACTAATAAATAAACTGTTTTTTTAGGATAGAGATGAGTCACGACAGTAACCACTTTATTAATCTAGACTTGAGTATACATTTCAACATTTGCAGCTGCCACAAAACTTGGAAGGATTGTAAACTGTGAGCAAGGTAATGATAGACTTTGAGAGAATATAGACAGGTCGATGGAATGGACACAGACATGACTTACTGCAGTAAAGAGTGAAATTAAACACTTTGTTTAAAGTTTATTAGTGTCACGAGTAGGCTTACATTAACACTGCAATGAAGTTACTGTAAAAATCCCCTTTTCACCCTCAGTCGGAGGCCTGTTTGGGTTCACGGAGGGAGAATTTAGCACGGCCAATCCACCCCAACCAGCGCGTCTTTCAGACTGCAGGAAAGATCTAAGAAATAGAAGTTTTTTTTAAATCTGGCAAATATATCCTAATGTTGCTATTTGGACAGCAAGGTGACACAGTGGGTGAGCACGGCTGCCTCACGGTACCAGGGACCCGGGTTCAGTTCCCGGCTCGGGTCACTGCCTGTGCGGAGTCCGCACATTCTCCCCGTGTCTGCGTGGGTTTCCTCCGGGTGCTCCCATTTCCTCCCACAGTCTGAAAAACGTGCGGGTTAGGTGGATTTGCCGTGCTAAATTGCCCCTTAGTGTCAGGAGGACTAGAGAGGGTAAAATGCATGGGTGTTATGGGGATAAGGCTTGGGTGGGATTGCAGTTGGTGCAGACTCATAGAAACATAGATGATGGGAGCAGGAGCTCCGAGCCTGCTCCGCTATTTATTACAATGATGGCTGATTGTCCAACTCGATAGCCTAATCCTGCTTCTTCCCCCCCATAACCTTTGATCCCATTTGCCCCAAGTGCTATATCCAGCTGCCTCTTGACTGGGACTCGATGGCCAATTGGCCTCCTTCTGCACTATAGGGATCCTACGATTTGCAACAACAGGAGACTAATTAACATTTCCACCAAAAGCAATTGAGAAAATCCTCAGCAATCTCTTTAAAAAAAAATAGGTCATGTCTGAAAGAAGAACGCAACTGGCTAATCTACATTCCAGCGCAGTACAGGCCCTGTGGCCCTCGATGTTGCGCCAACCAGTGGAACCAATCTAATGACCCTCTAACCTAAACTATTCCAATGTTATCCATATGCCTATCCACTGACCATTTGAACGCCCTTAAAGTTGGCGAGTCCACAACTGCTGCAGGCAGGGGCATTCCACGCCCTTACTACCCTCTGAGTAAAGAACCTACCTCTGACATCCGTCCTATAATTATTACCCCTCAATTTAAAGCTATGTCCCCTCGCGTTAGCCATCACCATCCGAGGAAAAAGGCTCTCACTGTCCACCCTATTGAACCCTCTTGTATGCCTCAATTAGGTCTGGTTAATAAGTGATGGAATGTTCCACCTTGGAATGCAGTGTGATGGGTGGATTATCTTACAGGTTGAAAGCAGGTTCAGGGTTTGGCCTCCTCTGAGCTTTATTTACGATTGCCTCCCTTGGAACACGGCACAGGTTGGGTGGAGAAAATTGCATAATGCACGAAAGGAATCGGAGAATTTTAAAAAAAAAGTGGCCTGTCATTCTCACTCTATACTTCGGTAAAGTTACGGGGCGGCACAGTGGTTAGCACTGCTGCCTCACAGCGCCAGGGTCCCAGGTTCAATTCTGGCCTCAGTCTGCACATTCTCCCCGTGTCTGCGTGGGTTTCCTCGGGGTGCTCCCACCCTCCAAAGATGTGCGGGTTAGGTGGATTGGCCATGCTAAATTGACCCTTAGTGTCAGGGGGACTAGCTAGGGTAAATACTTAGCGTTACGGGGATTGAGGCTGGGAGGGGCTGGTGCAGACTTGATGGGCTGAATGGCCTCTTTCTTCCCCGTGGGGATTCCACGATCTGTGACACACTGCTTTCTCACTCCTTCATTGACTAAGGGTTACATGCCACTTGTGTTGCACTGACGAATGTCAGCCAATGGGTCAGTTATAACCATCTGGACCGGACAATCCACCTAACCCGCACATCTTTGGAGCGTAGGAGGAAACCGGAGCACCCGGAGGAAACCCACGCAGACACGGGGAGAATACTCCACTGAGGCGGTGCAACTCCGAGGAGTGATTTAGCATATTATCAACCCACAGTATCCCTTATCTATTGCCAAGGTTCTCCCTGGTCTATGCTTTGGTATTGTAATATTGAAGCAATAAGGGCAACAGGCAGCCTGTTATCCCATGAATTAATAAAAATATTCTAATATTCTGATACTGTAATAGAGCTTCCTTAAGGATTGAGGTTTGAGTACATGCATTCCCTGGTTGGGGAATGGGACAGGTTTATCTCGGTTGCAGGGTCAATCTCAGGATAATTTAGGATTGAATTGAGAAATGTCTTCACTCAAAGAGTTGTGAATTTTTGGAGTTCTCCGCTCTGTTGAGCGTATCCTAAATTAGTTTCCCTCAACGTGGATGGCCATAAAACAATAGATAAGGGTCATGGGTGGAGAGGGGGATTGGTAATGTTAAAATGGCGGCGTGGGCTTGTTGGGCCGAAGGGCCTGTTTCCCGGGCTGCTTTTGTTCTTTGTTATCCAAGGCAGTGGATGATGGATTTTTGGGTGGTAAGGTGTGATCTTACAACATAGAACACTACAGCACAAACAGGCCCTTCGGCCCACAAGTTGCGCCGATCCTATCCCTACCTACCAGGCCTATCTATAACCCTCAATCCCATTAAATCCCATGTACTCATCCAAAAGTCTCTTAAAAAACCCCAGCGAGTTCGCCTCTACCACCACCGACGGCAGCCGATTCCACTCACTCACCACCCTCTGAGTGAAAAACTTATCCCTGACATCTCCTCTGTACCTGCTCCCCAGCACCTTAAACCTGTGTCCTCTCGTAGCGACCATTTCAGCCCTGGGAAATAGCCTCCGAGAATCCACCCTATCTATACCTCTCAACATCTTATAAACCTCTATCAGGTCGCCTCTCAACCTTCGTCTCTCCAGGGAGAAAAAACTGAGCTCCCTCAACCTAGTCTGGTGCTTGAGGGATCTAATGGTTTTTTTCTGCTTCTAATTCTTACGTTCTTTCTGTATCTTTACTCAAAGCACGAGCAGGTTTTTGAGATTGACAAGGTGGATGGAGAGAGGACTTGTAGGAGAGACCAGAACTAAGAGACACAGTCTAAAAATAAAGGCGATCTCGCTTAACAGGATAAGAAGATCTTTTCCCCCTCTCAGCAGGTTGTGAAGCTTGGAAACTCTCTTCCCCAGAGAGCGCTGGAGACTGGGTCAACTGGATATTTTGAAAGCAGAGAGGTCGATAGCTCCTTGACTAATAAAGTGACACAGTGGTTAGCACTGCTGTCTCACGGTGCCAGGGAACCCGGGTTCAATTCCGGCCTTGGGTCCAAATTTTCACATTCTCCTCGTGTCTGCGTGGGTTTCCTCCAGGTGCTCTGGTTTCTTCCCACTCTCCAAAGATGCGCAGGTTGGATGGATCTAACTAGCCAGGGGGGGTTAGCAGGATTACTATGTGGGGGTTATGGGGATAGAGCCCAGATGGGATTGGTGCCAGTGCACTCTCAATGGGCTGAATGGCCTCCTTCCGCGCTGTAGGGATTCTATGAGATTCTATGAAGGGAGTCAAAGGGCAGAAAGTGGGATTGAGGCCACAGTCAGATTAGCCATGTTTTTATTGAATGACAGAGGAGGTTCCAGGGGCCGAACCTCCTGCTCTTAATTTGGAAATCACAATAATCAGTTACATAAGAACATAAGAAATAGGAGCAGGAGTAGGCCATCTAGCCCCTCGAGCCTGCCCCGCCATTCAATAAGATCATGGCTGATCTGAAGTGGATCAGTTCCACTTTCCCGCTTTCTCCCCTTAATTCTCCTGTCTATCAGAAACCTATCTACCCGTGACTTAAATAAATTCAGCGAGGTAACCTCCACCACTTCAACGGACAGAGAATTCCAGAGATTCACCACCCTTTGAGTGAAGAAGTTCCTCCTCAACTCCGTTCTAAACAGCACCCCCCCTTATCTTGAGGCTGTGCCCTCTAGTCCTGCTGTCCTTTCTAAGCGGGAAGAATCTCTCTACCTCTACCCTATCCATCCCCTTCATTATCTTATACGTCTCTATAAGATCCCCCCTCATCCTTCTAAACTCCAACGAGTACAGACCCAGTCTATTTAGTCTCTCTTCGTAGTCCAACCCCCTCATCTCCGGTATCAGCCGAGTGAACCTCCTCTGCACTCCCTCCAAGGCCAAAATATCCTTCCGTGCGGCGACCAAAACTGCACACAGTACTCCAGCTGCGGCCTCACCAGTGCCCTGTACAGTTGCAGCAAGACCTCCCTACTTTTATGTTCTATCCCCCTCGCTATAAAGGCCAACATCACATTCACCTTCTTGATCACCTGCTGCACCTGCAGACTGGGTTTTTGCGACTCATGCACAAGGACCCCCAGGTCCCTCTGCACCGTAGCATGCTACAGCTTTTCACCCTTTAAATAATAATCCCTCCTGCTATTATTTCTGCCAAAGTGAATAACCTCACACTTGCCAACATTGTACTCCATCTGCCAGGTCCTCGCCCACTCTCTCAGCCTATCCAGATCTCTCTGCAGACTTTCCACACCCTCCACGCAATTTGCTTTTCCACTCATCTTCATGTCATCAGCAAATTTCATCACCCTACACTCAACTCCCTCCTCCAGATCATCTATATAAATGGTAAATAGCTGAGGCCCCAGCACCGATCCCTGGGGCACTCCACTAGTCACCAACCGCCAACCAGAATAGCACCCATTGATACCAACTCTCTGCCTCCTATTAGACAGCCAATCCCCTATCCACGCTAACACCTTACCCCCAACTCCATGCACCCTAACCTTCTGTAGCAACCTTTTGTGAGGCACCTTATCAAACGCCTTTTGGAAATCTAAAAACATCACATCCACCGGTTCCCCTCTGTCTACCTCATTAGTCACATCCTCATAGAATTCCAATAAATTCGTCAAACACGACTTCCCCTTAACGAATCCGTGCTGTGTCTGCTCAATCAAACCATTCCTTTCTAGGTGCCTCACTATTTCCTCTTTGATGAAGGATTCGAGCGTTTTTCCAACGTTAAACTTGGCAGCAGCCCCCTCCCCCCCACTCCCCCTCCTTGCATTAACTCAAGGAATGGAATAGGTCCTGATCGAGAGCCGACCCCAGGCAAACTTCCTATCAAAGACTCGGGAAAGGTTGTATTTTGACAGTTTGGGCAAGGGTATTACAGAAGATTAAAGTGAATCAAACACACTGGTTGTCCACGAAATGAAGGAAACCTGGGGGGTGTTCGAGTTAGAAATCAACATTTAATATTTACCTGTTCCCCAACACAAAATCAATCCGCATTCAAACAGGCCAGGCACCAGTCTGTTTCCCCTAAGGAAAATAAAACAAAAGGAATTGTTATTTCAAAATATTCAAACAAATACTACTTTTAGTTTCTATTAATATGGACATAGCAGCGTTTATTGCCCATCGTGGATTAATTCAGGTTAAAGTCCACTTAAAGTTCAAATAAATGTTGTTATAATTTCCCCTGGGAATGTGTGATTAATAATGTGATAAAAATGAAACATCTCTCTCTCTCTGGAATGGTTTTATCTCCGTGTACAAGGTCTGGAACTTTCCAAGCGACATTTTGCCTCGGTAAATTAGCCCAGCTTAAAATTCTGCAGAAGCAAATTACTGCAGACGCTGGAATCCAAAAGCAAAAAGAGAGAAAATGCAGCTGCCAGAACTGCTGAGATTTTCCAGCTTTTGTTTTTCTTTTCTGGTTTTAAATTCTGTTAGCGTGCACAGTGTCACTGCACCCAAAGGAAGTGAGTGCTCAAAACACACGGGTTAAAAATGAAGCAAAGTCACACTCTGGTTGGAATAGCGAACGTACTCAGCTTGTTTGGGGCTGACAGCCAAGTCACACAGTCTCGAAAGATTACTCATAACGCAGTTCGGGAGCTGACTGAGTTTACATCAAAATAGTACGAATACTGGCATAAAAGTCACACTTTTTTTAGATTATTTTCTTAGCCCAAAAGCCAGGAGGTTAATGTTTCTGACAATCACGTTCCATTTGATAGAGAGATATAAGGTAATGAAATGAAAGGGATGGATAGGATAGAGGTGGAGAGATTCTTCCCGTTCAGAAAGGACAGTAGGACTAGGGGGCACAGCCTCAAGATAAGGGGGGGACAGTTTAGATCAGAGTTGAGGAGGAACTTCTTCACTCAAAGGGTGGTGAATCTCTGGAATTCTCTGCCCGTTGAAGTGGTGGAGGCTGCCTTGCTAAATATTAAGTCACGGGTAGATAGGTTATTAATAGACAAGGGAATTAAGGGTTATGGGGAGGAAGCGGGAAAGTGGAACTGATCCACTTCAGATCAGCCATGATCTTATTGAATGGCGGGGCAGGCTCGAGGGGCTAGATGGCCTACTCCTGCTCCTATTTCTTATGTTTGGGCCCAGCTAAAATCCAAGAAATACTATAATGAACAGCGGTGATTAGATATGGTTTGATACAATTTGGTCCATCGTAATCTTATCACTATAAGAATTAGAACAAAGACCTGATAAAACTTAAACTTAGAACTCTTTCGAGCATTTCTTTTATTTGCTTGCTCACGGGATTGTTGCTGCCTGGGGAATATTTAACCCAGCGTTCAATACAACTATGACAAATGATTGTAATATGTTTGTTAGTCTAGTGATGACTGAGACGTTGGTATGTTCAAACAATAACTGGCTCATTTTGTACAACTAATCAGCGTACAGTCACCCAGTCGTAAGGGAGAGATTAGTACATAGAACATTCCAGCGCAGTACAGGCCCTTCGGCCCTCGATGTTGCGCCGACCAGTGGAACCAATCTAATGACCCTCTAACCTAAACTATTCCAATGTTATCCATATGCCTATCCACTGACCATTTGAACACCCTTCAAGTTGGCGAGTCCACAACTGCTGCAGGCAGGGCATTCCACGCCCTTACTACCCTCTGAGTAAAGAACCTCCCTCTGACATCCGTCCTATAATTACCACCCCTCAATTTAAAGCTATGTCCCCTCGTGTTAGCCGTCACCATCCAAGGAAAAAGGCTCTCACTGTCCACCCTATCTAACCCTCTGATCATCTTGTTTGCCTCAATTAGGTCACCTCTCAACCTTCTTCTCTCTAACGAAAATAACCTCAAGTCCCTCAGCCTTTCCTCATAAGACCTTCCCACCATACCAGGCAACATCCTGGTAAACCTCCTTTGCACCCTTTCCAATGCCTCCACATCTTTCTTATAATGCGGCGACCAGAACTGTACGCAATACTCCAAGTGCGGCCGCACCAGAGTTTTGTACAGTTGTAACATGACCTCACGGCTCCGAAATTCAATCCCTCTACTAATAAAAGCTAACACACCGTACGCCTTCTTAACAACCTTACCAACCTGGAAAGATTTTCCAGCCCTTCCCACCAATGGGATCTTCCAGTCCTGCCAAAGCAGGTTACCCATCAATGGGGCGAGGCGGGCGAAGGCAAACACAGCTTGGTCTGGGCTCCTGCTCTGCCCAAGGCCGCAAGGAACTACAAAAGGACATGAATGTAGCCCAATCCATCACGCAAACCAGCCTCCCATCCATTGACTCTGTCTACACTTCCCACTGCCTCAAAAAAAAGCAGCCAGCATAATTAAGGACCCCACACACCCTGGATATTCTCCCTTCCATCAGGAAAAAAGATACAAAAGTCTGAGGTTACGCACCAACCAACTCAAGAACAGTTTCTTCCCTGCTGCTGTCAGACTTTTGAATGGACTTACCTCGCATTAAGTTGATCTTTCTCTACACCCTACCTGTGACTGTAACACTACATTCTGCACTTTCCTACTCTATGAGCGGTATGCTTTGTCTGTACAGCACACAAGAAACAATACTTTTCACTGTGTCCCAATAGATGTGACATTAATAAAATCAGACCAAAAACTAAACACCATAGACGTCAAGGGGAACAGGAGCGTTGGCCAATGGCGAGATGCCTCTACAAAGAACAAAGAACAAAAACAGCCCGGGAAACAGGCCCTTCGGCCCAATGAGCCCGCGCCGCCATTTTAATATTACCAGTCCCCCCCTCCACCCATGACCCTTATCTCTGCTTATGGCATTCCACATTGAGGGAAACTAATTTAGGGACAATTTATTACCTCCAATCAGCCTAATAGCACATCTTTGGGGTGTGGGAGGAAACCGGAGCACCCGGAGAAAACCCACGCAAGCACGGGGAGAATGCGCAAACTCCCACAGACACCGGCCCAAATCCATGTGTCTGCACAGCAATCAGCGATAGTCACTGAGCTGTCGTCTTGCCCAGTATCTGGTCCAGTTTAAGCACACTATAACAACATGAAGTACTAGGCTATTCTCGAAACATCCAAGAGCAGCCCTCGTACGACCCATCGCGTGTATGCCCCTCGTTGGACAACAAGGCGGACTGACTTAAAACCTGTGAATTAAAAGAGAAAAACATTCGCACCCAAAAACACACAGTGGGATGGGGGAAATCCTCTCCGAGGTGTTACGCTGCTGAAGCCATGAGCACACTCCAAGTGTTCCCTTAAAATATCATAGTGGGGAGGTGTTATTTACACATTAACCTTACAAACCCCAATCCTACAATCATTGACCAGTATTTATTTCTATTAATATTTATAACTTCGCAACGAAATTGACATTTCCCAGGGATGGCTCTGAAACCTTTGGACTTTGATCCCTGAGTAACCGGAGTTGAGTTTGACATGAGATCAAGGTTTATAAAGGTTCATATAGTTTGTAATATGCATTATAAGAACATAAGAACATAAGAAATAGGAGCAGGAGTAGGCCATCTAGCCCTTCGAGACTGCCCCGCCATTCAATAAGATCATGGCTGATCTGTCGTGGCTCAGTTCCACTTTCCCGCCCTCTCCCCATAACCCTTAATCCCCTCGCTTATCAAAAACCCATCAACCCGCTTCTTAAAAATATTTAGCGAGGCAGCCTCCACCACTTCAACGGGCAGAGAATTCCAGAGATTCACCACCCTTTGAGTGAAGAAGTTCCTCCTCAACTCCGTTCTAAACCGCCTCCCCTTTATCTTGAGGCTGTGCCCCCTAGTCCTACTGTCTTTTTTGAGCGGGAAGAGTCTCTCCACCTCTATCCTATCCATCCCATTCATCATCTTATACGTCTCAATGAGATCTCCCCTCATTCTTCTAAACTCTAATGAGTACAAGCCCAGTTTATTCAGCCTCTCCTCATAGCTCAATCCCCTCAACTCCGGTATCAGCCTAGTAAACCTCCTCTGCACTCCCTCCAGGGCCAAAATATCCTTGCGCAGGTGCGGCGCCCAAAACTGCACACAGTACTCCAGCTGCGGCCTCACCAATGCCCTATACAGCCGCAGCAAGACCTCCCTACTTTTATATTCAATCCCCCTCGCTATGAAGGCCAGCATCCCATTCGCCTTCCTGACCACCTGCTGCACCTGCAAGCTGGGTTTTTGCGACTCATGCACAAGGACCCCCAGGTCCCTCTGCACCGTCGCCTGCTGCAGTTATCCACCGAGTCATACAGCTGGATTTTCCAGCCACACACAGCCCCAAAACCAGAAAGTCCAACCCAAAGTCAACGGTGCATGGTCCCCCCCCATCCCCCCACCTCATCGCTCCACGCTGCAACGATTCCCAAATGAGAAAATTCGCCCCCCCATAGAGTCATAAAAATATACAGCATGGAAACAGGCCCTTCAGCCCAACTCGCCCATGCCAACCAGTTTCCTCAACCAACCAGAGGAATGTATCAGGGGTTCTAGACATCCACAGCCAAATCTGGTGGTGGACCCTCCACCCTGAGCTCTGGAGGTGTCCAAATGGGATGCAGTTACTGCTGCCGGTTTGGAACCTTGGATTCCTGACCCCCTCGGCCCCTTCACGGGTTTGCTAACCGCCAAAAAAAAAACCTTTAGCCGCAAGCCTTCGCACACCGGGCGTAATCACAGAGCTTCAGGGAGGTGGTGGGATCTCCAACACACACCCTGCTGCCTGATCATTCAGCTCCGAAACCCTTCTCCAGTGAGCAGGATGGGTGAGGGGAGATAGTAAACCCAGAATTTAACGTCCCGTAGCGAGTCCAACAAACAAAACAGCACAGTGCAGGACCCGTGCTGCCCATTTTAACACTCAGTGAGTGCCTTATTCAAGTCTTCTGTCGCTCCTCGATGCTTTTGTCTACCTCTAGTGGAACCCCACAATAAAGGGGGTGCAAATTTAGGGAATTACATGTGCGCCAGATTAAGGGAGATCCAATTCAGGGACAATTTATTGACACCAATCAGCCTGAAAAGCACATTTTTGGGGTGTGGGAGGAAACCGGAGAAAACCCACACAAGCACGGGGAGAATGTGCAGACTCCCACAGACACCGACCCAAGCCGGAGATCCGACCTGGGTAGGTCCGGGGGGGGGGGGGGGGGTGAGCAGGAGGGCATTTGGGGTGGGGGCGGGGGAGGTGGTTATTGAAACTTCATTACCTTTCCAACTCCATGGGGGGGGGGCAGCACGGTGGCACAGTGGTTAGCACTGCTGCCTCACAGCGCCAGTGATCTGGGTTCAATTCTGGCCTCAGGTGTGGGTGGAGTTTGCACATTCTCCCCGTGTCCACGTGGGTTTCCTCTGTCTGCTCCGGTTTCCTCTCTCTCAGTATAAAGATGTGCGGGTTAGATGGGTTGGCCGTGCTAAATTGCCCCCTTGCTGTCAGGGGAACTAGTAGGGTAAATAGGTGGGGTTATGGGAATAGGGCCTGGGTGCAGACTCGATGGCCTCCTTCTGCACTGTAGGGATCCTATGATTCTTCTATTCTATGAACTCCCATGGGTGGCCGTGCCTCTCTGCCTCCAGTTAAGATCCTTAAATAGGCAATGGTGGGGAGGGGGGGAGCCTTCTCCCGAAGCCCCTCAGTGCCAGATCACAAGGCCCATGAGAGCCACAGCTCTGCCCTTGTGGGAACCAAAGGCCAACTAAGAGAAACTGCTGAACACGTTGTGGGAATCACTTTGGCAACAAAAGGAATATCTACCAAGAGGCAGTAATGTCCAAGAGCAACAAAATGTGAGGACAAGTGCTAACTAACTGAAACTGCTAAACTGGTCGAGATCGAGATAAGCGTTTTGCAACAAAAGGAACATTTAGTAATGAGATAGGAACATGAGAACAAATAGTAACTAATACAAAATTATTTCTCAATATCGAAATAAGGGCATGGCAATCGCGCACAGGTCGAGCCCACACTGTGTCTCGGTTGCACATGGGTCGGAGCCCGCGCTGTGCAGGGTAGCGCGCACGTCGGAGCCCGCGCTGTGCAGGGTAGCGCGCACGTCGGAGCCCGCGCTGTGCAGGGTAGCGCGCACGTCGGAGCCCGCGCTGTGCAATGGTTACGCGCATGTCTGAGCCCGCGCTGTGCAATGGTTACGCGCATGTCCAACAAGCATACTACACAGCAGTAGTGCACAGGTCCTAGCCCGCACTGTGCAGCAGTCAAACGCGGGTCCCAGCTTGCGCTCTGCGAAAGTCGAGCGCGGGTCCCAGCCTGCGCCGCGCGGCAGTTGTGTGCGAGTCCCAGTCTGCGCTGTGCAGCGATCGAATGCGTGTCTGAGCCCGCGCTGTGTGACAGCTGAAACATTAGCTGGAGCGATTTCAGATTCTAATCCTGGAATTATCGAAAGGCTCAGTAGCTGCTCGGAAGGCGAGATGGGCAAGGCTGTTTCCAGTAATTAAACCTTGTGCAAAGCAGGATGACATCAAACACTTTATCCCTCAGTGCCCCGGGGTCAAATGCCAGCGCTCAACACCACCCCCAACCCCCAACACAACCCCCCACCAACCTCCACCCAACCCCCACCACCCCCCCACCTCCCCAGCCCCCACCCCAACACAAAACACCCCCCACCAACCCCCACCACCCCCCCACCAACCTCCACCCAACACCCCCCAGCCCCCACCATCCCCCCACCAACCTCCACCCAACGTGTCCCCCCCAGCCCCCACCCCCCACCCCCCACCCCCACCCTCCCAACACCCACCCAACCCTCAATCACCACTCAGCAAGTTTAGAACAACCTTCAAGTCCCAGGCAAATACTGAGTCATCAATCTCCAATAAGTTAACAGAATTGGGATATCTCCTTTATCCGTACCTTGTTTCATTTCCACCTTTCCCCCGAGATTGGGGAACTCTCGGATGAGTCTGCTTTGCAGGCACCTCCCCGTTAGTAGCTCCGTGGGGATTCTCCCACAGTAAAGTGTTGCCTTGTAGGTGGAGGAGGAACCTAGCAATTGTAATAATGCACTTGGCTGTTTTCTCACCACTGATTTGACTCCGTCGCCTGGGCCTCGGCACCTCCCTCTGCGACTGGATCCCGAACTCACAGACCACAATCAGTAAGGATCGGCAACAACACCTCCTCCACGATCAACACCGGTGCCCCACAAGGCTGTGTTCTCAGCTCCCTACTATACTCATTATACATCTATCACTGTGCGGCCAAATTCCCCTCCAACTCCATTTTCAAGTTTGCTGATGACACCACCGTAGTGGGTCGGATCTCAAACAATGACGAGACAGAGTACAGGAATGAGATAGAGAATCTCTCCCTCAATGTCAACAAAACAAAGGAGATTGTTATTGGCTTCAGGAAGTGCAGTGGAGAATGTGCCCCTGTCTACATCAACGGGGATGAAGTGGAAATGGTTGAGAGATTTCTAGGTGTCCAGGTCACCGACAACCTGTCCCTCCACTCTGATGCCAAAAAGCCCACCAACGCCTCTACTTTCTCAGAAGACTAAGGAGACTTGGCATGTCAGCTACAACTCTCACCAACTTTTACAGATGCACCATAGAAAGCATTCTTTCTGGTTGTATCACAGCTTGGTCTGGGCTCCTGCTCTGCCCAAGACCACAAGGAACTACAAAATGGGGATTCTATGATTCTAAAAAGTTGTGACCACTATCCCAGAATTTAAATTTTTCCTGGGGGTGATCTCCCCTGTACCGACAACAGACGCTACGACAACGGATGAATGAACATCGCTCGACAATCACCAGGCAAGACTGTTCCCTTCCTGTTGGCGAACACTTCAGCGGTCATGGGCATTCGGCCTCTGATCTTCGGGTAAGCGTTCTCCAAGGTGGCCTTCACGACACACGACAGCGCAGAGTCGCTGAGCAGAGACTGATAGCCAAGTTCCGCACACATGAGGACGGTCTCAACCGGGATCTTGGGTTCATGTCGCACTATCTGTAACCCCCGTGACTTGCCTGGGCTTGCAAAACCTCACTTACTGTACTGTCTGGAGACAATACACATCTCTGTAACCTGTGATCAGTGCTCCTTCCATTCACATTGTCGGCCACTTTAAGACTTGAACAGCAGGTTAGTTGTAAAGACTCGTATTCTAATCAGCAATCTGTAAACTGTCTGTGCTTTATATGCTCTGTCTGAGGCCAGAACTCTCCATTCACCTGACAAAGGGACTAACCCCGAAAGCTTGTGAGTTTACTACCAAATAAACCTGTTGGACTTTAACCTGGTGTTGTCAGACTTCTTACTGTGTTTACCCCAGTCCAACGCCAGCACATCCACATCAACACGACAATGTTCATCAGATTCTCTGTGTTGTTAACTTTATTATGAGATCGTAAGTCTGGGGTCCACATATCGCGAGCAGAATTCCTTTTTGCTCTTCCTCTTCTATAATTTAATTTGTGGAATCTTTCAATATACTGAATTCAGATGTCTGGGCCAAAAGGATTGATTTTCCTAAAAAGCGGCATTATTTTTACTTACTGTTGCTGCAGAGATTTAAAACAAAACTTCAAAGGCAGACTTTCCGCCCTCAGTTCCAGATCTCATCACCAATATAATAATTATGAGGCTCTACGAGGACTCTGCTCCCTTCCGAGCTGTTATTGGTAGAGGGATTGAATTTCGGAGCCGTGAGGTCATGTTACAGCTGGACAAAACTCTGGTGCGGCCGCACTTGGAGTATTGCGTACAGTTCTGGTCGCCGCATTATAAGAAAGATGTGGAGGCATTGGAAAGGGTGCAGAGGAGGTTTACCAGAATGTTGCCTGGTATGGTGGGAAGGTCTTATCAGGAAAGGCTGAGGGACTTGAGGTTATTTTCATTAGAGAGAAGAAGGTTACGAGGTGACCTAATTGAGGCATACAAGATGATCAGAGGATTAGATAAGGTGGACAGTGAGAGCCTTTTTCTTCGGATGGTGATGGCTAACACGAGGGGACATAGCTTTAAATTGAGGGGTAATAATTATAGGACGGATGTCAGAGGTAGGTTCTTTACTCAGAGGGTAGTAAGGGCGTGGAATGCCCTGCCTGCAGCAGTTGTGGACTCGCCAACTTGAAGGGTGTTCAAATGGTCAGTGGATCGGCATATGGATAACATTGGAATAGTTTAGGTTAGAGGGTCATTAGATTGGTTCCACTGGTCGGCGCAACATCGAGGGCCGAAGGGCCTGTACTGCGCTGTAACGTTCTATGTTCCTTCACCCCTATGTACTGTATGAACTGTATGCTTTGCCCGTATAGCACCCAAGAAACAATACTTTTTGCTGTATGCCAATTCACATGGGCATTAATAAATCAGGTGAAAATAGCACAATTGCTTATTAGAATTAAACTTTGTCCCAGGGAGAATGTGGAAAACCACCTTCCTCAACTCCCTGGGGTGCAAATGCCAGCACTCAGCACTCTGTAGCTTGGCTCTGCTGCACTATCTCAATGAGAATTTATTAGTCAGTGACACCATGAGCAACCTCCCTCTATCTTTGTAGTCTCTTGCCCTCTTTTCATGATTTGTTGTTCAAATTCCAAAGTTTGGAGATAATCATATCAAGATAAACATAGAAACCCACTACAGTGAGTCATTGAAACATGGAAAAACTACAGCACAATACAGGCCATTCGGCCCACAAGCTTGTGTCAACATGTCCCTACCTTAGGGATTACTAGGCTTACCCATAACCCTCTAAGTGCTACCCAAGTTTGTGGTGCAGACAGAGTTGCGGAACACTTTAAGAAGTACCTGGATCTGCACCTCAAGTGCTGTAAGCTATAGGGCTTTGAGCCAAGTGCAGGAAGGTGGGATTAGAAATGGCGCCTGGGTGTGTTTGGGCTGGTGTGGACAAGAAAAGTTTAAGATTTATTTATTAGAACATAGAACGTTCCAGCGCAGTACAGGCCCTTCAACCCGCGATGTTGCGCCGACCAGTGGAACCAATCTAATGACCCTCTAACCTAAACTATTCCAATGTTATCCATATGCCTATCCACTGACCATTTGAATGCCCTTAAAGTTGGCGAGTCCACAACGGCTGCAGGCAGGGCATTCCACACCCTTACTACCCTCTGAGTAAAGAACCTACCTCTGACATCCGTCCTATAATTACCACCCCTCAATTTAAAGCTATGTCCCCTCGTGTTAGCCATCACCATCCGAGGAAAAAGGCTCTCACTGTCCACCCTATCCAACCCTCTGATCATCTTGTATGCCTCAATCAGGTCACCTCGTAACCTTCTTCTCTCTAACGAAAATAACCTCAAGTCCCTCAGCCTTTCCTCGTAAGACCTTCCCACCATACCAGGCAACATCCTGGTAAACCTCCTCTGCACCCTTTCCAATGCTTCCACATCTTTCTTATAATGCGGCGACCTGAACTGTACGCAATACTCCAAGTGCGGCCACACCAGTGTTTTGTATAGTTGAAACATGACCTCACGGCTCCGAAATTCAATCCCTCTACCAATAAAAGCTAACACACCGTACGCCTTCTTAACAACCTTATCAACCTGGGTGCCAACTTTCAGGGAGCTATGCACACGTACCCCGAGATCTCTCTGCTTGTCGACACTACTAAGAGTCCTTCCATTAGCCCTATATTCTGTACTCCTGTTACTCTTACCAAAGTGAATCACCTCACACTTTTCTGTATTAAACTCCATTTGCCACCTCTCGGCCCAGCTCTGCAGCTTATCTATGTCCCTCTGCAAACTGTAACATCCATCCTCACTGTCTCCAACTCCTCCGACTTTGGTGTCGTCAGCAAATTTACTAACTCATCCCTCATCTAGGTCATTTATAAAAATGACAAAAAGCAGTGGCCCCAAAACAGATCCCTGAGGCACACCACTAATCACTGAACTCCAGGGTCACAAGTAGGCTTACATTAACACTGCAATGAAATGACTGTGAAAATCCCACACTCCAGTGTCTGTTTGAGGGAGAATTTAGCACGGCCAGTGCACCCTAACCAGCACGTCTCTCGGACTGTGGGAGGGAACCGGAGCACCCAGAGGAAACCCACGCAGGCATGGGGAGAACGTGCAGACTCCACACAGACAGTAAGCCAAGCAGGGGAATTGAACCTAGGTCTCTTGTGCTGTGAGGCAGCAGTGCTAATCCACTGTGCTACCAAACAGCCTGCCTCTGGCTGACAAGTAACATTTGCACCCCAGTAGTGTCAGGTTAAGGACCAGCTCCAAGACGAGAGCATCTAACTAGTTCCCCTAGGTATTACCGTCACTGAATCCCTCACTATCGACGTCCTGGGGGGGATCACCATTGACTGGAATCGTAATTGGGCTGGTCATGTAAATACTGTGGCTACAACAGCAGTAAGAAGTCTCACAACACCAGGTTAAATTGTGAGTCTACTTACTGTGTTTACCCCAGTCCAACGCCGGCATCTCCACATCACAGCTACCACAGCAGGTCAGTGTCCGGGAATCTTGCAAAGAGTAATTCACTTCCTAACTCCCCTGGCCAACTATCAAAGAAAGCACAGATCAGGGGTGTGATGGAGACGCCCTCCACTCTTTGTTTTCTGCTGTGTTCATTTTGCTCTTTGGACAAGTCTCAGAAACGAATTAGCTTTGGATGAATCAACTTCTGCGAAAGCAGATGGAATTTGGAAGGGGTGATGTGACAAAACATGCTGAGAGAAACCGCAATTTGCACTCAAAACAGAACCTGAAATGTCATCAAAGGTCTCATTTGACTCACTAGAATGTCAAAACATATCCAGTCAACCTCTCTCTCTGTATCTATCATTCAATCTCTTCCTTATTCTACTGATGTGTTTCGCCCATGCAAAAGATAGCACATTTAAATAACCCCTTGATCTTCTCCCCTCCCCTCCTTCCCATTCTCTCTCTCTCTATGTGTGACATGGAATAACTGCCACAACATGTTACGAATCCCAGAGCTGTTATGCCTCGTTGCCCAATCTGTTTAGAATAATGTTTGATCAGAGGACTGGCACAGGATGAAAGAGTTTTAACATCGACCAGCTTGGCAGGCAGAGGCTAGCTCAATGTCACAGGCTCGCCATTGCTTAAGAGTGGTAAAGATACCAGGCGGATGATAGGAACATAGAACATAGAACACTACAGCACAAACAGGCCCTTCGGCCCACGAGTTGCGCCGATCACATCAACACCTACCAATCCATAGACCTATCTATAGCCCCCAATCCCATTAAACCCCATATACTCATCCAGAAGTCTTTTAAAAGACCCCAGCGAGTTCGCCTCCACCACCACTGACGGCAGCCGATTCCATTCACTCACCACCCTCTGAGTGAAAAACTTACCCCTAACATCTCCTCTGTACTTGCCTCCCCGCACCTTAAACCTGTGTCCTCTCGTAGTGACCATTTCAACCCGGGGAAATAGCCTCTGAGAATCCACCCTATCTATTCCTCTCAAGATTTTATAAACCTCTATCAGGTCGCCTCTCAACCTTCGTCTCTCCAGGGAGAAGAGACCGAGCTCCCTCAACCTATCTTCATAAGGCATGCCTCCCAGTCCAGGCAACATCCTTGTAAATCTCCTCTGTACCCTTTCAATAGCTTCTACGTCTGGAGGCAATGTGTGTGTGCAGTTATGATGAACTGATGTAGCCTGGTGCGTGTAAGCTCTGGGACATCGGAGTTTGCACATTCTCCTCGTGTCTGCGTGGGTTTCCTCCGGGTGCTCCGGTTTCCTCCCACACTCCAAAGATGTGCGGGTTAGGTTGATTGGCCGTGCTAAGAAATTGCCCCTTAGTGTCCAGGGATGTGTAGGTTAGAGGGATTAGTAAATATGCATTGTAATGGGGATAGGGCCTGGGTGGGATTGTTAGTACGGATTCAGTGGGCACTGAATCCTTCTGCACTACAGTTAAGAAAGCCCCGCCAACGCCTCTGCTTTCTCAGAAGACTAAGGAAATTTGGCATGTCAGCTACGACGCTATTTCCCAGGGCTGAAATGGTCGCTACGAGAGGACACAGGTTTAAGGTGCTGGGGAGCAGGTACAGAGGAGATGTCAGGGGTAAGTTTTTCACTCAGAGGGTGGTGAGTGAGTGGAATCGGCTGCCGTTGGTGGTGGTGGAGGCAGATTTGATAGGGTCTTTTAAGAGATAAGTACATAAGGGTGGCACGGTAGCACAGTGGTTAGCACCGCTGCTTCACACCTCCAGGGTCCTGGGTTCGATTCCCGGTTCAGGTCACTGTCTGTGTGGAGTTTGCACATTCTCCCCGTGTCTGCGTAGGTTTTCTCCGGGTGCTCCGGTTTCCTCCCACAGTCCAAAGATGTGCAGGTTAGGTTGATGCTAAAATTGCCACTCAGTGTCCTGAGATGTGTAGGTTAGAGGGATTAGTGGGTAAAATATGTAGGGATATGGGGTCTAGGGCTTGGGTGGGATTGTGTTCGGTGCAGACTCGATGGGCCGAAAGGCCTCTGGCCACTTATCTCGAAATCTACGTCCCCGGTTCTCAAATTCACCACCAAGGGAAACTATTTTATCCTGACCATTCTCACCTCTTCCTATCACAGTGTTATACAACTCTATCAAGTCACCCCTCAGCCTTTTTTTTGTTCCAAGGAAAATAAGCACAAACTCTCCAATCTCTCCTCAAGGCTACACTTTTCCTGACCTGGTAACATTCTTGTAAACATCCCCTGCACCCTCTCCAGAGCAGTTACATCTGTCTTCTAATAAAATGTGGAAAAACATGAGGTTATGCACTTTGGAAGGAGAAAGGGTGGTACAAACTATTTCCTAAATGGGAAAATGCTTAGGAAATCAGAAACACAAAGGGAGTCGTTGTTCATTGTGGGGTGGCACGGTAGCACAGTGGGTTAGCACTGCTGCTTCGCAGCTCCAGGAACCCGGGTTCGATTCCCGGCTCGGGTCACTCTGTGTGGAGTTTGCACATTCTCCCCGTGTCTGTGTGGGTTTCCTCCCACAGTCCAAAGATGTGCGGGTTAGGGTGATGCTAAAATTGCCCCTTAGTGTCCTGAGATGCGTAGGTTAGAGGGATTAGTGGGTAAAATATGTAGGGATATGGGGGATAGGGCCTGGGTGGGACTGTGGTCGGTGCAGACTCGATGGGCCGAATTTCTGCACTGTAGGGTTTCTAAGATTCTCTTAAGGTTAACGAGCAGGTTCAGTCGGCAGTTAGGAAGGCAAATGCAATGTTAGCATTCATATTGAGAGGGCTAGAATACAAGAACAGGGACGTACTCGTAGGGAGTTCGGAAGGATGATATAGCTTTGGAGATTATAGCTATCGTCTACGCTACTCGGCCGATCTTTGTGTCGTCTGCAACTTTTCCAATCATGTCCCCCACGTTCACACCCAAATCGTTAATATATAACACAAACAACAAGGGTTCGAACACCGAGTCCTGTGAAATGTAACTTGAGAAGTCTCACAACACCAGGTCAAAGTCCAACAGGTTTACTTGGTAGCAAAAGCCACTAGCTTTCAGAGCACTGTCCCTTCGTCAGGTAAGTTGGAGTTCTATTTACAAACAGGACATATAAAGACACAAACACAACATCAAGTCTTAAAAAGGTACAGACAATGTGAGTGGAGAGAGGGTTAAGCACAGGTTAAAGAGATGTGTATTGTTTCCAGACAGGACAGTTAGTGAGATGTTGCAAACCCAGGCAAGTCATGGGGGTTACAGATAGTGTGACATGAACCCAAGGTCCCGGTTGAGGCCATCCTCATGTGTGCGGAACTTGGCTATCAGTCTCTGTTCAGCGACTCTGCGCTGTCGTGTGTCGTGAAGGCCGCCTTGGAGAATGCTTACCCAAAGGTCAGAGGCTGAATGCCCGTGACCACTGAAGTGTTCGCCAACAGTCTTGCCTGGTGATTGTTGAGCGGTGTTCATTCATCCGTTGTTGTAGTGTCTGCATGGTCTCCCCAATGCCTCGGGACATCCTTTCCTGCAGCGTATCAGGTAGACAACGTTGGCCAAGATGCGAGAGTATGTACGGTGTACCTGGTGGATGGTGTTCTCACATGAGATGATGGCATCTGTCTGTTGACATTCTCCTCATCTGAGCAGATCCGGAATCGGTTACATTCTTGGACACATGGATTTTCCTTTAAGGACAGTCACCTCAGCACCTCACTGTACCGCAAGCCCACAGATACCCTCACAATGCTCCACTTCTCCAGTTTCCACCCTAAACATGTTAAAGAATCCATCCCCTACAGACAAGCCCTCCGTATACACAGGATCTGCTCAGATGAGGAGGATCGCAACAGACACCTCCAGACGCTGAAAGATGCCCTCATAAAAACAGGATATGGCGCTCGACTCATCGATCGATAGTTCCGATGCGTGAAAAACCGCACCGACCTCCTCAGAAGACAAACACGGGACACGGTGGACAGAGTACCCTTCGTCATCCAGTACTTTCCCGGAGCAGAGAAGCTACGACATCTTCTCCGGAGTCTTCAACATGTCATTGATGAAGATGAACATCTCGCCAGGGCCATCCCCACACCCCCCACTTCTTGCCTTCAGACAACCACACAACCTCAAACAGACCATTGTTCGCAGCAAACTACCCAGCCTTCAGGAGAACAGTGACCACAATACCACACAACCCTGCCACAGCAACCTCTGTAAGACATGTCAGATCATCGACATGGATGCCATCATCTCACGTGAGAACACCATCCACCAGGTACATGGTACATACTCTTGCAACTCGGCCAACGTTGTCTACCCGATACGCTGCAGGAAAGGATGACCCGAGGCATGGTACATTGGGGAGACCATGCAGACACTACGAAAACAGATGAATGAACATCGCTCGACAATCACCAGGCAAGACTGTTCTCTTCCTGATGGCGAACACTTCAGTAGTCACGGGCATTCGGCCTCTGATCTTTGGGTAAACGTTCTCCAAGGCAGCCTTCACAACACACAACAGCGCAGAGTCGCTGAGCAGAGACTGATAGCCAAGTTCCGCACACATGAGGACGGCCTCAACCGGGATCTTGGGTTCATGTCACACTATCTGTAACACCCATGACTTGCCTGGGCTTGCAAAATCTCACTAACTGTCCTGTCTGGAGATAATACACATCTCTTTAACCTGTGCTTAACCCTCTCTCCACTCACATTGTCTGCACCTTTAAGACTTGATTATCTGTAAAGACGCTCATTCCAACCATTATTTTGTAAATTAAATTTGTCTTATTTATATGCCCTGTTTGTGAACAGAACTCCCACTTACCTGACGAAGGGGCAGCACTCCAAAAGCTAGTGGCTTTTGCTACCAAATAAACCTGTTGGACTTTAACCTGGTGTTACTGTATAATTCCCTCCTGCATTAAACCTTCCAAAATGCGTCACCTTGCATTTGTCTGGATTAAACTCCATCTGCCATTTCTCCACCCAAGTCTCCAGCTATCTATATCCTACTGTATCCTCTGGCAATCCTCCTCATAAGAACATAAGAAATAGGAGCAGGAGTAGGCCATCTAGCCCCTCGAGCCTGCCCCTCCTCACTATCCACAGCTCTCCTCCAATCTATGTGTCATCTGTAAATTTAATAAGACCACCTACATTCTCCTTGAAATCATTTATATATATTACAAGCAGCAGGGGTCCCAGCACTGATCCCTGAGGAACACTCCTTGTTACAGATCTCCATTCTGAAAAACATCCTTCCGCCGCTATCCATCTTACCACCTCACTGCGGATCCTATGTGACTTCACCTTCTGTAGCAGCCTGCCACGAGGGACTTTGTCAAAGGCCTTACTGAAGTCCATGTAGACAGCATCCACTGCCTTACCCCCATCTATCATCTTCAGCTGAGTGAGTGGGCGAGGACCTAGCAGATGGAGTATAATGTTGGCAAATCTGAGGTTATCCACTTTGGTAGAAATAATAGTAGGAGGGATTATTATTTAAAGGGTGAAAAGCTGCAGCTACGGTGCAGAGGGACCTGGGCGTCCTTGTGCATGAGTCGCAAAAACCCAGTCTGCAGATGCAGCAGGTGATCAAGAAGGTGAATGGGATGCTGGCCTTTATAGCGAAGGGAATAGAATATAAAAGCAGGGAGGTCTTGCTGCAACTGTACAGGGTACTGGTGAGGCCGCAGCTGGAGTACTGTGTGCAGTTTTGGTCGCCGCACTTGCGGAAGGATATTTTGGCCTTGGAGGGAGTGCAGAGGAGGTTCACTAGGCTAATACCGGAGATGAGGGGGTTGGACTGTGAAGAGAGACTAAATAGACTGGGTCTGTACTCGTTGGAGTTTAGAAGGATGTGGGGGCGGATCTTATAGAGACGTATAATTTAATGAAAGGGATGGATAGGGTAGAGGTAGAGAGATTCTTCCCGCTCAGAAAGGACAGCAGGACTAGAGGGCACAGCCTCAAGATAAGGGGAGAGGGCAATTTAGATTGGAGTTGAGGAGGAACTTCTTCACTCAAAGAGTGGTGAATCTCTGGAATTCTCTGCCCGTTGAAGTGGTGGAGGCTACCTCGCTAAATATATTTAAGTCACGGGTAGATAGGTTTTTGATAGACAGGGGAATTAAGGGTTATGGGGAGAGAGTGGGAAAGTGGAACTGATCCACTTCAGATCAGCCATGATCTTATTGAATGGCGGGGCAGGCTCGAAGGGCTAGATGGCCGACTCCTGCTCCTATTTCTTATGTCACTTCCTTGAAAAACCCAATCATGTTTATGAGACACGACCCCCCCCCCCACCCTCCTCCAACACAAAGCCACGCTGCCTCTCACTAACAAGTCCAGATGTTTCCAAATGCGAGTGAATCCTGGCATAACTCCTGGATAAGTCACGGGTCCAGCTGGCTTATATTCCAGATTGCTGAGAGAGTGAAATTCCAGATGTGCAAGCCACAATCTTCCCCTAATACAGAGCTGGGGGGGGGGGGAGGAACTGGAAGATTTCAAATATTACACCCCTTGTTTAAAAACGAGGCAGAAAAATAAAGCTGAGGCTGGGAGAACAGGCAGTTTAATCTCAGGAATGGGGAAGTTTTAACACGTGGGGCTGACGCAGCCAAATAAAGGAAAGTCAACATGAATTTGTCAAGAGTAAGTTTTCTGATGAGGTGGCAGGAGTGTGGAAGTTACAGGTCAAGTTGTGTTTATGGGTTTATAAAATGATGCAGTGCATCATTTCATGATATTGCTGTTTCTGATCCAAATTAATGAAGTATAAGGCACAACACTGAAATTTACATTAGGCATCTTCCACCCGATGACCATCTGCGTCTTAAAAGTTCCTATCACTTTATCACCCCCCCCCAATTTCTCTTTCCGTGTGTTATTGAGCCTGTGTTCCTCGGATTTTATGAGCCATTTGGATTTAATGGCTCCAGAGATCAGCGGGTTAGGTGGATTGGCCGTGCTAAATTGTCCCTTAGTGTCCGGGGGACGATTTATTAGTCACAAGTAGGCTTACATTCACGCCTCAATGAAGTTATTGTGAAAATCTCCAGTCGCCACATTCTGGTGCCCTGGAGATGTTTAGGAGTTACTTAGACAGGCACACGAGTGGGTTGGAGATGGGAGGATATAGGAGATTGTTTTAAATAAGGTTCATTAGCATTGGGACGTCCCTGGTAATGTATAAGGATGTGGTATGATAATAATGTTTTTCTCTTTTCATTCACGGGTTTTAAGTCAGTCCGCCTTGTTGTCCAACGAGGGGCATACACGCGATGGGTCGTACGAGGGCTGCTCTTGGTTGTTCGAGATTGGCCTAGTGCTTCATGTCGTTAGTGTGTGCCTAAACTGGACCAGATGCTGGGCAAGACGACAGCTCAGTGACTATCACTCTTTGCTGTGCAGACACATGGATTTGGGCCGGTGTCTGTGGGAGTTTGCGCATTCTCCCCGTGCTTGCGTGGGTTTTCTCCGGGTGCTCCGGTTTCCTCCCACACCCCGAAGATGTGCTGTTAGGCTGATTGGAGGTAATAAATTGTCCCTAAATCAGTTTTCCCTCAATGTGGATTGCCATAAAACAATAGAGAAGGGTCACGGGTGGAGGGGGTAAATGTTAAAATGGCAGCGCGGGCTCGTTGGGCCTGTTTCCCAGGCTGTTTTCGTTCTTTGTACACAGAGGGAGAATTTAGCACGGTCAAACCAGCACATCTTTCAAACTGTGGGGGGGGAGACTGGAGCACCTGGGGGAAAGGTAGGGAGAATGTGCAAACTTCACACAGAAAAGTGCGAGGTGCTACACTTCAGTGGCAAGGAGCTAAATAGATGATACTTAACTTAAAGGGAAGGTAAGAATCTTTGAAGATGGCAGGAAGCGATTAAAAAAAAAACAGATGGAATTGTAGGTAGGGGTGGAAAACATATAAAAACAAAAGCAAAATACTGGAACGTGAGTCAAAAAAGCAGAAAATGCTGAGAAATCTCAGCAGGTCTGACATCATCTTTGGAGAGAGAATAGAGTCAACTTTTTCTCTGTTCTTCGAAGCTTGTGGCACTTCCGAGTTTCATGTCAATTCTAAGTTTCAGTATTGTGCCTTGGATCTCCATGTATTTGGATCAAAAACAGCAGCAGTCTGAATACTGAACTTTGGGGATTACCACTGTGTAGTGACAAACATTGTAGTTCCTTGCAATCTTGGGCAGAGCAGGAGCCCAGACCAAGCTGTGATACAACCAGAAAGAATGCTTTCTATGGAGCATCTGTAAAAGTTGGTGAGAGTCGTAGCGGACACCCCAATGTGTTGACAAGTCACCGTTCACCTCACCTACGTCCAGAGGTGGAGAGTTCCACATTTCCTACACTTCCAGGAGTTTCTCCTGAATCCTCCATTGGATTTCCTTGTGACTATTTCTATCTAATTTTGGACTCAGCTAAAAGTGGAAGCATTTTCTCACCTCCCACCCTTTGAACACTGGAGTCTTAAAAGTTCCTATCACTTCATCGCCCCCTCCCAATTTCTCTTTCCAAGTGTTGTTGAGCCTGTGTTCCTCGGACTTTGGATGTAAATGCTCCACAGATGTGCGGGTTAGGTGGATTGGCCGTGCTAAATCGACCCTTAGTGTCGGGGGACTAGCTGGTTATGGGGATACGAGTCATGATGTGGATGTGCCAGCGTTGGACTGGGGTAAACACAGTATAAAGTCTGACAACACCAGGTTTTAGTCCAACCGATTTATTTGATAGTAAATTCACAAGCTTTTGAGGGAACTCCCTCTTCGTCAGGTGAATGGAGAGTTCTTTCCATTCTCTCCATTCACCTGACGAAGAGGGAGTCCCCTCGAAAGCTAGTGAGTTTACTATCAAATAAATCGGTTGGACTAAAACCTGGTGTTGTCAGACTTTTTACTATGGGGATACGGCATGGTGGGGTGCAGATTCGATGGGTCGAGTGGCCTCCTTCCACACTGTAAGGCCGATTTCGAGTCTGGCTGACCCTTCATCAGAGCTAATACGAAATACTTCGGCTGGAATATTCCAATCAATTCTGCCGTTACATTTCTTATTATTTTTCTTTAAATCTAAGTGGATATTAGATAGCGGTGTTTAAAATCAGGTTTAGCTGGAGTATACAAAGAGCGGTTATTTCTTTTGGCTGAGGATAATCAGAGGATATAGATACCATCGGCCAAAGAACTGCAGGTGATACAAAGCAAATCTTTTGTATGTAATAAATGGTTAGGATTTGAAACACGCTGCTTGGGAGTGTACGGGATGCAGTTTCAATACACTTATAGAATCATAGAACCCTACAGTGCAGAAAGAGGCCCTTCGGCCCATCGAGTCTGCACCGAACACAATCCCACCCAGCCCCTACCCCCATATCCCTACATATTATACCCACTAATCTTCCAACATATTTCATGGCTCACTTGTCTTACTTCTGGGGGTTCTGTGAATGTCTGTCTAAGCTGTGTATGTTTATTGATGTCTTCTCTTTTACATCCACAGGCGATCCGGTCCGCCTTGTTGTCCAACAAGGGGCAAACACGCGGTGGGTCGTGCGAGGGCTGCTCTTGGATGTTGCATCGAGAGTTGCTTAGTGCGTTAGTGTACGCTTAAACCGGACCAACTGACGGGCAACACGACAGCTCAGTGACTATCACTGATTGCTGTGCAGATACATGGATTTGCGCCGGTGTCTGTGGGAGTTTGCGCATTCTCCCCGTGCTTGCGTGGGTTTTCTCCGGGTGCTCCGGTTTCCTCCCACACCCCAAAAACGTGCTTTTAGGCTGATTGGTGTTAACAAACTGTCCCTAAATTAGTCTTCCCTCAATCTTCCCCAATAGGCGTAGACAAAGGTCATAGGTAGAGGAGGGCACTCATAATAAAATGGCGGCGTGGGCTCATTGGGCTGAAGGGCCTGTTTCCCGTGCTGTGTTGTTCTTTGTTCTAATCCCTCTAACCTACGCATCCCTGGACACTAAGGGACAATTTCTTAGCATGGCTAATCAACCGCACATCTTTGGACAACTTTCAAAAAGAGCTGGATAAATCTTGGAAGAAGGAAAAAAGAATTCAAAGGGAACAATAACTAGAAAGCTCAGAAAAAGCTGGTGCAGGTTCAATAACCTGAAAGACCTCCTGCTAAGCTGGGCTATACTGGGAAATACGATACCAAAAGTCTCTAAACATGAAATTTCTGTCACCAGTCCAAAGAGTAGAATATTCCTTTTCGTTAGATAGATCACGGGAACTCCCCCGCTTTAAAATATTTTCTCAGAAAACAGAAAAAGTCGTTGAGCATAAGGGAGTTTTCAAACAGTCACCAGGAATGAAAAGAAACCTTATCCTGATGTTCCGTTTTCCCTCTTCCTATAGCTCTTCCCACTCACTATGGAATTCCCCCACCTTCTTCAAGTCTACTTGCATTAATGGCGTGCTGGGGCTTTTCTGGAGTTGTCAAGGCCAGTTTAGCAGGTTGCGATAACAAGAGGTGCAACTTCTGAAATCCAGGATGGGGTCTCCCTCAACGCGTCAGTTATCAGGCGCGGAACGAGGCACAAACAGACCGAGACCAACCGTGGCTTCCAATTTCCTTCCAGTCATGTGGCATTTACTCAGCTTTTCTGTACAGCGACAACTTCCACATTCTAGCCCAGTCTGTGTCTCAAGAAGGGTTTTCCACCACGCAATCTGCAAATTCGGGTCATTTGATATTTGTACCAAGTTTTTCAATGCTTCACGATACAGAATGAAAAATAAACGCTCGTTCCTTCAATAGCGTTTTGCCGTGTTTCCATTAATGATTCCTGGGACGGCTACAAGAGGGATGTGGAAGCTGTTGAGAGGGTGCAGAGGAGATTTACAAGGATGTTGCCTGGATTGGGAGGCATGCCTTATGAAGATAGGTTGAGGGAGCTCGGTCTCTTCTCCCTGGAGAGACGAAGGTTGAGAGGCGACCTGATAGAGGTTTATAAAATGTTGAGAGGAATAGATAGGGTGGATTCTCAGAGGCTATTTCCCAGGGCTGAAATGGTCGCTACGAGAGGACACAGGTTTAAGGTGCTGGGGAGCAGGTACAGAGGAGATGTTAGGGGTAAGTTTTTCACTCAGAGAGTGGTGAGTGAGTGGAATCGGCTGCCGTCGGTGGTGGTAGAGGCGAACTCGCTGGGGTCTTTTAAAAGACTTCTGGATAAGTATATGGGATTTAATGGGATTGGGGGTTATAGATAGGCCTGGTAGGTAGGGATAGGATCGGCGCAACTTGTGGGCCGAAGGGCCTGTTTGTGCTGTAGTGTTCTATATAAGTTTGGATTATACTCATTGGAGTTTAGAAGAGTGAAAGGGGATCTTATAGAAACTTATAAAATTCTAACAGAATTATTGCATCATAGAACCCCTACAGTGCAGAGGGAGGCTATTTGGCCCATCGAGTCTGCACTGACCACAATCCCATGCACCCAGTCCTCATAACCCCACGTATTTTTCTTCCTAATCTACGCATCTTGGGACACGAAGGGGCAATTTAGCGTGGCCAATCTATCTAACCCGCACATAGTTTGCGGATGAGGAGTAAATTTTTCAGAACTGAGGTGAGGAGAAATTTCTTCACCCAGAAGGTGGGGATTGTGTGGAATTCACTCCCACAGAAAGTAGTTGGGGCCAAAACGTTGTGTGATTTCAAGAAGAAATTAGATGTCGCTCTTGGGGCTAAAGGGATCGAGGGATGTGGGAGGAAGGGGTCTGGGGGGGGGGGGAAAATCCAACGAGGGGCATACACGCGGTGGGTCGTGCGAGGGCTGCTCTTGGATGTTTCGAGAGTAGCCTAGTGCTTCACGTCGTTAGTGTACGCTTAAACTGGACCTTCTGACGGGCAACACGACAGCTCAGTGACTATCACTGTTTGCTGTGCAGACACATGGATTTGGGTCGGTGTCTGTGGGAGTTTGCGCATTCTCCCCGTGCTTGCGTGGGTTTTCTCCGGGTGCTCCGGGTTTCCTCCCACACTCCAAAGATGTGCTCTTAGGCTGATCGGTGTAACAAATTGTCCCTAAATTAGTCTCCCCTCAATCTGGTTTCCAACGTGGAGTGTCATAAGCAGAGACAAGGGTCACGGGTGGAAGAGGGAACCCACAATGTTAAGATGTTGGCGCGTTGGGCCGTAGGGCCTGTTTCCCAGGCTGTGTTGTTCTTTGTGCTTTGTATTGAATTTGATGATGATCGAAAGGAATGGCGGAGCGGGGTCAAAGGGCCAAATGGCCTCCTCCTGCTTCTAGTTTCTATGTATACCGTGGCTGTGGAGGAGGGAGAGAGGGTTGGGGTTTACAGAATTTCACAACACATGATAGGGTTCCTTAGCCAAAGAAATATTGAAAACCACTCTAACCACTCTCAGTGTGAAGAAGTTTCCCTTGAATTCCCCACTGTGTTTATTAATAACTATCTCATTTTTAATGACCTTAGTTTTCACTTGAAGGGGAAGAGGAGAGCCGAGGCAGTATTTCTTTGCTACACAGTGTCTCAGAGATCAATGGCAGCAGTTAGTGAGGGAATTACACTGTGCTGGAACTTTGGTAGACAAAGCACCAAAGAACACAGCAATTGTTCCTTTTAAGAACATAAGAAATAGGAGCAGGAGTAGGCCATCTAGCCCTTCGAGCCTGCCCCGCCATTCAATAAGATCATGGCCGATCTGAAGTGGATCAGTTCCACATTCCCGCCCTCTCCCCATAACCCTTAATTCCCCTGTCTATCAAAAACCCGTGACTTAAATATATTGAGCGAGGCAGCCTCCACCACTTCAACGGGCAGAGAATTCCAGAGATTCACCACCCTTTGAGTGAAGAAGTTCCTCCTCAACTCTGATCTAAACTGCCCCTGTATCTTGAGGCTGTGACCTCTAGTCCTGCTGTCCTTTCTAATCGGGAAGAATCTCTCTACCTCTACCCTATCCATCCCCTTCATTATCTTATACGTCTCTATAAGATCCCCCCTCATCCTTCTAAACTCCAACGAGTACAGACCCAGTCTATTTAGTCTCTCTTCATAGTCCAACCCCCTCATCTCTGGTATCAGCCTAGTGAACCTCCTCTGCACTCCCTCCAAGGCCAAAATATCCTTGCGCAAGTGCGGCGACCAAAACTGCTCACAGTACTCCAGCTGCGTTTTCTTCAAAAGCGGAAAGACAAGCCAAGCGTCCAGGATACAAACTGCGAATCGTGTAACACCTCCGCTGCTGCCTCGCTCACCTCCAAATCACAAGGTCCTGGGTTCAAGTCCCACTTCAAGGCTCAAATCTGGGTAAAGGTCAAGGCTGGTTCTCCAGCGCAGTACCGAGGGAATGCTGCCCTACTTACAATCACAGAACTGTGCAGAAAGAGGCCATTCAGCTCAGTGTGTCGACACCAGCTCTTTAATTGACCTAGCGCCATTCCCCCTGTAACCCAGAACATTCTTCCGATAATGGTCTAATTCCTCTTTGAAAGCTACAATTAAACTTACCTCTAAAGCAGCTCATTCACGCCCGCTGCGTGAAAAAGGTTTTCGCTTCTCATTTGCCAACCCAATGGATTGGCCACGCTAAATTACCCCTTGGTGTCCAAAGATAGGCAGGTTAGGGTGGATTAACTATGCTAAAGGTGCAGGGTTAGGGGGAACGGGGCGGAGGAGAGTGGCTGGGTGGGATGCTCTTTCGGAGAGTCGGTGCAGACTCAATGGGCTGAATGGCCTCTTTCTGTACTGTAGGGTTTCTATTTAAATCTGTGCTCTCTTGTTCTCAAATAAGTGTGAGGTTATTCACTTTGGACGCAGAAACAAGAAGGCAGATTATTACCTGAATGGCTGTAAATTGGGAGAGGGGAGTGTGCAGAGGGATCTGGGTGTCCTTGTGCACCAGTCACTGAAGGTAAGCATGCAGGTACAGCAGGCGGTAAAGAAGGTACATTGGTATTTTTCAAGTACGGGAGCTGGGATGTGTTGTTGCAATTATACAGGGCCTTGGTGAGGCCACACCTAGAGTAAAGTTTGCTTTAACGTTTAATAAATAGTCACAAGTAAGGCTCACATTAATACTTCAATGAAGTTACTGTGAAATTCTCCTAGAGGATTGTGTGCAGTTCTGGTCTCCTTTTCTGGGGAAGGATGTTCTTGCTCTCCAGGGAGTGCAGTGAAGGTTTACCAGGCTGATTCCGGGGATAGCGGGACTGATGTACGAGGAGAGATTGACAAGGTTCAGATTGTTTTCACTGGAGTTCAGATGAATGAGGGGGGGAATCTCATAGAGATTTATAAAATTCTAACAGGACTAGACACGGTAGATGCAGGGAGGGTGTTCCTGATGATGGGGGGAGTCCAGAACCAGGGGGTCACGGTCTGAGGATTGGGGGTAGACCATTTAGGACGGAGATGAGGAGACATTTCTTCACCCGGTGAGCCTGTAGATTTCATTCCCACAGGAAGTAGTTGATGCCAAAACACTGAATGTATCCAAGAGGCAGCTGGATAGAGCATTTGAGGCGAATGGGATCAAAGGTTATGGGGAGAAAGCAGGATTAGGCTATTGAGTTGGATGATCAACCATGATTATGAAGAATGGTGGAGCAGGTTTGAAGGGCCAAATGGCCTCCTCCTGCTCCTATCCTCTATGTTCCTTTCACGAGTAGAAATAGCTTCTCCAGACCAATCACGATTTTGAACACCTCAATCAAATCTCCTCTCAGCCTTCTTTTCACCAGGGAAAATATTCCTAACTTCTTAACTTAATAGCGACTTAATAATAGAGGGTTATAGGTAAGCCTGGTAGGTAGGGGTGTGATCAGCGCAAGTTGTGGGCCGAAGGGCCTGTTTGTGCTGTAGTTTTTCTATGTTCTATGATCTATGTTCTTCAATCTTTCTTCACAACTGAAGTTATTCACCCCTGGAATCATTCTCACGAAGCTTCTCTGCACCTCGCCAACACCTTCACAACTTTCTGAAAAGGGCAGCAACCAGAGCAGGACACGATAGTTCAGCGGAGGTCTAATTAGTGTCTTACACTAGTTCAACATCACCCTAGCAATCTGTCCTTATTAATATTGCCTAGGATACTGTTCCCTTCATTAACTCTCAACCTATCTTGCCACCTTCAATGACTTATCCGCAGATACGACCAGGTCCCTCTGCTGCTGCACCCCCTCTGTAGTTGCACTCTTTATTTTATACTTTCTACCAAAAATGTATTAGTTCACATTTCTCTACATGGAACTTCATCTGTCACCTGTCTGCCTGTTTCACCAATTGTCTATGTCCTTCAGGAGTTCGACACTGTCCTCCTCACAGCTTCATAATGTTTCGTATCATCCACAAGGTTTAAAATAGTGCCCAGTACACCAAGGTCTAAGGAGTCTTGGCAAGTTCCTGCAGTGCGTCTTGTAGATGGCACATGGAGGTGGAGGGAGTGAATGTTTGTGGAAGGGGGTGGGCTGCTTTTAACACTTGAGGGGAAGGGGATCAAAGGATACAGGGAGGGAGGCAGGATCAGGCTATTGAGTTAAAATGATAAGCCATGATCATAATGAACGGAGGACAGACTCGAAAGGCTGAGTGGAAGCCTCCTGCTCCTATTTTCTACATTTCTATGTGCTGGATGGTATCGAGCTTCGAGTGTTGTTGCAGCTACTCTCATCCCGAAGGGTGGAGAATATTCCATTAAACCCATGACTTGTGTCTTGGAATTGGTGGGCAGGTTTCATTCACAGGTTTTAAGTTGGTCCACCTCGTGTCCAACGAGGGGCATACACGCGATGGGTCGTACTGGGGCTGCACTTGGTTGTTCGAGATTGGCCTAGTGCTTCATGTCGTTAGTGTGTGCCTAAACTGGACCAGATACTGGGCAAGACGACAGCTCAGCGACTATCACTGACTGCTGTGCAGACACATGGATTTGGGCCGGTGACTGTGGGAGTTTGCGCATTCTCCCCGTGCTTGCGTGGGTTTTCTCCGGGTGCTCCGGTTTCCTCCCACACCCCAAAGATGTGCTGTTAGGCTGATTGGCAGGAATAAAGTGTCCCTAAATCAGTTTTCCCTCAATCTGGATGGCCATAAAACATTACACAGGGGTCGTGGGTGGAGAGGGGGACTGGTGGTGTTGAGATGGCAGCGTGGGCTCGTTGGGCCGAAGGGCCTGTTTCCCAGGCTGATTTTGTTCATTGTTTGGGAAGTGAGTTACTCGCTGCAGGATTCCCAGTCTCTTTTGCAGAAACACTGTATGAAAGCAACTTACTGTGGATTCTGGAATCTGAAACAAAAAACAGAAAATGCTGGAAAATCCCAGCAGGACTGACAGGATCTGTGGAGAGCCAGTGTGTCGAGTTTGGATGACCCTTCGTCAGAGCTAAAGACGATGATTCACACTATTTACATCTCCAGTTCAGTGTCTGGTCAATGTAACCTTTAGGATGTTGATAATGGGGGATTCAACAATGGTAATACCAATGAATTTCAAGAGAAAATGGCTCGATGACTGTTCCCTGGTACTTGTGCGATGTGATTGTTATTTGCCATTTGTCAGCCCAAGCCTGGATATTGTTCAGGTCTTGCTGCGTTTGAACATGGACTGCTTCAGTATCTGAGGAGTGGTGAATGGTTCTGAACATTGCGCAGTCATCGGCGAACATCCCCACTTCTGACCTTATGATGGACGGAAGATCATTGATAAAGATGGTTGGGTCTTGACACTAACCCTGCGGGACTCCGGCAGTGAGGTCCTGGAGCTGAGGTGATTAACCTCAAACCACCAAAACCACCATCTTTTGTATCTTGCTAATAAAACTTATTACACATAATAAACCTTACTAATATTCAGAAATGTTACTAATACTGATAAAGCCCACTGATGTTTAATACACCCTATTAATAGTATTTTTTTTTATACATTCGTGGCACATGGGTGTCGCTGGCTGGGCCAGCATTTATTGCCCATCCTTAGTTACCCTTGGAGGGCAGTTGAGAGTCAACCACATTGCTATGGAGCTGGAATGATATGTAGGTCAGACCAGGAAAGGATGGCAGATTTCCTTTCCTAATTGGTGAACCAGTTGGGTTTTTCTGACAATGGTTTCATGGTCATCAGTAGATTCTTCATTCCAGATTTTTTTTTAATTGAATTCAAATTCCACTATCTGCCGTGGCAGGATTCGAACCCGGGTCCCCCAGAACATTAGCTTTCTGGATTAAGAGCCATCGCCTCCCCCTAAACCTTACTTAAAGATAGAAGATGACTCACCAGCTACTCATTTGTTACAGGTTATGAGTAGTTAGTTTTTTGACATTGGGTGTTTCGATTCAGTCCCTAACCAGCAATACCAGCCAATCGACTTGCCTGCAACGATTTGTTTTCAAAGCCAGTGGTCTGTAGCTCTGGCCTCTGCCTCCGTTCTGCCCCCTGCCTGGGCCCCAGGCCTGCTGGAGATGCTGTATTTTAAATACTATGATAAACTGAGGCCCCAGCTGCCTGCTCTGAGGGATATAAAAGATCCCATGGCACTATTTTGAGTAAGACTAAGGGAGTTCCTTCTAATGTCCTGACCAATATTTATCCCTCAACCAACATCACAAAAATCCAATATTTATGCTTGAGAAATTTGCTGATCCTAATGTATTTACTGTGTTTCCTACATTACATAGAATTCATACAATCCCTATACTGCAGGGATTTGACCTATCAATCCCACCCTATCCTTTCAACCCCACCTACTTAACTGCTAGTCCCCCCTGACACTAAGGGGCAATTTAGCATGGCCAATCTACCTAACCTGCACATCTTTGGACTGTTTGCTACCAAATAAACCTGTTGGACTTTAACCGGGTGTTGTAAGCCTTCTGACTGTGGGAGGAAACCAGAGCACCCGGAGCAAACCCGTGCAGACATGGGGAGAATGTGCAGACTCCACACCAACAGTGACCTGAGCCCAGGTCCCTGGCGAGGCAGCAGTACTGACCACTCTGCCACGTCGCCCAGCGTACAACAGTGACCACACCTCAGAAAGGGCTTCATTAGCTTTGAGGCATTTGTGAAAAGCACAAGTCTTTTTCACTTTATTTTCTCCAACTTCCTAGTGATGGGGCAGGGGGGGGTGGTGGTCAGGGAAATTCAATCACGTGGCAGTTGGGGAAAGGCATTCCATCCCTGCTTCGGAGTGCGAGGGGTTTCTCAATATGGTTTCAGCCGATCTTTGTTCTTCTGTTGCTCGACAATTGTTCGTTTCAGCTTTCTAGCATCTGATGTATTCCCCATTAGTCATTGTTATTGTCCTTTGTAATTTACAGTGTCGTTCCGTGCCTTACTATGCTGGACTCTGAAGAGTACCCAGCACTACTCACCGCTACCCAACTGTTCCCTGCAACTAGTCTGGGCTTTCAAACACGACCGCACATCTTTTCCCCCCCCACAACCCATTTTGCCTTGTCCATTTTCAGTCAAGAGTTGCGTTGCTTCCAGGGCTGAACCTGGAATCATACCTTCATCCAGCACTGAAGGTGGCCATTTGACCCATAATGGCTCTTTGGACTCCCTACCCAATTAGATTGGGGAGGCAGTGACCCAGTGGTATTGTCACTGGATTAGTAATCCAGAGACCCAAGGTAATGCTCTGGGGACCCAAGTTTGAATCCCACCATGGCTGATGGTGAAGACAGGTAAGGGAGACCATGGCCCAGTGGTATTACCCATTCGACTATTAATCCAGAAACTCAGCTAATATTCTGGGGACCTGGGTTCGAATCCCACCACAGCAGATGGCAGTATTTGAATTCAATAACAAAAAATATCTGGAATTAGGAATCTACTGATGACCATTGTCGATTGTTGGAAAAACCCATCTGGTTCACTAATGTCCTTTAGGGAAGGAAATCTGCCGTCCTTACCCGGTCTGGCCTACATGTGACTCCAGACACACAGCAATGTGGTTGACTCGCAACTGCCCTCGGAAATGCCACTCAGTTTCAAGGGTAACTAGGGATGGGTAACAAATGCTGGTCCATTGAATGAATTTTAAAAGATTTGAATTCAATAAAAATCTGAGATTAAATGTATACAGATGACCATGAAACCGTTCATAGATCATAGAATCCCTACAGTGCAGAAAGAGGCCTTTCGAGTCTGTACCGAACACAATCCCACCCAGACCCTACCCCCATATCCCTACATATTATACCCACTAATCCCTCTAACCTACACATCCCTGGACACTAAGGGGCAATTTCTTAGCACGGCCAATCAACCTAACCCGCACATCTTTGGACTGTGGGAGGAAACCGGGGCACCCGGAGGAAACCCACGCAGACACGAGGAGAATGTGCAAACTCCACACAGACAATGACCCGAGCCGGGAATCGAACCCAGGACCCTGGAGCTGTGGAGCTAACCCACTGTGCTACCGTGCCGCCCAACAATGGCTACCAAATAAACCTGTTGGACTTTAACCTGGTGTTGTAAGACTTCTTACTGTGGGAGGAAACCAGAGCACCCGGAGGAAACCTGTGCAGACATGGGGAGAATGTGCGGGCTTCACACCAACAGTGACCTGAGCCCAGGTCCCTGGTGAGGCAGCAGTGCTGACCACTCTGCCGCGTCGCCCAGCGTACAACGGTGGCAACACCTCGGAAAGGGCATTTATCGATTGTTGTGAAAAAGACCCCATCTGATTCACTAATGTCCTTTAGGGAAGGAAATCTGCCATCCTTATCTTGTCTGGTCTACGTGTGACTCCAGACACATATCAGTTAACTCTTAAATGCCTTTTATATCGCCAAGCAAGTCACTCAGTTCAAGGGCAGTTTGGGATGAGCTACACAGGCTGGCCCAGCCAGCCATGCCCACACCCATAGAACCCTACAGTGCAGAAAGAGGCCCTTCGGCCCATCAAGTCTGCACCGATCACAATCCCACCCAGGCCCTACCCCCATATCCCAACATATTATACCCACTAATCCCTCTAACCTACACATCCCTGGACACTAAGGGGCAATTTAGCACAGCCAATCAACCTAACCCGCACATCTTCGGACTGTGGGAGGAAACCAGAGCACCCGGAGGAAACCCACGCAGACACGAGGAGAATGTGCAAACTCCACACACAGACAGTGACCCGAGCCGGGAATCGAACCCAGGACCCTGGAGCTGTGAAGCAGCGGTGCTAACCCACTGTGCCGCTCCAACGAAAGAATGTTTAAAATCCATTCATAGGAGTCCTACAATAGTCTCCCCGTCAAGTATTAATGAGTCCCCTTCTGTTCCCATCGCCCATTCACAATCCTACAAGATTATGAGGGGCGCAGGCAGAGTGGATAGTCAGAAGCTTTTTCCTGGGGGGGGGGGCACAGGCTTAAGGTGCGAGGGGGGCAAGGTTTAAAGATGTATGAGGCAAGCTCTTTCTTTTTTGTTTACACAGAGGGTGGTAGATGCCTGGAACTGGGAACATTAGGTCAGTGTCAAGTCTTGGGTGTAATGTCCCCACAGTCCTGATGCAGACAAATAAGCATTCATTATTCCACCTGCCTGCCATTAATTTCTCCACACCCTAACTACATTCTGCACTCTCTCCTTTCCTTCTCTATGCTTTGTCTGTATAGCGTGCGCACTTTTCACTGTATACGTGCGACAATAATAAAATCAAACCAAATCTTCATTTCGAATCACAGGTGCTCCTGAAGCGGGAGGCGGAATTTAAAGTGATTGAAACTTGTAATTTCTTCCATTGCGTTTCGTCTCAGCTTCAGGGTCACTCTGGGTGAGGACCCCAGGAGCTGTTTAACCACCCACCCACCGCGAACTCACAACTTTAGCACAGGATAGAACTGAGGCTTCAAAGTCTTACCTTAATCCACGCACTGGATCCATCTGGTGTTGTTAAATACTCCAGCCCCACACACTCACACTCACACACACTCACTCAGAGCACTTAGTCACACAGCAAAGGCTCAGAATGTAAAATTATAAATATGCACTGATATTCCCAGTGCCTGGAGAGTGAATATGAGCAACCACAGAAGCAGGAAGTGGTGGATTGACTCTGAAAAATCTGGCAATCGAAAGTTCTCAAGGACTTTTCAAAACTTTCTTCCTTCCATCGACTTGCAGCAGCTGCAAACTTTCCAACCCCGCCAAGTTTTGATTCTGACCTTTTTCCTTTTTCGTGTGACAGGAGGGAGGGGTTTAACTCCAGTCTCAGGGAGACGGCGAACGCTCTCCTCCTGGTGACACATCCCTGGGCCACTCCTGGAGAAATCCACGCCTTGTCTGTTGCTCAATCTTTGACAGGACAATTCATCTTTAAGAACTGCAAATAGCAGACAGGGTGGGTGGGTGGGAGGTGTGGCATTTTAAAAATATGCATGCAGAATACCCCAGAAACTGAACTGGAATGGGGACAGGACAAAGATATCTTAACACCTATCACTGCCACAAGACTCCCCAAAGCACTTGGCAGCCAATGGAGCACCTTAAAGCCAGTAGCTGTTATAATAAAAACATAAAATGCTGGATAAGCTCAGCAAGTCTGTGGAGAGAGAGAAACAGTTAACATTTCCAGTCCTTGTTCGCAACTGAAGTGGGATAATAATGTCCCGGGAGGGAGGGTTAGGGTTGCTTTGAGCAGATTAGAAGGGTCAGATTGTGGTCGAGATTGACAAAGATGCAGACGCGAGAGAAAGGGAGTGTTATCGGTAACACTGACGCCGATGGAAGGTAGTGACAGAAAGGTCAGGCAGCAGAACGTGTTAATGGAACAGCAAAGATCAGTGCTTAGTGAAAGCAGAATTGAAGAACAAGCTAACAGACGGCCCTGGGGGAGAGTTTATTTTGGGACAAGCAGAGAAAAACAAAACAAGACACGTGAGTGGTTAAGATGGAGGGGAAATGTCAAGTTGTTGAGTTCAGTGTTGAGTCCTGTAATGTTCCTATTACATAGAACATAACAGCGCAGGACAGGCCCTTCGGCCCACGATGTTGCGCCGACCAATTAAGAGAAAAGCAATGACCCTCTAACCTAAACCAATCCCTTTCCATCCATAAACCTATCCATGGATCTCTTAAACGCCCCCAAACTAGGCGCATTTACAACTGCAGCAGGCAGGGCATTCCAATCCCCCACCACCCTCTGGGTAAAGAACCTACCTCTGACATCCGTCCTATAACTACCACCCCTTAATTTAAAGCTGTTGGGAAGATTGCCCCTCCAGTTTGCGTTGGGCTTCACTGCAGCAGGCTACGGACAGGCGTGGGTACAGGAACAAGATGCTGAGTTAAAATGGCAGCGACAGGTAGGTTGGGGTCATGCTTGCGGACTGAGTGAAATCTGTGGGTAGTCTCCCCGGTGTAGAGGAGACAGCATTGGGAGCAGTGAATACAATAGACCAAATTGAAAGAACAAAGAACAACACAACACGGGAAACAGGCCCTTCGGCCCAACGAGCCCACGCCGTCGTTTCAACATTGTGAGTCCCCTCTTCCACCCATGACCCTTGTCTCCGCTTATGAACTCCACATTGGAAACCAGATTGAGGGGAGACTAATTTAGGGACAATTTGTTACACCAATCAGCCTAAGAGCGCATCTTTGGGGTGTGGGAGGAAACCGGAGCACCCGGAGAAAACCCACGCAAGCACGGGGAGAATGCGCAAACTCCCACAGACACCGACCCAAATCCATGCATCTGCACAGCAAACAGTGATAGTCACTGAGCTGTCGTGTTGTGAAAGGGGTGCAAGTGTAATGTTGCTTAGCCTGAAAGAAGCGATTGGGGCCTTAGACAGTGAGGAGGGAGGAGGTAAAGGGGCAGGCATTGCACCTTCTGTGGGAAGGAGTCGTGGGGAAGTGGGGGGGTGGCGAAAAATTCAGGGCAATGGAAGAGTGGACCGGGGTGTCACAGATGAATGATCCCTGTGGAACGCTGAGCTGGGGTGCGAAATGTGTTTGGTGATGGCGTCGTGCTGGAGTTGGTGGATATGGTAGAGGATGATCCTTTCAATGCGGGCCTTGTAATGGTTCTGGGAGAGGAGGGAAGGGGTGAGGGCAGAGGTACAGAAGTTGGATTTTGGAGGTTGATGTCACTGGCTGGCCAGCATTTACCGCACATCAGGTGATGGAGAACCACCTTCTTAAACCTTCAGTCCGTGTGGTGTTAGGGAAAGTGTTCCAGGATTTCAATCCAGCGAGTAAAGAAATACATGCTTCCAAGCCAGGATGATGTGTACCTTGGGAGGGGAACTTGCAGGTGATGATGTGTTAATTCACCTGTAGCCCTTTTCCTTTGAGGTGGTTAGATCATGGGTTTGGAAGGAGCCTTGGAGAACTGTTGCAGTGTATCTTGTAGATGGTACACACAGCTGTCCATAGGTGGTGGAGGGAGTGAATGGGGTGTTGATGAAACTGGTTGCTCTGTCCTGGATGGTGTCGAGATTATTGGAGCTGCGCCCATCCAGGCAAGTGGAGAGTATTCCATCACACTCCTCACTCGTGCCTTGCGGACAGGGTTTAGGGACTCAAGAGGTGAGTTACTCACCGTAGGATTCCTAAGCCTTTGATAGAACATAGAACACTACAGCACAAACAGGACCTTCGGCCCACAAGTTGCGCCGATCATATCCATACCACCAGGCCTATCTATAACCCTCAATCCCATTAAATCCCATGTACTCATCCAGAAGTCTCTTAAAAGACCCCAGCGAGTTCGCCTCCACCACCACCGACGGCAGCCGATTCCCCTCACTCACCACCCTCTGAGTGTAAAACTTACCCCTGACATCTCCTCTGTACCTGCTCCCCAGCACCTTAAACCTGTGTCCTCTCGTAGTGACCATTTCAGCCCTGGGAAATAGCCTCCGAGAATCCACCCTATCTATTCCTGTCCTGGTCTCCTCTTGTAGTCCAGTTCAGGTTCCGGTCAGTGGTATACAGAAATTCCATTATCACTTTAGCATCACATAGTCTCATGAACAAACATTTTTGTATAACTCAAGAAGACACATATTCCAGGCAGATGTCAAACCTACCCACCTGCCTTCTGCTTGCTGTCAGAATCCTTCCAAACTCATTGGTCAAAAGAGACAGGGAATGGTTTCACTGCCTGGATTTGCCAGGCTCCTTTCTTCTGTTGCCCATTTGTGGAATGGCAGGGCGACCACCCCCACCCCAATGGCCAGCCTTGATCGCTGGCCTCCCTCTCTCTGTCACTACCGAATGCAGTGGAACGCCTGGCCCCACTGATCTCCCCCCCCACCAACCTTAGGTCCAATAGCCCCCCCGCCTTGGCACTGCCTGATGTCCACTTTGCTCCTTAGACAGTGCCAGGGAGCCAGGATGGCACTGCCAAACGGGCAATATCCAGGAAGCACCATCCCTTACCCCTGACCTTCTGGAGGTGGGGGGGGGACCTTCATGGCCCCGCTTCATCGCAGTGGGAGCCAGGTTGCCAGTTCCCTGCTGGTGGAGCGATATTATAAACCCCACTGGGGTGAACCACTCCGAGCAGGAGGGGGGCGGTGGGGGAGACTCGCAAGGGCCCAGAGACTGCTAAAGCAGTGCAGTGGGCTGGGAGAATCACTCCCCCATGTCTCTGCCAACCATCAAATACCAATCTCTATTCATTCCATTTACCACCACTTGGTCCATAGCTGACTCGGCCCTGGGGATTGAAGCACTCATCATGTTGAGCGGCACGGTAGCACAGTGGGTTAGCACTGCTGTTTCACAGCTCCAGGGTCCTGGGTTCGATTCCCGGCTCAGGTCAATGTCTGTGTGGAGTTTGCACATTCTCCTCGTGTCAGCGTGGATTTCCTCCCACGGTACAAAGATGTGTGGGTTAGGTTGATTGGCCATGCTAAGAAATTGTCCCTTAGTGTCCAGGGATGTGTAGGTTAGAGGGATTTGTGGGTATAATATGTAGGGATATGGGGGTAGGGCCTGGGTGGGATTGTGTTGGGTGCAGACTCGATGGGCCGAAGGGCCTCTTTCTGCACTGTCGGGTTCTATGATATTCTATGATAAATGGTGTCCAACATGGAGGACAACCGATTCACCAGCTGAGGGGGGAAGGGAGCTGTAGATGGTAATCAACAGGAGGTTTCCTTGGCCATGTTTGACCTGGAACCATGGGACTCAAAGGGGTCCAGAGTCAATGTTGAGGATTCCTAAGGCAGCTCACTCCCCACTGTGCCACCACCTCTGCTGGATCTGTCCTGCCAGTCAGACAGGGCACACCCAGGAATGGTGATGGTGGTGTCTGGAATGTAGTCTGTAAGGACTCAGAGGGTAGTAAGGGCGTGGAATGCCCTGCCTGCAGCAGTTGTGGACTCGCCAACTTTAAGGGCGTTCAAATGGTCAGTGGATAGGATAACATTGGAATAGTTTAGGTTAGAGGGTCATTAGATTGGTTCCACTGGTTGGCGCAATATCGAGGGTCGAAGGGCCTGTACTGCGCTGTAATGTTCTATGTTCTAAGGTATAATTCCATGATTATGACCACATGAGGCTGTTGTTTGATTAGTCTGTGAGACAGCTCTCTCAGATTTGACACAAGCCTTCCGATATTAGTAAGGAGGACTTTACAGGGTCAACAAGGCTGGGTTTGCCATTGTCGTTTCTGGTGTCAAGTTCAATGCCAGGTGGTCTGTCTGGTTTTATTCCTCTTTGTTTTCGTTGCAGTGGTTGGATACAATTGAGTGTCCCACTCGGCTGTTTCAGAGGGCACTTAACCACGTTGCTGTGGTTCTGGAGTCATGATGTGGAGATGCCGGCGTTGGACTGGGTTAAACGCAGTAAGAAGTCTCACAACACCAGGTTAGAGTCCAGCAAGTTTATTTGATAGTAGTTGTGGGTTTACTATCAAATAAACTGGTTGGACTTTAACCTGGTGTTGTGAGACTTTTTTTTACTGTGTTCTGGAGTCACCCATTAGTCAGACCAGATAAGGACAGCAGATTTCCATCCCTAAAGGACCTTAGTAAGCCAGATGGGTTTTTATAACAATGGTCATCATTAGACTTCTAATTCCGGATTTCTTTATATTGAATTTAAAATTGAACCATCTGCCACGGTGGGATTTGAACCTGGGTCTCCAGAGCATTATCCTAGGTCTCTGGATTGCCAAAAGTGACAATATCACTGTGCCACCACCTCCTCAGAGAGTAACTTCTCCACATCAAACTTGTCAAAATCTTGTGAGTTTCATTCAAGTCACCTTTTAGAATGATAGAACCATAGAAAGATCACAGCAAAGAAAGAGGCCATTCGGCCCATTGTGTCTGTGCCAGCTGGAACAAACTATTAGTGACCCATTCTAATCCCATCTTCTAATCTGTTATTCCAAACTCCAATGGACACAAACATAGCCTGTCCAGCCTTTCCTCATTGCTTTATATAAGAGAGGTTTACAGAATGGTTACAGGGCTGAGAAACTTCAGTGATGAGGAAAGATCGGGAGAGCTTGGGACTGTTCTCCTTGGAAAGAAGAGGGGTGATACGGTGGTTAGCACTGCTGCCTCACAGCACCAGACATCCAAGGTGCGGTTCCCAGCTTGTGTCGCTGTCTGTGTGGGGTTTGCACGTTCTCCCTGTGCCTGAGTGGGTTTCCTCCGAATGCTCCCGTTTCCTCCCACAGTCTGAAAAATGTGCACTGACCCGAACAGATGTCATAGGTGACTAGGGGAATTTCACAGTAACTTCATTGCGGTGTTGATGTAAGCCTTATTTGCGACTAATGAATAAACTCAAAAAAAAACTCTAAAAAAAGAGGAAGGCTAAGAGGAGATTTGATAGAGGTGTTCAAAATCCTGAGGGTGTTGGACTGAGTAGATCAGGAGAAAATGATCCCCCAGTAAAAGGATTGAGAACAGATGTGGGGCGGCACGGTAGCACAGTAGTTAGCACTGCTGCTCCACAGCTCTAGGGTCCTGGGTTCGATTCCCGGCTTGGGTCACTGTCTGTGTGGAGTTTGCACATTCTCCCCGTGTCTGCGTGGGTTTCCTCCAGGTTCCTCCCACAGTCCAAAGATGCGTGGGTTAGGTTGATTGGCCGCGCTAAGAAATTGCCCCTTAGTGTGCAGGGATGTGTAGGTTAGAGGGATTAGTGGGTATAATATGTAGGGATATGGGGGTAGGGCCTGGGTGGGATTGTGTTCAGTGCAGACTCGATGGGCCGAAGGGCCTCTTTCTGCACTGTAGGGTTCTAATTTAAAGTGATTTGCAAAAGAAGCAGAAAGATCGTTTTCACCCAGTGAGCAGTCGGGATCTGGGAGGGGTAGCTTCAATCGAGGGGGCATTAAGTGAGATAATGGAGATTGAATGGAGATAATGTGCAGGGGACTGGGGGGAAGGCATTAAGCCATGATGCTCATTTGGAGAGTGGGTGCAGACACGGTGGGCTGAATGGCCTCTTGCTGCACTCTGACAATTCCGTGATTCCAAGCCCCATGCCCTGGAATTCCTTTACTAAACCCGTTCCAGATTTCCACCGTCCCGCTCTGCGTGAAGAGGTGTTCCTGATTTCACCCGTGAATGACCTGAGCCACAGCTAGCTCCTTCTGAGGCGAAAGGAATGCCTTGTTTGCAGTCTCACTGGGGAAATTCCCGTTTCTTCTTTAGGGAAAACAGTGTGTTGGCTCAGATAGGGAAAGTGAGTCAGCAGAATTACGATTCATTCTCACACTGAGGTCATGTCAAATTGTGCCAGTTTAAAAGTCTTATTGACACTCCCGGCCTCAATCAACTCTCTGTGTTCCCACTCCCAGACCTGTGCAGAGATTCTAGTTAGACATTCCGCAAGTTGACGGAGATGGTGTTCCTTTGTGAAAGTAAAAACAGGCAGGAGAATATTGAGAAAGGGATTAAAAATTGGGAAACCTGACCGAAACCACCGTGCATGTTTTTACTGGTGTGCGGAGAGGTGAGACACCAGTCAAATATTTAATTCAGGCTCCCACAGTGTAGCTGGGAGCCTGAGGGAAATTGAATGATTGCGGACCAGGTTTCCCTGGGACCCAGAAACACAGTAAGAAGTCTCACAACACCAGGTTAAAGTCCAACAGGTTTATTTGATAGTAAACGCCGTTCCGAAAGCTTGTGGAGTTTACTATCAAATAAACCTGTTGGTTTAACCTGGTGTTGTGAGACTTCTTACTGTGTTTACCCCAGTCCAACGCCGGCATCTCCACATCATGACCACCCAGAAACACGGCAGCTGCATTGAGACAGGAGGGTAAACATAAAATACTAGGAATACATTTGTCCGTTCTTGCAAAATGCCATCAATCTGAAACGTCAACCTTGCTTCTCTCTGCACAGATACTGCCCTAACTGCTGAGTATTTCCAGCTGTTCTTGTTTCGATTTCAGATTTCCAGCAGGTTCCCAGGAGTAACTAGCTACAGAAGTTTCGTTTAAAGAACAACACAGCCCGGGAAACAGGCCCTTCGGCCCAACGAGCCCAGGCCGCCATCTTAACATTATGAGTGCCCTCCTCTACCCGTGACCTTTGTCTCCGCCTGTTGGGGAAGATTGAGGGAAGACTAATTTAGGGACAATTTGTTACACCAATCAGCCTAAGAGCACGGGATGTGGGAGGAAACCGGAGAAAACCCATGCAATCACGGGGAGAATGTGCAAACTCCCGCAGACACCGACCCAAATCCATGTATCTGCACAGCAAGCAATGATAGTCACTGAGCTGTCGTGTTGCCCGTCAGTTGGTCCAGTTTAAGCGTACACTAACGCACTAGGCAACTCTCAAAGCAACATCCAAGAGCAGCCCTCGCGCGACCCACCGCGTGTACGCCCCTTCTTAGCCAACAAGGCGGACCGAATCTCCTGTTTAAAGTTTATTTATTGGTAGGTTTCCATTAACACTGCAATGAAGCTACTGTGAAAATCCCCTAGTCGCCACACTCTGGCGCCTGTTCGGGTACACCGAGGGAGAATTTAGCACGGCCCAATGCACCCTAACCAGCACATCTTTCAGACTGTGGGAGGAAACCGGAGTACCCCAGGTCTGTGGTCTGACCAGGGCATTTTCTTCCATTCTTGCCACCAAGGACATTCTCTACTGTGCAGAGAATTCTCACATTATCATCATCCCTCTTTCTCAGGCACTTGGCGAGATTTTCCGGACCTGCTCACCTCGAAAATGGAAAATCCTGCCCGAGGTTAACGGATCTTTGCATGGTTCACCTCTTTCATTGAGACGTATAAGATGATGAATGGGATGGATAGGATAGAGGTGGAGAGGCTCTTCCCGCTCAGAAAGGACAGTAGGACTAGGGGGCACAGCCTCAAGATAAAGGGGGGGGGGCGGTTTAGAACGGAGTTGAGGAGGAACTTCTTCACTCAAAGGGTGGTGAATCTCTGGAATTCTCTGCCCGTTGAAGTGGTGGAGGCTGCCTCGCTAAATATTTTTAAGATGCGGGTTGATGGGTTTTTGATAAGCGAGGGGATTAAGGGTTATGGGGAGAGGGCGGGAATGTGGAACTGAGCCACGACAGATCAGCCATGATCTTATTGAATGGCAGGGCAGGCTCGAGGGGCTAGATGGCCTACTCCTGCTCCTATTTCTTATGTTCTTATGTTCACCCGTTACAATTCCCGCGGTGGACAGAATGAGAAAATTATCCCCGTTTTCTCTGACAACACACGAAATGCATTCATTGTCCACTCGCTTCTTTCTACCTTGCTTTCTTGGGGCTTAATTCTTCTCTCTATTGTAAAATGAATCTGACATCCTTTAACCTTAACTTACCATTATTAAACTAGAAAGAGTTGTTGCGATTTTAAAATCTCTGATACTTTTGACCAGTTTGCTTACTCCAATGTTTTACCCCGGTGCCCGTATTTGCAAGATGGTCAAAGGACAAACACAAGTAAATGTTCAACAAGTTTATTAACAATAACACTACTAACCCTTAAATTACCCACGTAAGACAAGAGGATACCCCAAAATCAGATATACTACCCGCAAAGATGGTTTGGTTAAAACTGCAGGCTCGATTCTCTGAGTCCCTCTGGTCTGTGGTCACGAAGGTGAGTCTCGATGGCAGCTTCTTCCTTCTCTGGTCAGCCTTCCGGAGGGTCAAGGGTCACCTCCTTCATTGAGTCTTCGCTTCTGGTGTCTGAAAATGTGTTCCTTTATCCCCTGCCTGCTCGCCTTTCCAGAAACTTCTCTGGCTTCCGGCCAATGAGGTCCCAGGAGAGGGTTCCGATACCCAGTGGGTTTCTTGATGTCTGTCAGACAGGACACCAGGGTCCGTCCCCAGGTGTCCATCTCCACGCTGCTGCTTACATGTAACCTGGTATCGGATTAAACCAACTGCAGGAACTCTCGGTGACAGGAAGTCTGGCCCGATCTGGGCTTCTAACAATAGGCCGGTTCATTCCAATGGGGTGCAATGATCTCCTGCTAAGTATCAGTAGGGTGCAGCGACCTTTGATGGGAGATTGATGAGTCAGACCCAGACAGGTTTGGGTATTGTACAACTGGCCTGCCCGAGGTTTGACTGTGTTTGACTTTTAATATCCCAATTCTTTAATGTAGGATATCCAATTTTATCAGCCTTAAAACTAGGCCCTGTTTATATTACAGAGTGCAGAAAAGATTTACTAGGACGCTACCGGGACTTGATGGTTTGGGTTATAAGGAGAGACTGGATAGACTGGGACTTTTTCCTCTGGAGCATCGGAGGCTGAGGGGTGATCTTATAGAGGTCTATAAAATAATGAGGGGCACAGATCAGCTAGATAGTCAATATCTTTCCCCAAAGGAAGACGAGTCTAAAACTAGAGGGCATAGGTTTAAGGTTGAAGGGAGAGATACAAAAAGAGAGGAAATTTTTTCACATGGAGGGTGGTGAGTGTCTGGAACAAGCTGCCAGAGGTAGTAGTAGAGGGGGGTACAATTTTGTCTTTTAAGAAGTGTTTAGACAGTTACGTGGGTACGATGGGTATAGAGGGATATGAGTCAAATGCTGGCAATTGGGACTAGCTTGGTGTTTAAAAGAAGAGGGCATGGACAAGTTGGGCCAAAGGGTCTGTTTCCATGCTGTAAACCTCTATGACTCTAACCTGCTGTACTGTACTCTGACAATGGTGCGATTGGATCCAGACAGCTACATCAATCCTGCACCACCACCCACCACACCCCACTCCCACACCCCACCCCCACCTCCGCCTCACTCTCACTCCCAACAATTCCATTCACAGGTCTGAAGTCAGGGTTAATGCTATCGTCAGAAATACCATCTCGACTTCCTCCTAAATACTCTCCAGGTTGTTACTGTGAATACTGACGTCAGGAACCACATTTCCCTTTTGGATTCTTCCCTTCAATCAATATTTCTTCAAATCCTTGAGTCATAACTTACTCAGACTCGAACGATAACATGGGGGCATCCGTATCACTTTGCAACTTAATTCTGTGAATTTAAAATCTTTTTCTGAAGTTTGAGTCAGTTAACGGTTTCTGTGTGAAAGTAACATCATCGTGTTCTGGACAGGAAGCTGCTTTATCTGTAACAATCTTCCTAGTTAGCTCAGTCCACACAGAATATAAACCTATTTGTTTTTAACTGAGCCGAGTGGGTATTTCCAGCACTTTTGTGTTTTTTACACCACGGTTTCATAGTCTGGTGACCTTATTCACAAACAATATGGCAAGGAACATGGGAGCACAAACACTGTACTCATATTCATACCTTCAAAATAGCTACAACAACCTTAAATTCTCCCTTGCCCAAGATCTCAGTGAAGAGTGAACTTATATTTGTATTGAGTCTTTCATGAGCTCAAGAAATGTCAAAGCACAGTTGATGAAGGAATGCCAAAGTTCAGTTAGTCACTGGGGAAATTTTATGACACCATCCAAAAAACTATACCAATGGGTAGGGCTTTGTAAGTTAAACATTAGGCAATAAGGCATCATCCAGACCCGCCACCTATCCTTAAGAGCCTCGATTGACCTAATAGCTGCCAGTTAAGAGCCTGTTTCCGCATATGCCACAATGATGTATGCAGCTCGGGCGGCACAGTAGCACAGTGGGTTAGCACTGCTGCTTCACAGCTCCAGCAAGCGGGGTTCGATTCCCGGCTCGGGTCACCGTCTGAGTGGAGTTTGCACATTCTTCTCGTGTCTGCATGGGTTTTCTCCGGGTGCTCCGGTTTCCTCCCACAGTCCAAAGATATACGGGTTAGTTTGATTGGCCGGGCACCCTTTAGTGTCCTGAGATGTGTAGGTTAGAGGGATTAGTGGGTAAATATGTAGGGATATCGGGGTAGGGCCTGGGTGGGATTGTGTTCAGTGCAGACTCAATGGGCCAAATGGCCTCTTTCTGTACTGTAAGGTTTCTATTTCTATGATTTCTAAGAAGGTGGTGGGTAGGGTTATATGTCAGACAGTGCAGCAAAGGCTCATTGGCCCACTGAGACTGCACCGATAATAACTACCACAACATAGGCACAACTCAGAAACGGGGACCTGTTTGGGGACTAGAAACTAAAATAAAGGTTCTCAAGAGTTATAATCTCTGGATTACTACCCAAGACATGTGCAAATTGGCGTAGGGATGAGAAAGTTAGCGAAGTGACTAAAGGATTGGTGTAGGAAAGAGAGGTACAATTTCAAGGCATATTGGAACAGGAGAGATCTGTAGCATTGGTCTTTCAATTTGATACCTCCTTTATTTCCTTAGCTATCCATGGCTGATTGTCTCTTTTTCCGACAGTCCTTCCTTTTCACTGGTATATGTCTTTGCTGTGAAAAATTGAATATAATCGAATAGAATATAAAAGCAGGGTGGTCTTGCTGCAACTGTACAGGATACTGGTGAGGCCGCAGCTGGAGTACTGTGTGCAGTTTTGGTCGCCGCACTTGCGGAAGGATATATTGGCCTTGGAGGGAGTGCACAGAAGGATCACCAGGCTGATACCAGAGATGAGGGGGTTAGCCTATGAGGAGAGATTGAATAGACTAGGTCTGTACTCATTGGAGTTTAGAAGGATGAGGGGGGATCTTATAGGGACATATAAGATAATGAAGGGGATGGATAGGGTAGAGGTAGAGAGATTCTTCCCGATTAGAAAGGATAGCAGAACTAGAGGGCACAGCCTCAAGATAAGCAGGGGAGGAGGGGGGGATGCGCGGGGGCAGGGGGCGCAGTTTAGATCGGAGTTGAGGAGGAACTTCTTCACTCAACGGGTGGTGAATCTCTGGAATTCTCTGCCCATTGAAGTGGTGGAGGCTACCTTGCTAAATATATTTAAGTCACGGGTAGATAGGTTTTTGACAGATAAGGGAATAAAGGGTTATGGGGAGAAAGCGGGAAAGTGGAACTGATCCACTTCAGATCAGCCATGATCTTATTGAATGAGGGGGCAGGCTCGAAGGGCTAGATGGCCATCTCCTGCTCCTATTTCTTATGTTCTTATTAAAATCGCTTTGAAATTCCTCCACTGTTCCTCACTTGTCCCATTTTGGTAGGAATAACAGCAAAATGGACTATTATTTAAATGGTAAAAAAATTGCAGCATGCTGCTGTGCAGAGGGACCTGGGTGTCCTTGTACATGAATTGCAAAAAGTTGGTTTGCAGGTTAATCAGGTAATTAAGAAGGCAAATGGAATTTTGTTCTACATTGCGAGAGGGGATGGTTATGTTGCAGCTGTACAAGGTACTGGTGAGGCCACTGGATAAAAGCAAATTACTGCAGAGGCTAGAATCTGAAACCAAAAGAGAAAATGCTGGAAAATCTCAGCAGGTCTGGCAGCATCTGTAAGGAGAGAAAAGAGCTGACGTTTCGAGTCCAGATGACCCTTTGTCACAGCTATTTTCTCTCCTAACAAATGCTGCCTGGCCCGCTGAGATTTTCCAGCATTTTCTCATCTGGTGAGGACACACCTGGAGTACTGCTTACAAATTCAGTCTCCTTACTTGAGAAAGGATGTACTGGCACTGGAGAGGGTGCAGAGGAGATTCACTAAGTTGATTCTGGATTTGAGGAGAGACTGAGGCTATACTCAGTGGCATTTAGAAGGATGAAGGGGGAAATCTTATAGAAACATACAAAATAATGAAGGGAGTACTTAGAAGTAGGGGTGTTGTTTCCACTAGCAGGTGAAACCAGAACTCTGGGACAAAGCCTCAAAATAAGGGTGAACAGGTTTAGGACTGAGTTGAGGAGGAACTTCTTCACCCAAAGGGTTGTGAATCTGTGGAATTCCTTGCCCAGTTGAGGCTCCCTCGTTGAATGTTTTTAAGGCAAGGATAGATAAATTTTTGAACGGTAAAGGAACTAAGGTGAGTGGGCGGGTAAGTGGAGCTGAGTCCACAAGAAGATCAGCCATGATCTTACTGAATGGCAGAGCAGGCTCGAGGGGCCAGATGGCCTACTCCTGCTCTTCGTTCTTATGTTCTTAAAGTTGGGCTAATCCCATTTTCCTGCACTTGTCCCATATCCTTGAATGTTATGTTACATTGCCTCTTCATCCAAATTTTTTTTAACGGTTGTAAGGTTTCTGGCCTCCACACTTTCCCGGGAGTGCATTCCAGATTCCCACAACCCTCTGAGTGAAAATTCTCAAATTCCCTTTGAATCTCCTGCACCCGCCCGCTAAAAATATGTCCCCTCGTGATTGACCCTTTAACCAACCAGCTGCTTCTTATTCATCCGTCAATACTCCTCATAATCCTACACCCCTCCTGTCCCCCACTCTGTGCTCCAAAAAAAAAATCCAAGCCCATCCAAGTCTCTCCTAATAACTTAAATGCTCCAACCCAGGCAATATCCTGGTGAATCTCCTGTACCCCCTCTAGTGCTATCACATCCTTTCTATAGTGAGGTGACCAGGACTGCACACAGTACTCCAGCTGTGGCCTAACCAATGCTCTGTACAACTCACATAACCCCCTTGTTCTTATACTCTATGCCCCGACTGTTAAAAGCAAGTGTCCCACATGTCTTCTTCACCATCCTATTCACCTGCTTTGCCAATTGAGTGGTTTGTTTGTCCTAGATGATGTGAAGCTTCTTGAGCTGCATTCATCCAGGTAAATCCCATTACTCTCCTGGCTTAGAATCATTGAACCGTAGCTTCCCTACCGTGCAGAAGGAGGCCATTTGGCCCATCAAGTCTGTACCAATTCTCTGACAGGACTTCTTACCTAGGCCCACCATCCTGCCCTATCCCCGTAAGCCCACACATTTACCATGGCTAATCCATCTAATTTACATGTCTTTAGACACTAATAATTGGCAAGTAAAATGTGTAGATTTGGAGGACTGTGTGGCCAATCCACCAAATCTACACATCTTACTTGCCAATTATTAGCCCAAGCCTGGGATATTGCTAATTGCTACACATGGTCATGGACCTTTTTAGCATCTGACGAGTCACAAATGGTGCTTAACATTGTGGATCAGTGAACATCTCCCCTACAGACCTTGTGATGAAGCAGCTGAAGGTGGTTGGGCCTCAGACACTATCCTGAGGAACTCCTACAGTGGGATGGAGATAATTGACTTCCAACAACCATGACCATTTGCCTTTGTGCCAGCTATGCCAGTTTCTCCCTCTCTTCATCTCTTGAATTCAGTTATTTTGTCCATCTAAGGCTGCAATGAGGTCAGGAGATGAGTGGCCCTGGACAGACCCAAACTGAGTCTCAGTGAGCAGGTTATTACGATGTAAGTGCCACTTGATGAACACTGTCAATGTATTTTGCTTTTATCTTAGCGGGTCACGGATTGGCTGGGAACCACTCATCATCTAATTGGCTGGGAAAGGTGTAGGAGCACATCTGATTTGAATATACGAGATTCTGAGGGGCCTGCTCAGGGTAAATGCTGTGAGGATATTTCCTCTTACAGGAGAACCTCAAACTAAGACAGAGACAATGAGGAATATCTGGAGAACTGGAGAAAAGTAATGGAAGACAGGGGTATGGGCATGGTGGCACAGTGGTTAGCACTGCTGCCTTACAGCAGCGGGGACCTGGGCTCAATTCCAGCCTCGGATCACTGTCTGTGTGGAGTTTGCATGTTCTCCCCATGTCTGCGTGGGTTTCCTCCGTGTGCTCCGGTTTCCTCCCACAGTCCAAAGATGTGTGGGTTGGGTTGATTGGCCATGTTAAATTGACCAAGTAATTTGGCCATGCTAAATTGACCCTAATTCTGCGATGATCAGTAGGCCAAGGATCTAATTGTTTGGCTGTCAGTTTGCACCCAGAGAAGAGGATCCCAGATACTGGGTGAAGACTTAGAATCGTAGAATCCCTACAGTGTAGAAAGAGACAATCTGGCCCATCAAATCGGTGATGACTCTCCAAAAGAGGATCCCACCCAGGCCTTCCCCTCTGCCCTATTCCTGTAACCCTGCACATTTACATGGCCAGTCCACGTACCCTACACATCTTTGGACTGTGGGAGGAAACCAGAACACCCAAAGGAAACCCATGCCGACAGGGGGGTTTACTTGCAAACTCCACACAACCACCCAAAGCCGGAACTGAATCCGTGTCCCTGGCGCTGTGAGGCAGCAGTGCTAACAACTGTGCCACTTAGAGAAAGTGAGTAGCTTGAAGTACCTGGGGTCAGCGATGGCAGAAGATGGAAGCGTAGAGATGCAACTTAAGCAATGGATTAGCTCTGGTTGTAGTAATTGGAGGCAGAGCAATAGAATGTTATGTGATAGAAAAATATTGCTGAAACTGAAAGGAAGAATCCTCAAGTCAGAGTGAGACTGGCCTTGTATCATCACAACATCAAGAATTATTAAATGAGTATTTTGCATCTGTATTCATCAAAGAGCCTTTTTCCTCGGATGGTGATGACTAACACGAGGGGACATAGCTTTAAATTGAGGGGTGGTAATTATAGGATGGATGTCAGAGGTAGGTTCTTTACTCAGAGGGTAGTAAGGGCGTGGAATGCCCTGCCTGCAGCAGTTGCGGACTCGCCAACTTTAAGGGTGTTCAAACGGTCAGTGGATAGGCATATGGATAACATTGGAATAGTTTAGGTTAGAGGGTCATTAGATTGGTTCCACTGGTCGGCGCAACATCGAGGGCCGAAGGGCCTGTACTGCGCTGGAATGTTCTATGTTCTAAAGAGAAGTACTTGGTGGATGGTGAGTCTGGGAAAGGGTGTGTAGATAGTTTGAGTCATGTTGAGATCAAAAAGGAGGAGGTATTGGGGTTCTTGAGAAGCATTAAAGTAGACAAGTTCCCTGGGCCTGATGGGATATATCCCAGGATACTGAGAGAGGCAAGGGAAGAAACTGCTGGGGCCTTGAGAGAAATCTCTGTATCCGCACTGGCTACAGGAGAGGTCCCAGAAGACTGGAGAATAGCCAATGTTGTTTCTTTGTTTATGAAGGGTAACAAGAATAATCCAGGCAATTACGGCCTTACGTCAGTGGAAGGGAAATTATTGGAGAGGATTATTTGAGACAGGATTTACTCCCACTTGGAAATAAGTGGATGTATTAGCGAGAGGCAGCGTGGTTTTGTGAAGGGAAAGTCATGCCTCACTAATTAGATCAGGTTTTTTCAAGGAAGTGACGAAGCAAGTGATCAGGGTAGGACAGTAGATGTTGTCTACATGGACTTCAGTAAGGCCTTTGACAAGGTCCCCCATGGTGCAGAAGGTGAAGCCAGAGGTGAGCTGGCAAGGTGTACACAGAACTGGCTCGGACATAGAAGAACATAGAACATAGAACATTACAGCGCAGAACAGGCCCTTCGGCCCACGATGTTGCGCCGACCAGTTACAAAAACAATGACCCACTAGCCTATACCAATCCCTTTTCGTCCATAAACCTATCCAGAGATCTCTTAAACGCCCCCAAACTAGACGCATCTACAACTGCAGCAGGCAGGGCATTCCAATCCCTCACCACCCGCTGGGTAAAGAACCTACCCCTGACATCCGTCCTGTAGCTACCCCCCCTTAATTTAAAGTCATGCCCCCTCGTGCTAGCTTTCTCCATCCGAGGAAAAAGGCTATCACTATCCACCCTATCTAAACCCCTAATCATCTTATATGTTTCAATAAGATCCCCTCTTAGCCGCCTTCTTCCCAACGAAAACAACCCTAGATCCCTCAGTCTCTCCTCATAGGACCTCCAAGACAGAGGGTAGCAGTGGAAAGGTGTGTTTCTGAATGGAGGGCTGTGACAAGTGGTGTTCCTCAGGGATCACTGCTGGGACTTTTGCTGTTGTAATATGTATAAATGATTTGGAGGAAAATGTAACTGGTTTCATTAATAAGTTTGCGAACGACACAAAGGTTGGTGGATTTGCAGATAGCAATGAGGACCATCAGAGGAAATAACACGATATAGATCGGTTGAAGACTCAGGCAGAAAGATGGCAGATGGAGTTTAATGTGGACAAATGTGAGGTAATGCATTTTGGAAGGTCTAATACAGGTATACAGTAAATGGCAGAACCCTTAAGTGTATTGATAGGCAGAGGAATCTGGATGTACAGGTACACAGGTCACTGAAAGTGGCAACACACGTAGAAAAGGTCGTCAGGAAGGCATACAGCATGCTTGCCTTTGTGAGCAACAGGTAAAGATGCTGTTAACACATATATCTACACACCATAGAGAAATACCCTAAAGTTAGGTAGATTGGATATAGTCAGGCACATTGCTAACCCACATTATGGGAACAACTGTGATTTTAGTCACAAACACAGGATATAAAATTCACTGATGCTGAACAGAGCAATAGTCAGGGACAGTGAAGAGACTGCCTGTTGTGAAGGAATATCACCAGATGTGCCGTGTGCAGTGAGGCACAGCCACCTCATCCTGTAAGAATGTATAATGTCCAGGTTGTAAAAACAAATGGTATGCAAGATGTGTTGTTTCTACAACTGAGCATACTCCCTAAAGGGGAAGAAGATCACTGAGATAGTCGGGACAGCAGTGATTAAGTTAGCAATAGATTGATTACAGCCGGTCTGAACTGGATATGTAAACAGTTTTAGATAAGACAGATGGGTACCCATAAGGACTAACCAAGTAAGGACATTAAATCAACACTACAAACAGGCACTCTTGTGATAACAGGAGACGTGGTTAGAAGGGGAGTAGAGGGGATGGGAACTTGGGGCACCTTGAGCCAATAGGGGAATGACAACACATAGATGGGATAGGGACCACCAATTAGGGGAGAACAACGTATTGTGTAATTGATCAATATGCTTGTAAAAATAGTATAAAACCCCTGCTTAAACTCGATGTAAGGTGTGCCTATTTTTTGGACACCCGGTCTTGCAAGAACGTTAAACAAAATATCTTTCTCCTTTGGAACTTGACTCGACTAAATTGTTTGACTGTGAGCTGCGTTTCTCACACCTTCATCGGCTGGGGCATTGAATTTAAAAATTGACAAGTCATGTTGAAGCTTGATAGAACCTTAGTGAGGCCGCACTTGGAATATAGTGTTCAATTCTGGTCGCCACACTACCAGAAGGATGTGGAGGCTTTGGAGAGGGTACAGAAAGGATTTACCAGGATGTTGTCTGGTATGGAGGGCATTAGCTATGAGGAGAGGTTGGAGAAACTCATTTTGTTCTCACTGGAATGACAGAGGCTGAGGGGAGACCTGGTAAAAGTCTACAAGATCATGAGGAGCTTGGACAGAGTGGATAGTCAGAAGCTTTATTCCCAGGTTGGAAGAGTCAATTACTCGGGGACATCGGTTTAAAGTGCGAAGGATAAGGTTTAAAAGAGATATACGAGGCAAGTTTTTTTACACAGAGGATGGTGGTACCTGGAACTCACTGCCGGGGGGAGGTAGTGGAAGCAGATATGATGGTGACTTTTAAGGGGTGCTTTGACAAATACATGAATAGGATGGGAATAGAGAGATATGGTCTCTGGAAGGATAGGGGGTTTTAATTCAGTCGGGCAGCATGGTCGGTGCAGGCTTGGAGGGCCAAAGGGCCTGTTCCTGTGCTGTAATTTTCTTTGTTCAAGAAGATGAACAATGACTAGATACCAATGGAATGAGAGAGCTGAGATGGATGTGTGAAATATTGAGAAATAAGGACATCAGGAACTAGTGGTCAGTGATTTTGGGGGTGGGCAAGAAGACATTGAAATTGTATGATCATCTGTTGTGGAGAGCAGGGAAATGTGGTGAGGCAATTGCTTTTTTATTCATTAGTGAGACATGGATGCCACTGTCTGGCCAGCATTTATTGCCCATTCCTTATTTGCCTTGGAGAGCAGTTGAGAGCCAATCACATTGCTGTGGCTCTGGCCAGACTGTAGGCCAGACTGGGTACGGATGGCCGATTTCCTTCCGTCAAGGACATTAGTGAACCAAATGAGTTTTTCCGAGTATCAACAGTGGTTTCATGTCATCAGTAGGTTTTAATTCAATATTATTTTATTGAATTCAAATTCCACCATTTGCCGTGATGTGATTGGAACCCAGGTCCCCAAAACATTTGCAGAGTTTCTGGGTTAATAGTCTAACAATAATACCAATAAGCCATCACCTCTCCAACGTTGAAATCCAAGGAAAACTTAAAACCAGCTGGAAAAATGCAACCGAGATAAAGGCACTGGGATTGGAAGATAAATAGGCAACTGACAAGAGGAGATGGAGAAGGGTAATTGACCAGCATTAAGGCAACACCAAGTAAAATAGGAGGGTTATTTAGCTATGCATTCTGTCTCCCTCAGATCAGTGGAGCTGGGCTCACTCTAATTAGATACATTTTTGATCTCCAAGGGTGGCATGGTTCATAGAATCCTACAGTGCAGAAGGAGGCTGTTTGGCCCATTGAGTCTGCACCAACACAATCCCACCCAGGCCCTATCCCAATCACTAGTTTCCCCTGACAGTAAGGCAATTTAGCACAGCCAATCCACCTAACCCGCACATCTTTGGAGTTTGGGAGGAAACCGCAGCACCCAGAGGAAACCCACGCACACACAGGCAGAACTTGCAAACTCCACACAGAGTGACCCAAGCCGGGGAATCAAACACAGGTCCAAGCGTGGTGAGGCAACACTACTGTGGGGCAGGGCAGTGGTCAGCACTGCTGCCTCAGAGCTCCTGGGTTCGATTCCCGGCTCGGGCCACTGTCTGTGTGGGGTTTGCACATTCTCCCCGTGTCTGCGTGGGTTTCCTCTGGGTGCTCCGGTTTCCTCCCACAGTCCAAAGATGTGCGGGTTAGGTGGATTGGCCGTGCTAAATTGCCTCTTAAGTGTCCAAAGTTAGAGGGATTTGCAAGGGCCTGGGTGGGATTGTTGTGGGTGCAGACTCGATGGGCTGAATGGCCTCTTTCTGCACTTTTAGCATCCTGTGATACCGTGCTGCACAAAGTGATGTGGCCTCTTTTAAGGTCAAACCAAATAAACAAACTCAGGTTAAATCAGGTCAAAGTAATGTGGAGCTAACAGGAAAGTGGAGTTGACATTACAATCAGATCAATCACCATGTTCCAGGATGGCGAAACAGACTCAATGTTCCGGAAGCAGTATCCACATGACAGCCACCTGACCGTGTCAGCTGACCCCCCCTCGATTGTGAGTCACCGGTTGCCATGGAGACGGATTCCCGGCCCCGCCCCCCCCGGCCGCGCGTGCTCTGAAAACGCGGTGACGTAGCGCGGCCTTCACCCCGGAGACGGGAAAAGATGGCGCTGAATAGGAACCATTCCCAGAGCGGAGGCATCATCATCAATAACGGCGAAAGGTGAGGAGTCCGCGCTCTCCCTCACCCCGGGAACGGGCGGGTGAAGGGAATAAAATTTAAAAACAAAAAGCGACGGGAGGCGCCTGCGGTCTGACCGTTATCTGGCTGCTGTCTTCCTCTTCCAACGACTGCGTTTAGGTTCGAGAATGTTCTGCCCTCGGTTCTGGTTTATTTCTCTGGCGGGGGGTTTGAAGCGCCAGCGCTGCTGTCAGTGCCGATAGTTATTAGAGTTTCCAGTGTTTACCCTCGAGAGAGGAAGGAGGGAGGGTGGGGGTAGCGCGACTCTCCCCGAAGCCGGGAGGACATCAATCAACCGTTAAATCCCGCCCTCCCTAAATGCTGATTGGCTGTTGACAGGTCAACCCGCGGTACTATTGGCGGAGGCGCCTGTCAATCAGATGGGTGCCCTCCCCCTCTGGAGAAGGATGTAAACATCTTTTAGAGATGGTGTCATCATAATGTTTGTGTAAGAGTGGATGGGGCCAGTCCACATCCAACTTTATTTATTTATTATTATTTTTAATTTATTATTTTTAATTTATTATTATTTAAACACTATTTATCAAGCGTTTTGTTGAAATGCTGGCATCTTCTAGATATCACTACTTTTTAAAGAGTTATTATTGCTCTTGTCATTCCAAGCACCTCTTCATTTATTTGCCTTACTTTTTTTTATTATTGTCACAAGTAGGCTTATGTTATAAACAGATCAGTTAAGTCACTGTGAAATCTGTCTGTGGGATCTTTATCATGCATCTTAGCATCCTCATTTCAGAGACATCCCAGATGCACCTTGGTGGGCCTTGCTGCCATCGGGCAGTGGAGGTCCCTTTTACGGAGGGATCTCCCCCAATTACATCAGGGACCTGGGGTGGAGGGTGATGCATGCAGCAGTTCCGCACAGTTGTTGGGTTCACAGGCTCCGAAGCTCGTCCCTTCTGTGATCTTGTGGAGTCCGTGGACCATGTCTATGTTTCGTGTCTTGGGTTGCACTCCATTTTTGTTTTCTTGAAGAACCTTTTATTGATGTTTTGTTTGCACTTCAGTCCCACGCTCCTGATCTACAGACATCTGGCGCAGAGAGGGGAGGGTCGGGGTGGCGACCTCCTTGTGAACCTGGGCCTGATGAAACATGCCATTTACAGGTCCAGGCAGTGGGCAATTGAGGGGGCTGTCCATCTTGACTGTCTACCCCTATGTTCGCGGCCAGGTATCCCTGGAGATGCCTTCCATGCCCGTTGGGCACTGCAGGGGCTGGGGTGCATTATTGACCCTAATAATCACATTTTAATTTGATGTTTTCTAACTTTCCTTTGTACTTTGATTTTGCTTGGGCTATTCTTCCTTTTGGGGAGCTGCCCCTTTCATGTTGTCCTGATTTTAATTTGCGTTTGTTTATTTGGTTTGACCTTAAAAGAGGTCTTTAATTTATTGTCCAGGTTTCTATGGTTCTATTATTGAGTATAAGAGTTGGGATGTTATGGGGAGGTTGTATAAGACATTGGTGAGGTTGAATTTATTGTGTGCAGTTTTGGTCACCTAATTACAGGAAGGATATTAATAAGGTTGAAAGAATGCAGAGAAGGTTTACAAGGATATTGCTGGGACTTGAGAAACTGAGTTACAGAGAAAGGTAGAACAAAATCAGCCTGGGAAACAGGCCCTTTGGCCCAACGAGCCCGCGCTGCCATCTCAACACCACCAGTCCACCTCTACCCACGACCCCTGTCTAATGTTTTATGGCCATCCAGATTGAGGGAAACTGATTTAGGGACACTTTATTCCTGCCAGTCAGCCTAACAGCACATCTTTAGGGTGTGGGAGGAAACCGGAGCACCTGGAGAAAACCCAAGCAAGCATGGGGAGAATGCGCAAACTCCCACAGACATCGGCCCAAATCCATGTGTCTGCACAGCAATCAGCAATAGTCACTGAGCTGTCGTCTTGCCCAGTATCTTGTCCAGTTTAGGCACACACTAACGACATGAAGCACTAGGCCAATCTCGAACAACCAAGAGCAACCCCAGTACGACCCATCGCATGTATGCCCCTCGTTGGACACGTGGTGGACTGACTTAAAACCTGTGAATGAAAAGAGAAAAAACATTATTATCATACTATACCCATTTACATTACCAGGGACACCCCAATGCTAATGACCCTTATTTAGGTTAGGACTTTATTCCCCAGAGTGTAGAATAATGAGGGGAGATTTGATAGAGGTGTATAAGATTTTGATGGGTATAGACAGAGTGAATGCAAGCAGGCTTTTTCCACTGAGGCTAGGGGAGAAAAAAAAAGTAGGGGACACGGGTTAAGGATGAAGGGGGAAAAGTTTAAAGGGAATATTGGGGGGGGGTCTTCAGAGTGGTGGGAGTGTGCAATGAGCTGCCAGGTGAAATGATAAATGTGAGCTCGCTTTTAACATTTAAGAAAAACTTGGACAGGTTCGTGGATGAGAGGGGTGTGGAGGGATATGGTCCAGGTGCAGGTCAGTGGGACTAGGCAAAAAAAATGGTTTGGCACAGACAAGAAGGGCCAAAAGGCCTGTTTCTGTGCTGTAATGTTCTATGGTTCTGTGGTTTCTGAGGCAAATGGGAAAGTGATTAGAATGTAGCAGATCATGGAGGGATTTGGTCCCTGAAGAGTAGGAGGTTTTAGTTCAGTCAGGCAGCACAGTCAGTGCAGGCTTGAAGGACCTGTATCTGTGCTGTATTTTCTTTGTTCTTTATCATGAGATTTTTTTTCCACGTTCTAAGTTTGAGTTTCATTATTGTTGACACATCTTTCATATCTTCTTCTTCACGAAATTATTTCTGACCATCTCGATCCTTTTTTTTCTAACTTTGTCATCACACCTGCTGTCTTCTGTTATCATTTGTACTCACAGTAAAAAGTCTGACAACACCAGGTGAATGTCACCTGACGAAGGGACTAACCCGAAAGCTTGTGCGTTTACTATCAAGTAAATCGGTTGGACTAAAACCTGGTGTTGTCAGACTTATTACTGTGTTTACCCCAGTCCAACGCCGGCACATCCACTTGTTCCAGTGTGACACCAGCCATTTAAATTTTCACCCTAGTTTCTTGTAATGTGTTCCTCCTGACCAATATTTTGTCTCTTTGGTGTCTGTACTCAATCCATGTTCTAAATGCCAGAAACATAAGAACGGCTGAATCTCCTGGTACTGTCTGGTAAAGTGTAGTTTGAAGACAAACTCTCCTCTTAGTTAGTGTTTAGTGAGCAATATTTTTTCTTTCCACTAATGTTTATCTCTTGTTATCCTTGAGCTGATTTGAGATTTGTTTTCTTAGTTATACATGGCTGTTTTACAGGAAGCAATAATAAATTAGGCTAGGGGAGGGGTAAAGATTGTGGGGCGGCAATGGAAATGTGGTGTTTTGGATCAATCCAGTAAACTAATAGTCTGCCATTACGACTGCAGGTGATGTTCTAGCCTCCCATTTAATGAATTGAATGACTGAATAATGTTGCATAACCAAGCTTTCAGCTGAAAGTAACTCGAGGTACAGGAAGTTGTACACATTGGAACAGTAAGTTATAAAGTGATGGTAGTTGGAATTTAGTATAAAGTGGATGGTTCTTCCTCAAAGTTGAGAGGATAGGACTCCTGCAGGAGCAAATGAATTTAGTAATCCAAAACGTAACTCACTAAAACCAAGTTCAAAGCTACAAAAAGTAATCCAAATAGGTTAATAGAATCTATATTTATCTAAAGGAGATTAGAATAGGAAATGATGCTTTGTTTAATGGTGTCTTGGACAACTCCATCCGGGAGTACTGTATACAACTTTGGGCAGTGCACCTCGGGGCAGGGGTGGGGGTGGGGGGGAATATTGTTCCAATTCACTAGAATGGTACAAGGACTGAAAGATACAATTTTGAGAATAGATTATATGAATCTGTCTTATGTTCCTTTGATGTTTGAGGAGTGATTCAACTAAGGTCTTTTAAATCGATAAAGGAATTTGACAGATTAGATGCAGTTAAACTGTTTCATAGAGTTTAACTGCACAGAAAGAGATCCTTTGATCCACTGTGTCTGTGCTGGCCATCAAACACCTACTTATTCTCATCCCATTTGCCAGCACTTGGTCTTTTATGCTATGGCATTTCACATGGTCATCTGAATACTTAAATGTTGAGGGTTCCTGCTACTACCACCCTTTCAGGCAAGTGAGTTCTAAATTCCCACCACCCTCCGGGTGCAAAGATTTTCCTCGAATCCCCTCTGAATCTCCTGCTCCTTACCTTAAATTTATGTCCCTGGTTATTGATCCCTCTACTATGAGAAAAAGTTTTTTCTTAGCTATATCCCACAGTTTCATACACCTCGTTGAGGTTCCCCCCTCAGCCTCCTTTGCTCTTAAGGAAAAAAATCCAACCTCTCTTCACAGCTGATGCACTCCAGCCCAGGCAACATCCTGATCAATCTCTCTACACCCTTTCTAGTGCAATCATGTTGTTCCTATAGTGTGGCAACCAGGACTGCACATAATACTCAAGCTGGGTGGCCTGACAAGCGTTTTATACAGCTCCTCAGTCGTATCTGTTTCTTCAGAAGGAATTAGAGGCTATTTTAGGGTGGAACCAGAAAGTGTCCTTCCATACAATGGAAAGCGACAATTTACAACTTGCTTCTTCAAAAGAGAGATGAATGCTGGGGCTCTCGAGACTATGATCGATAGATATTTGCCAGGTTATTAAGCATGAAGCAAAGGCTGAGAATTGAAATTGACGTGCAGAGACATCCAAGATCTAATTGATTAGTGAAATGAGCTTAAGACTGAACAATGTGTGTTCCCATGATGATTTTCAATATCCATGATTTGAGGACCTTTAATCATTCACCCACAAGGATATTGCTGAATTTAATGAGCAGAAAATGTGCACATTTGTGCAAAAAAAATTCCATTTCGCAGCTTATTCTGCAAATAATGATAAATACAACTCAGTTGATTATGATGAAAGCTTTGTTTAGTTTCCTACTGTCATCTGAGTCATGTTTGTAGAAAGTCCAAGTGGACCTTGGTGTGCTATGGTTGATTGCAGCTATCAGAGCAGAGTGTGACAGTTGGAAGAGTCCTATGTTTAGGATTTGCCTGACGGTATTGCATTGCTAAATCTGATACTAACGCTTGTGTATGAGAGTATCAGATTTAGCAATGCAATCCTAACACCTGCTTATGTTTTCAGGAGAATTGGGAGAAATAGGTGTGGCGTCTTTCGGCCTCATTCTGATTTACCATGGCACCTCTGTATTTTAATCTTTTTTCTATGCCTTTTTCCACATTCCTTAATATCCTTCCTTCCAAATTAAGTTCATTTCTCTTTTAAACACTGCCATTAGCATTGCATTTATATCTTTTTGGGTCAGTTTATTCCAAATTCTCAGTGATGTGATTTTTTTTTACCTCTTGTATTTCCTTTTTAACTGGCTTAGCTAAAAGTATTATATATCCTTGATCAAGATTCTGCCATTAAAAGTTAAAATTTGTTTCCTATATATTGTTTCTGGAGGCGGCACAGTGGCTAGCACTGCTGCCTCACAATGCCGTGGGCCTGGTTTTGAATGACTATCTGTCTGTGCGGAGTCTGCATGTTCTCCCCATGGGATTGCTCTGGATGCTTCAGTTTCCTCCCATAGTCCGAAGATGTGCCGGTTAGGTGGCTTGGCCATGCTAAATTGCTCCTTCGTGTCCCAAGATGTGTAGGTTAGATGGAGTTGCCATGGTAAATGTGTGGGGTTATAGGGATTAGGGCAGGGGAGTAGGTCTGGGCAAAATGAAAATTTTGGATGGTTAACACTGCTGCCTCACAGTGCCAGGGACCCAGGTTTGATTCCTGGTTTGAGTAACTGTCCGTGTGAAGTTTGCACATTTTCCCCGTGTCTGCATGGGGTTTCCTCGGGGTGCTCCAGTTTCCTCCCACTGTGTAAAATGTTGGTTGGCTGCATTTTCCTATAAAACAGAATTCAAAACCCACGGTCTTGCTTTGCAGACAAGAACAGACGTACTGACCATCTTTATAAGAGGTGCGGACCAGCATTTTATCGCCCATTCGCAGCCACTCAGTGGTGGTGAGCTGCTGCATTGAACTGCTATAGTCCATATGTTGTTATGGAGGGAGTTCAAGGATTTTGACCTCATAATAGTGAAGGAATAGTGATATATTTCCAAATCAGGATGGTGCCCAACTTGGAGGGGAACTTGCTGGTGTGATGTTCACATGCATCTACTACCTTGCCCTTTTAAGTCGTAGAGGTTGAGAGTTTGGAAGGTGCTGTTTGAGTTGTTGCGAGACTTTGCCAGTTGCTGCAGTGTAACTTAACGATAGAACATACTGCTGCCACTGTGTGATGGCTATAGAGGGAGTGAATGTTTAAGGTGGTGAGTGGGGTACCAGTCAGACAGACTGCTTCATTCTGGAAGGGGTTGAGCTTTTCTTCCTGGCTTTTGGATCTACGCTTTTAGGCAAATGGGAGTAATCCATTACGTCAGACTTTTAGATTGTTGACACTGGGGAGTTGGATGACCAGTTACTGACCTGCTCTTATAGCCACAGCATTTTCATGGTCAAGTTAAGTTTCTGGTCAATGGTAGCTCTCAGGCTATTAATAGTGAAGGATTGAGCCATGGTAATGCCATTGACTATCAAGGCGAAATGGTTAAATTCTCTTTTGTTGGAGATGGTGATTGTATGGCACTTAAATGATCCCAAGCTTGAATGTTGTCCAAGTTTTGCTGGATGTAGACAAGAACTGCTTCAATATCTGGAGTTTCAAATGGTCCCGAACACTGCAATTGTCCCAAACATCTCCACTTTTGACCTTGTGATGGAGAGAAGGTCTTTGAAGCAGCTGAAATGGATGGGCCGAGGACACTTTCCTGAAGGGCTTATCCCTCTGTGATCTGGAAACTGACCTTACTGTAGATGCCTACTCTAAGGATTTACATTATTCCCTACTTACTGTAATCTGCTTACTATTTTTAATATGGTCTTGCACAAAGATTCAATCAGTGGATGTTAAAGACCAGCAGCTTACAGACAGGGAAAAATAGGATATGAGTTGCAAAAATACAACAAATTCTGCAACAAATCTGTGTAAATATTCCAGATAGAAAGCCTGTTTACATTCAACAGACAAGGGTTACATTAATGTGGCAAGTTCAGATGTGTTAATAATTTTGGAAAACATTCTATAATATGATGCATGGGTGAAGCTTTGGCATAGTGGTATTGTCACTGAACAAGTAAGTCAGAGACCAGGGTAATGCTCTATGGGTCCAGATTTGAATCCCCATTTGGCAGATGGTAGAATTTGAATGATCATGAAATCATTGTCTTTTGTTGTAAAAACCCATCTGACTCAATAATGTCCCTTGGGGAAGGAAATCTGTTGTCATGTGACTCCAGATCCACAACAACACGGTTGACTCTTAAATGCCTTCTGAAATATGGTTAAACGGCAAGCCACTCAGTTCAAGGGCAATTAGGGATGGGCAAGAAACACTGGCCCAAAAAAAGATTTCCAGTGTATCACAGGTATGTATGTGGTGTAAACGCATTAAAAAGTCTGACAACACCAGGTTTTAGTCCAACCGATTTATTTGATAGTAATTTGGTGCGTTTACTATCAAATAAATCGGTTGGACTAAAACCTGGTGTTGTCAGACTTTTTACTGTGTTTACCCCAGTCCAACGCCGGCACATCCACATTGTGTAAATGCATACCAGAATCCCTTAGTTGAAATAATCCATTGTGCAAAATCTCACTTGTTACCTTTCCCAGTTCAAAAGCTGCCCGCATATTTACCTTGCAGATTGTTTCAGGAGAAACAAGAATGGAGGGGTGCGACAGCCAACGTTCCCGTTTCCCAATTATGAACGACCAGGATAAAATATCAAAAAGTTCCCAATTCACGGAACGTAGGGACAGGAATGCCGTGGAAGGCTGTGACAAGTGGTGTTCCTTAGAGATCAGTACGGGTTACTTTGTTTGTAATAAATAAATATAGGAAAGCATAACTGGTTTCATTAGTAAATTGGTGGATTTGCGGATAGCAATGAGGACCATCAGAGGATACAGCAGGACATAGATCGGTTGGAGACTTGGATGGAGAGATGGCTGATGGGTTTAATCCAGACAAATTTGAAGTGATGCATTTTGGAAGGTCTAATACAGATAGGAAATATACAGTAAATGGCAGGACCCTTAAGAGTATTGATAGGCAGAGGGATCTGGGTGGCAAGTCACTGATAGGGGCAAGTCAGGTGGAGAAGATAGTTAAGAAGGCATATGGCATGCTTGCCTTATTGGCTGGGGCTCTGAGTTTAAAAATTGGCAAGTCATGTTGCAGCTTTATAGAACCTTAATTAGGCCGCACTTGGAATATAGTGTCCAACTCTAGTTGCCATGCTACCAGAAGGATGTGCAGGCTTTGGAGAGGGTACAGAAAAGATTTACCAGGATGATGCCTGGTTTGGAGGGCATTCTCTTTGAGGAGAGGTTGGAGAAACTTGATTGTCCTCACTGGAGCAATGGAGGTTGAGGGGTGACATGCTGGAGGTTTACAAGATTGAGGGGCATGGACAGTGTGGATAGTCAGAAGATTTTTCCCAGAATGGAAGAATCAATTACTGGGGCAAGGTTTAAAGGGTGTATGAGGCAAGTTGTTTTACACAGTGTGTGCCTGGAACTTGCTGCCAGGGGAAGTAGTGGAAGCGATAGTGACTTAAGGGGCATCTTCACAAGTACGTGAATAGGGTGGGATTAGAGGGATATGGTCCCCGGAAGGGCAGGGGGTTTTAGCTCAGTTGGACAGCATGGTCGGTGTAGGCTTGGAGCGCTGGAGGGTCTGTTCCTGTGCTATAATCTTCTTCTTTGCTCTTTGAGCAGCTCCTCAGTCTTGTTCTGCCATTTAAATGTGACTGTGTATAACTCCAGGATTTGCCCGATATCCTTCAATAGCTAATGTAATGGTAAATGTAGCATCACTGGTCATTTGTGGATGAGAGCCCAAAGGTTCTCCATGCTTTGTAACATAGGATCATAAGATGTACGGCACAGAGATAGGCACTTTGGCCCAAACTAGTCCGTGCTGATCAAAAAAGCCCATCTAAGCTAACCCCATTTGGGTGCATTTGGCCCATATCCCTCTAAACCTTTCCTGCTGTGTATCTGTCCAAATGCCTTTTAATTGTTGTCAATGTCCCTGCCTCTGGCAGCTCATTCCACGTACATGTCACTCTGGGGAGGAAAGAAAAATTGCTCCTCAGGTTCCCATTAATTCTTTCCCTTCTTAACTTAAACCTATGATCCTTAGTTCTTGATTTCCCCAACCCTGAAAAGTAAAGTTTACTTATTAATCACACTTATGGCTTACATTAACAATGCAGTGAAGTTACTGTGAAATTCCCCTAGTTGTCATAGTCCGGTGCCTGTTTGGGTCAATGCACCTAACCAGTCTTTCAGAAGGTGGGACGAAACCTGAGGAAGCCCATGCAGACACAGGGAGAACATGTAAACTCCAAACAGTCACTCAAGGCTGGAGTCGAATCTGGACCTGTGAAGCAGCAATACTAACAACTGTGCTGCCATGCTGCCCCGTGTTGGGAAAAAGACTGAGTGCATTCACCCTATCCATGCCTCTCATGACCTTTATACACCTCTATAAGATCACCCCTCAGTCTCCTATGCTACAAAGAAAAAACGTCCTGGCCTGTCCAACCTCTCCTGATAACTTAGTACCTTGAGCCCTGACAACATCCTTGTAAATCCCATCTGCACTCTTTCCAGTTTAATAACATCTTTCCTTAGAAGGGTTTTCGAATTCACAACTGTAGCGTCTAGCTCGAATCTTTGCCATCTCCTGCACCCCCAGCCTGTCAGGTTCATTTTTCAGAGACCCTTACATACTTGATGCAAGAACAAGACACTGATCTGTATAAGAAAACCCAGTCCTTTATTCTCAAGCAAGTACAAGCTCTCCGAGGATCGTTTTACTCAGTCAGCACAGTGTCCTGAGCTTTGCCGAGTGGTACTGTCTCAAACAGGGGATTCTCCCCCTTTATACTCTTTTTACAGCAATTAGTCACGTACACACAGTATAACTTCACCCAGATCACGTGCTTAGCAACAGCAAAAGTAAGTTCAAATGCAGTATGTGAGGAAAAATATGTCAAAAACACTACCCCACCCGCTCGGTTGCCATCGAAACTGCACGACCAACATTGCTCCAGTGTGAGATAGCAACCGTTCTCATGTATCTTGGGACATTACTTTGCCCATAAAGTGAATGTTATCTCCTCCAAACAAGGACAGCATTTAGCCAAGTCCAGAATAGACTGATTTAATAAAGCATGAGTTTGTTATTTACAAGGCAAGGGTGACAATTCAAAATAAGGGAGTATGCACTGGTATCAGTACAGGTTGTTTCAAACGAGATGCAGTTAATCACAGCTTTAAGCTAATGGAGACTTTTCACTTTATCTTAAAGCAACCAGCTGCGTTTGCAATTTTGCAGGATCTCAGCTTGCAAAACCTTTTTTACAAATGGCCAAGATCATAGGAGATTCATTGGATGTTAACCCATTAACATTTAATGCCCAGTCTTCTATTTTATGTGACCCCCTTAACGTCTTAATTTTGATTAAGTGACCCCTTAACTTTCAAATTCCAGAGGATCCAGCCTTGGTTTGTGTTAAGACTCCTAATTTAACCCTGGAGTCCAAGTATCATTCTGGTAAACTTGCACTGCAGTCCCTCCAAGGCCAATTTATCTTCCCCAAGGTGAGGAGCCCAGAACTGTTCACAGTAAGCCTAGATGTGATCTAACCAGATCTGAAGCAGGCCCACTATACTGTTATGGATTCTAGTCCTATTGACATAATGGCTATCATTCCATTATTAGCCTTTTTGATTATTTTCTGACTTAGAGGCATTCAGTCCTAATACTACAGATAGTAATTTCGCACCATTGGCTCCTCAGCCAAGCAGATTTCAACATTTATCCATTATCACTGTTTCTAGATTTTCACCATTTAGGCAGTCATAGAGAGATATACAACACAGAAAAAAGCCCTTCGACCTAATTCATCCATGCCAACCAGGTTAATCAACTATAAGTCAGCCTTCAACACCATTATTCCTGCCAAAACTCATCTCCAGACTCCATGGCCTAGGCCTCAGTTTCTCCCTCTGCGACTAGATCCTGAACTTCCTAACCCACAGACCACAATCAGTAAGGATAGGCAGCAGCAACTCCTCCACAATCGTTCTCAACGTCAATACCCCACAAGGCTGTGCCTCAGACACCTACTATACTCCTTGTATACCTATGACTGTGTGGCCAAATTCCCCTCCAACTAGATTTTTAAGTTTGCTGATGACACCATCGTGGTGGGTCGGATCTCAAACAATGACTAGAGAGAATCTGGTGAACTGTGCGGCAACAATAATCTCTCCCTTAATCTTTACAAAGTAAAGGAGATAGTCATTGACTTCAGAAAGCCTAGTGGAGAACAGGCCTCAGTCTGCACCAATGGGGATGAAGAAGAAATGGTCAAGAGCTTCAAGTTTTTAGGTATCCAGATCATCGACAATCTGTCCTGGTCCCTCCATGTCTACACTATAGTTAAGAAAGCCCACCAATGACTACTTTCTCAGAAGACTAACAAAATTTGGCACGTAGGCTATTACTCTCTCCAAATTTTACAGATGCACTATAGAAAGCATTCTTTCTGGTTGTTTCACAGCTTGGTGTGGCTCCTGCTCTGCCCAAGTCTGCAAGAAACTACAAAGGGTTGTGAATGAAGCCCAGTCCATCTCAAACACGCCTCCCATCCACTGACTTTGTCTACACTTTCCACTGCCTTGGAAAAGCAGCTAGCACAATTAAGGATTCCACACACCCCAGATGTACTCTCTTCCACGTTATTCCAATGGGAAAAAGATACAAAAGTCTGAGGTCACGTACCAAGCAAGTCAAGAACAGCTTCTTCCTGTTGCCATCACACTTGAGTGGACCTACCTCACACACTAGGTTGATCTTTCTCTACACCCTAACTCTGGCTGTAACATTGCATCCTGCACTCTCTCTCCTTTCCTTCTCTATGAATGGGATGCTTTGTCTATATAGCGCGCAAGAAATGATACTTTTCACTAATACATGTGACAATAACAAATCAAATCTTCTTTGCTGATTTCTTCTGTCTTCACTATTGAGATGAGGCTTTCTTTTAAGACAAGTGTGGCTGTTACGCTGGCAGACGCAGTTGCTGTCTGTATCTCTCTCAAGCTGTGAGCTGTGGTAGTAGTTGGCTAAGGCAGTTGCTGTCTGTGTCTCTGGAGCTGGGAGCTGGCTGTTATACCCCTTAATGACATAGCAACATCCCCACAATAGGATTGGCTTACAGAATACCAAAACATCAAATTCAAATGTCTAGTTTGAATTGGTTAGAATTCAAAAACATGTTCTGATTAAAATGGCTGAAGCCTGTTACCAAGGCATCCCTCCTATTTGACCCTTCAATATGATGTTTCAGTCTGTATACTGCATGTACCTGCACCTCTTCAGTACAGAAAAAAAAAACCTTTTTTAACAGAACCGTGAAAAGTTTTTTCATAATTTTATGAATGCATCCTAAGTGATTTCAGACAGATGTCAGAGGTAGGTTCTTTTTACTCAGTAGTAAGGGCATGGAGTGCCCTGCCTGCAACAGTAGTGGACTCGCCAACATTAAGGGCATTTAAATGGTCATTGGATAAGCAAACGGATGGTATTGGAATAGTGTAGGTTAGATGGGATTCACAGGCTGGCGCAACATTGGGGGCTGAAGGGCCTGTACTGCGCTGTAATGTTCTATCTTCTGTGTTAACATTCTACTCAACTTCACAACAGTAGACACTATTTTAGTTATCTCTTTAAAACATTCAATCTGGTTGATTCTTACCTTTGTTGTCGTCGTCATTTTTCTCAATCATTCTTATGGTATTGATCGTACAGCCTGAGTTAGAGTTAGGCTCAGCGTTATATCTAGCTCCTAGTGCTAGATGTAACTATAATCCAGTAATGGACAGTGTTATTGCCTGCAAAGCATTCAGCTTGTTCCTTGTATTTCATGTGTTTTGTTTTGTGCTTATTTGGGCCAAATACTGTAACCTGATCTTCTGCTCTGTTGTTTTACGCTCATGTTTCTTGCTCCTCCTGAATGGATCTGACTCCAGTAAGACTGAGTGCCCTCAGCAGAGGGAGGAATGGAGAAAAATAGATTTGCAATTAGAGTACCGTATACAACCTCAGGATCTTCCAAAGCAGTTTATAACTCATGTACTTGAAGTTCAGGAAGCATTGCAGCCTATTTCCACAGAACAATGAAATGATTAGCCAGAAAATCTGGTTTAATCTTAGAATCTCCACAGTAATGAAGGAGGCCATTTGGCCCATCGAGTTTGAACCGACAACAATCCTGCTAAGGTCATATCCCTGTAACCCCACATAATTACCTCACTAATCCCCCTGACACTAAGGCATTCGTTAATGTGGCCAATCAACCTAACCTGCACATCTTTGGACTGTGGGACGGAATGGGAGCACCCGGAGGAAACCCACATAGACATGGGAAGAACATGCAGTCACCCAAGGCTGGAATTGAACCTGGGTCCCTGGCACAGTGAGACAGCAATGCTAGCCACTGTGCTACCATTGCCACAATCGTGCAATCTCAGTACAGTGACCCAAGCTGAGAATCGAACCTGAGGCCCTGGTACAGCAGAGCTAACCATTGCACCACCTTGCTGGTAAGGGATAAATGTTAGCCAGAACAAGACTTCTCTGTCCAAGACCGCAAGAAACTACAAAGGCACGTGAACAAATCCCAAGTCCGTCAATCAAACCAGCCTCCCACTGCCTCAGCAAAGCGGCCAGCGTAATTAAGGACCCCACGCACCTCGGCCTACTCTCTTCCATCTTCTTCCTTTTGAGGAAAAAGGTACAAAAGTCTGAGGTCACGTACCAGCCAACTCCAGAACAGCTTCTTCCCTGCTGGCATCAGACTTTTGAGTGAACCCATCATGTCTTAAGCTGATCTTTCGCTACACCCTAACTATGACTGTAACACTACATTCTACACTCTCTCTCTTTTTCCCCCCCTCCTTCCTTCTCTATATGTACAGTATGCTTTGCCTATATAACGAGCAAGAATCAGTACTTTTCACTGTATACTAATACATGTGACAATAAATCAAATCAACAGATCTCAATTCCCTGCCTTGTAATGCAGGAAAGCTCAGTAAGCAGCTCAGTAACACGGACAGTAAATTTTGGGTGTGAACTGAGTGTGAATGGAACAATCTTTTGATACAATATTATCCAGTAATTTGTATGGATGTAGAGCTATGGAATATTTCCAGCGATGAAATGGAAAGGAATTAGTTCTGTGGTAAATGCAGCACGTTGCCTATGAGACTAAACTTTCTCTGGTTAGATGGAAATTGCTCAGATTTTCCCCAAGTTTGCTTGGAGCTGAGTCTTTTCACAATGGAGCTCAGATCAACAAAGTCACTTCTGAATAAATAATTTTCCTTTTGTAATGAAAACGTGGGAACTCTCACTCCTTTTCAAATAACTCTCTGCTGGCAGTTCTAGTATTACTGTGGTACCACTGAGGAAATACAGCAGGGGGCGGCATGGTGGCACAGTGGTTAGCATCGCTGCCTCACCGCTCCAGGGAGTCTGGTTTGACTCCCGGCTTGGGTCACTATCTGTGCGAAGTCTGCATGTTCTCCCCATGTCTATGTGGGTTTCCTCTGGGTGCTCCAGTTTCCTCCCACAGTTCGATGCTAGAATCTCAAAATGTACAGGTTAGATGAATTAGTAAAAGGTAAATGAGTGGGCTGGGTAAACTTGATGTGTTAAATGGCCTCTTCTGCACTGTGGGGATTCTATGATTTTCTCAGATATTTAGATGGGTATCATCTATTCTTTTAAATTGTCAATCACTGATGAAATTGTCATTGCTGAGTTAGATGATGATGGACCCAAACTAACTGACTTTTGAATTAGATTAACAAATAACCAGAAGATGTTAGTTCACGTGTAACACCTCCTTCTCTTCCAGCTTTTTCCTTTTCCCCTCTTCTTCTCCCACCCCGACCATTGACGCACAAACTGGCAGTCGCTGTTCAGATAATCGTTTGTAGCTCTTATTCTGGTTCCAAGTTTTCATCATTGTAGGATTAGGGAGTAGAGCTGTATAGGAGGGTAAGCAGGAGACAGCAGTAGCGCACACGTTTGCAATTTCCAAATGTGAAATAAATCCTATGTAGAAGCTTAGAAATCATGAATTAAATAAGTTATTGAAACTGATTATTTAAAATAATTTGTTGGATATATTTATCCAGTTGTTGACTCCAACAGCAACTTGTGATTTAATGTAGCATCTGGTGAATAAAGTTAGGAATAGACTAAAATGTGTATGACTGTGAAGCCAAGTAAAGTAAGAAGTCTGACAACACCAGGTTTAAGTCCAACCAATTTATTTGATAGTAAACTCACAAGGTTTCGGGGTTTGCCCCTTCGTCAGGTGAATGGAGAGCTCTGGCCTCAGACAGAGCATATAACAGCACAGACAGTTTACAGATTGCTGATTAGAATGCGAGTCTTTACAACTAACCTGCTATTCAAGTCTTAGAGGCCAACAATGTGAGTGGAAAGAGCATTAAGCCCAGGTTAAAGAGATGTGTATTGTCTCCAGACAGGACAGTGAGGGTTTGCAAACCCAGGCAAGTCATAGAACCCACAGAACATAGAACATAACAGCGCGGAACAGGCCCTTCGGCCCACAATGTTGCGCCGACCAGTCTTATTTTTAAAAAAAAACATTGACCCACTAATCTAAACCAATCCCTTTTCGTCCATAAACCTATCCACCAATCTCTTAAACGCCCCCAAACTAGGTGCATTTACAACTGCAGCAGGCAGGGCATTCCAGTCCCTCACCACCCTCTGGGTAAAGAACCTGCCCCTGACATCCGTCCTATAACTACCCCCCCTTAATTTAAAGCCATGCCCCCTCGTGCTAGCTTTCTCCATCCGAGGAAACAGGCTATCACTATCCACCCTATCTAAACCTCTAATCATCTTATATGTTTCTATAAGATCCCCTCTTAGCCGCCTTCTTTCCAGTGAAAACAACCCCAAATCCCTCAGTCTCTCCTCATAGGACCTCCCCTGCATACCAGGCAACATCCTGGTAAACCTCCTCTGCACCCTCTCCAAAGCCTCCACATCCTTCCTGTAATGTGGGGACCAGAACTGCACACAATACTCCAAGTGCGGCCGCACCAGAGTTGTGTACAGTTGCAACATGACGCTGCGACTCCTAAATTCAATCCCCCTACCAATAAACGCCAAGACACCGTACGCCTTCTTAACAACCTTATCTACTTGATTCCCAACTTTCAGGGATCTATGTACACATACACCTAGATCCCTCTGCTCCTCCACTCTACTCAAAGTCCTCCCGTTAGCCCTATACTCAACACATCTGTTATTCCTACCGAAATGGATTACCTCACACTTCTCCGCATTAAACTCCATCCGCCACCTCGCGGCCCAGCTCTGCAACCTGTCCAAGTCACCCTGCAAACTTCGACACCCTTCCTCACAATCTACCACACCTCCAACTTTGGTGTCATCAGCAAACTTACTAATCCACCCAACTATACCCTCATCCAGATCATTAATAAAGATTAATATAGACCCAAGTCAGCCTCTTTAAGACTTGAATAGCAGGTTAGTTGTAAAGACTCGCATTCTAATCAGCAATCTGTAAACCGTCTGTGCTGTTATATACTCTGTCTGAGGCCAGAACTCTCGATTCACCTGACGAAAGGGCAAACCCCAAAAGCTTGTGGGTTTACTATTAAATAAATCGGTTGGACTTAAACCTGGTGTTGTCAGATTTCTTACTGTGTTTACCCCATTCTAACGCCAGCATCTCCACATCAAACCAAGCAAAGACCATGTCCATGATGGACTGGGAAACATTACTGAAAGGAAGACTGTGGACAGGCAATGGCAGACATTTAAAGAACGAATAGGTGAACTCCAGAAGTGATTCCTGTTTGTACAAGAGTGGTAAGGGAATTGTGGCCAAACCAGGGCTTACAAAGGAGATTGCGTTAGTATCAGATTCAAGGAAGTAGCATGCAAATTGGCAAGAGAAGGCAGTAGGCCTGAGGATTGGGCAGAGTTTAAAATTCAGTAAAGGAGAACCAAGAAATTAATTAAGAAGAGAAAAATACATGAAAGTAAGCTAATAGGGAACATAAAAACTGACTGTACAAGTTTCTATCAGTATGTAAAGAGAAAAAATTGACAAATGAATGTAGGCCCATTACCGTCAGGAACAGGAGAATTCATAACGGGGAACAAAGAAATGACCGAGGAATTAAATTGTATTTTGCTTCAGTCTTCATAAAGGAAGGTATGAATAAAGTAATGTACTGAGAGAAACATCGTTTAGAAAGGAGCTGAAGGAAACCAGTATTAGTAGAGAAACAGTTTTAGGGAAATTGATGGGATTTAAGGTGGATAAATCTGCAGGTCCTGGTAACCTGCATCCTACAGTACTTAAGGAAATGGCCCTGGAAATAGTAGATCCATTGGTGGTCACTTTCCAAAATTTTTTGAACTCTGGAATAGTTCCTACAGATTAGAGGGTAGCTAATGTAATCTCGCTATTCAAAAAGGGAGGTAGAGTGAAAACAGGGAACAATAGACCAGTGAGCCTAATGTCAGTACTGTGGAAGTTGCTAGAGTCCATTATTAAGGATTTGTAACTCAGCTTTTGGAAAGCAGTGGTATAATCAGACAAGGTCAGCGTGGATTTACAAAATGTTCCCAATGATGGGGGAGTCCAGACCTAGGGATCATAGTTTGAGGATAAGGGGTAAGCCTTTTAGAATTAAGGTGAGGAGATATTTCTTCACCCAGAGGGTGGTGAATGTGTGGAATTCATCACCACAGAAAGTAGTTGGAGACAAAATGTCTGATTTCAAGAAGAAATTAGATATGGCTCTTGGGGCTAAAGGGATCAAGGAATACAGGGGAAGGGGGAATCAGGATATTGAATTTAATGATTAGCCATGATCAAAATAAGTGATGGAGCAGGCTCGAAGGGTCGAATAGCCTACTGCTTCTAGTTTCTATGTTTTCAAAATATTGAGTTGGCTAAAATTAACCCAAATAATTTCTAATCGTCTTTCTCCCCAGGAAGCCTTCAGGAGCCTTTGCAGAGTTATCATTCAGTAGCCCTTTGTTACCTCACTGTTGTTTCCATCTATCATTAATAAGCTTAGGGAGTGGGTTTTCAGAAGTTTTATAACTCTGAAAGCTATCAAAGCTCACCCTGATGTTGAGGTCTACAGACCCTGATCAGCATTGGTTGTGGGTACCATGACTGACATTTCTTTCTTTCCACCTTTCAAAACCACTTCACAATCTGTCCTCATTCTGGGCAGTGGTACTGAGGCAAGAGTATTTCTGTGCTGCTGCTTTGTGTCAAATCAGCTGGTTAAGCATGGAATGAAAATCATACAATGTCTTGTAGCAACCTCTAATCGTTTTATCCATTCTCCTGTTTGGGGCAGGAAGCTTACAGCATGTCTTTGTATTGAGGCAGGTTGCTTTCAGACTATCTGATACTGTGTAAGCATAGAAGAAAATCTATCTCGTGTTTCCTGCAAGATCGGGTCCCAGTGGCTGTTGCCAAAAGAACTATTAGTAAATGTCATGTCAGGTTGGGAACAGAGGGATAGATCAGTTCAGTTTGAGGGGAAGAAAGTACGTTTACGTGTGATATTTTTTGCATTCAAAGTACTCATCCATATCTTGTTTTGCAGCTTTTTAAAGGAGTGCAAAGATGTGGAGCTCTCGTTCAGTGATATGACTGTTAAGTCTGATTTCTTCAAGGGGACCAAGAAGGGCACATTGTATTTGACCCCATACAGGGTAAGTATTACAGTGATAGGCCGCTTAGCAGTGCTCATAAATAAAACTGATTTTGCTTCACAAAAGCCTGTTTTTAATAATTGTGTTTTAAGTGATTGCAGGTGCCAGCTGCACTAGTAACATCGATTATTACTCACTTCAAGAATTATACAATTTAAATCCAATGTAAAGAAAAACTCAGACTGGATCCCTATTGGAATTCATGATCTCTACTGGGAAGAATCATGTAATTCCTAGAGTGCAGGAGAAGGCCATTTGCCCCATCGAGTCTGCACCAACCACAATCCCACCCAGTCCCAATCCCGTAGCAGCGCGTAAGAACATAAGAAATAGGAGCAGGAGTAGGCCTTCGAGCCTGTCCCACCATTCAATAAGATGATGGCTGATCTGAAGTGGATCAGTTCCACTTTCCAGCTTTCTCCCCATAACCCTTAATTCTCCTGTCTATCAGAAATCTATCTACCCGTGACTTAAATATATTCAGCGAGGAAGCCTCCAGCACTTCAATGGGCAGAGAATTCCAGAGACTCGCCACCCTTTAAATGAAGAAGCTCTTCCTCAACTCCGATCTAAACTGCCCCCCCACTGTTTTGGGGCTGTGCCCTCTAGTTCTGCTATCCTTTCTAAGCGGGACAAATCTCTCTACCTCTTCCCTATCTATCCCCTTCATTATCTTGTATGTCTCTATAAGATCCCCCCTCAGCCCCCTCAGTCCATGTTCTAAAAGCACCTATTTACCCTGCTAGTCACCCTGACACTAAAGGGCAATTTACCATGGCCAATCCACCTAACCCACTCATCTTTGGACTGTGAGGAAACTGGAACACCCGGAGGAAACTCGCGCAGACACAAGGAGAACTCCACGCAGACGGTGACCCAAGCCAGGAATTGAACACGGTCCCTGACGCAGTCTAACCGCTGTGCTACTGTGCCGCCCACAGCGCGCACATAGGGGCAGTATGAGAGAAGACAGGGTCAGAATCAGCTCACTACCCATGTAGTTGAATGTGAACTGCTGACTTTTAAATCCTTTTATGATTACTTTTGTTCCCTTGTATGGGAAGGGGTTATTACAATTAAAATGTTGATGCAGTTTTTAGTTTTTTTTAAATTGCATGTGATTAATAAATCCTGTTTATGTAAAAAAAACTGTCCAGGACTTGACACCCAAGCAAAGCACCAGAGAGCCATCAGCATCTTGGGTACTGGGCCGAATAAGGACTTGGGCCTGCAGCAGAGAGGGAGAGAAAATTGGACATGGGTTTTCTTTTTTAAGATGTGAGGTTTTCATTATTTGTGTAGTAATGGAAACAAGGTAAAGATGTAGTGTATTTGATATTGATCTGGATGTTTGCAGGTAACCAGTATGTTACTCTCTTTTTAAAGAGCCTGAACCTAGGCAGAAAATGCCATTCAAACAATCAAGCCTGCTCCGCTATTCACTTAATTCATGGTTCGTCGCCCACCTTTTTAGTGTCATTCATCTCCAGAAAACTATCAATTTCTGCCTTGAACATTAGTATATTATATACAGTTTGTGTAAAGCTACTGAGAAGCTTAAGAGCAAGGTCATAACCTCCAGGTCTTTGCTAAATCCCTTTTTTTTTGTTTTTTAGGTGATTTTTCTGGCAAAAGGCAAGGACCCCATGCAGTCATTCATGATGCCCTTCTACCTTGTGAAGGGGTGTTCTATTGAGCAGCCTGTTTTCTCTGCTAATTATATCAAAGGAACTATTCGGGCTGAACCTGGAGGTATGTAAGATAATCCTGAGAAGTATAGTTGAGGAGGGGGCAAGATTGTTTTCTGAGCAGATTGAAGAAGGAGGAATATCAGGACATTCACATGGCAAAAGAACCCATGCATGTAAAATAATTAACTCAAAAGTCCCAACAGACTTGGTGTCGCTGTCATTCATGTATTAGGTTAACTGACCGGAAGAAGATACTCACCTTCTATCCCACCTCCCAAGTAAAACTGAAACATAAACTGAAAAGGTGGGGTGGGCAGAATATAGGTTTTGTAAAATAACTTATCACCACTACACCCATTAAAAATTTTGGGAGACATTTCTTTATCTACAGTGGCTAGAATGTGGTGAGGGATTGGAATGCCTGCTGCAGTTGTAAATGAGCCTAGTTTGGGGGCGTTTAAGAGATCCGTGGATAGGTTTATGGATGGAAAGGGATTGGTTTAGGTTAGAGGGTCATTGTTTTTTAACTGGTCGGCGCAACATCGTGGGCCGAATGGCCTGTTCTGCGCTGTTATGTTCTATGTTCTATAAAGTAGCTGAGATAAATGGCAATGGCAAAGGCAAGTGTGGAAAAGTGGTTGGCACTGCTGCCTCCCCATCCCACACACACACACTATCTTAGTGGATTTCCTCTGGGAGCTTCGGTTTCCTCCCACGTTCCAAAGATGCATGGATTAGGTTTATTGGCCATGTTAAATTGCCCCTTAGTGTCAGGGCCCCAGCAGGGTTACGGGGCTAGGGCCTGGGTGGGATTGTTGTCAGTGTAGCTTGATGGGCTGAATATTATCCTTCCACACTGTAGCGATTCTATAAATACATGTTTGAGAAAGGAGTAGAAGGATATGCAGAATTGGTTATGTAAAGCAGGTTGGGGAAAGGGGTGCATGATTGCGAGAAGACCCCACGTGGAGCATAAACACCAGCATGGATAAGCTGAGCCGAATGGCCTGTTTCTGAGCTGCAGATTCTATATAACCTGTAATTACACTTGTGTCATGCACCTCATTGAGGGAGCAAAGTGGCTGACAGGTGGAGCGTGCCAATGCCATGCTTGATCTGAGTATGAGAGGCACTTGAGTAATTTGATGGAGAAGCCAAGTGGAGGGGCAGTGTTATGGGTGCAGAGGAGGAGGTGGAGGCAAGTGGTCACATTGATGGATAATGGTGAAAGCTCAGTTTAAGGTCAAACAAGCAGTGAAGGTTGCAAGCAATCTGACTCTGCTCAGTGTTTGGAAATGCAGGGAATTCATCAGCAAGGCAAGATTTTGGCTGGCCCAAGGTGTTTGACTTTGGAAAAGTTAGGACTAAGCCAGGTATTAAGATATACAACATGACAAGAGCTTGCTTTTGAATAATATAGTAAAACGTACCAAGGTGCTTCAGAGGAGTGGAACTGAGCCACTTGAGGAAACATTGGGACTGATGACCAAGGAGGTGCATTTTGAGAAATGTCCTCTTCAAGGAGGAGGGAAAGATGGCAAAGTTTAGGGCATGAATTTCAGAGATTAGGGCTGTGCAGCTAAATAAAATTTGGAGATGAGCACGAGGCCACAATCAGAAGAGAAAAGTGATCTCTTGAGGCCTAGAACAGGTTGTGGAGATTAAGAAGGACAAAACTATGATGGAATTCAACAATTAATATTTCTAATAAATTGGCTTTCATCAGGTTGCAGTCTATCAGCACAGTGACTATAACTTTGTTTCTTTCTTAACCTTGCACATGCTTTTCCCCTTTGGGTGTAGTGAGGATTGATAGGTGTTGCATCACGTTATGAACACTCTTTTTACATAGCCATCAAATCCTGGAGATCTGAAGGTGCAAACTAGGATATGGATAGCAGAGTGCTGTACGAGCTAGAGTGGAAGACCCCATCTTTGTGCTGAGTTAGCTCGTTTCCATTGGGATGTCATTCAGCACAGTAATGCCTCCTTTTTATTTTAACATTAAGAAAGTGATTCATGTAGCGGTGCTATCCATCAAAGGCAGCAAAACTATTCTCAAAGTACTATATGTTGACCTAAAGATCAAATAAAATATTTGTCTTCATGATTGAATGTGTTTGATTTTCAGGTGGTTGGGAAGGACAAGCCTCATTCAAGTTGGTTTTTAACAGTGGTGGAGCCATTGAATTTGGACAACTGATGTTCAAAGTAGCTCAACAAGGTAAATTAGAGATGATTGAACCCTGCCCATCTTATTAACATCATGAGGAAAAAAATCATTTTTGTTAACTTGGTGGAAGTACCTGCTGTTTATTAACATCAAACACAATCCAGGGCCTCGATGGAAATAGGTCCACAAATTAGATACAAGCAGGAACTGTCAAGTAGGACTTCTTCTTCAATTAAAATCAGTGTCTTTGGCAGTAAAAGTAACCCAGAAATTTCAGACATGTTTTAATTTATAAAATTTAAATACAGTTTTAAGTTTGTTTAACCAATCACATTTGTCAAAAAGTTCATAAAATGTTAAATCGTTTATTTGTGGACACCTGCATGTTGTAGAAAACAAGTATACTCGTTAACACCAGGTCTCAGTATTGGTGTTTGCACAGTACATGACAGTGTCATGGAGCCAGGCAGACAGTAAAGTTCCTTTTCAGGTGTGCCCGACAAATGAAAAATATGCATTCCCCTTTTGCATAAAAATGTAAAAAGTAGGAACAGGAGTAGCACCTGCTGAATCATAGAATCCCTGTAGCGCAGAAGGAGGCCAATAGGCCCATCAAATCTGCACCAACCACAATCCCACCCAGGCCCTATCCTATTAACTGCATGTATTTACCCTGCTAATTCCTGACACTAAAGGGGCAATTTATCATGGCCAACCAACCTAAACTGCATGTTTTTGGATTGTAGGAGGAAACCCATGCAGACATGGGAAGAATGTGCAAACTCCACAGACAGTGACCCAAGCCGGGAATCGAACCTGGGTCTCTGGTGCTGTGAGCTAGCAGTCCTAACCGCCGTGCTGCCCTGTGCTCTGCCATTCAGTCTGATCGTGGTTGATCTTTGGCTTCCATCGCCCCCCAGATCTCATGATTTTTTTCTTTACGGCCAAAAATCAGTTTATCTTTTGTCACACCAACTGCTCTTGTTGCATAAGGAACGATATACTCCTTTTTAGAGGGGGGGTGTAATAAAGTTCACTAGATTGATTCCTTGGCTGAGAGGCTTGAGCTGTGAGGAGAGATTGAATAGAATGGACTTTTATTCTGAGTTCAGAAGAATGAGAGGTTAGCTTATTGAAATGCATCAGATTATTAGCGATCTTGATAGGATACAAACCCATGACCTCCACCATCTTGAAGGGTAAGGACATCTGATACACGGGAGCATTGCCACCTGCAAGTTCCCCTCCAAGTCACTCACCACCCTGACTTGGAATTATAATGCCAATCCTTCACTTGCTAGGTCAAATTCCTAGAACTCCATTCCTAATAGCACTGTTATACCTATGCCGCAGAGTACAGCCATTCAAGAACCAGACTTGCCACCTTTTGAAGTGCAATTAGAGATGGGCAGTTAATGCTGGCCTCACCAGTGATGGCCACATCCCATAAATTATTCTAAAAACACGGTGGAGCAGGCTAGTGGGGCTGCGTAGCCTACTCTCCTATAGCTGGCATTCTTGGTTCTGCTCAAGGTCCTGTCAAATGTGGAGGTCAGGCTTGAACTTACAACTCTTGTACTGTCACAGGACAAAATTGTCACTTTAACCAGTGAAGCTTTCACACAAAATCAATCTGTCTGGCAGTGCAATTCTAGATTTTATCCTGACACACTTGTATTATGTCTGTGTTTGCTGGTGAACTGAAAGCACATGGTGGGCACAGTAAGGCTACAGATTAGTAAGAATCTCACAAGGAACACATAATGTTAAAGAAATTTGGTTAGTGTGATGTTTGTGTAAATGTATCAGTACAGATGTACTCGTAACTTTGTGCTCGATCATTTAGTAACGTTTCACCAATCATGCAGATGGAGCATGAGAAGGTAAAATCCAATGCCAGTGTCTTGTGCTTAAACAAAGGAGACTACAAAGGGATGAAGGAGGCGTTGGCTAAGATAGACTGGGAGCAAAAACTTCATGGTGGGACAATTGGGGAACAGTGGAGGACTTTCAAAGCGATCTTTCACATTGCTCAACATAAATATATACCAGTGATAAGGAAGAACTGTAGAAAGAGATAGTCAGCCCTGGATAGCTAAGGAAATAAAGGAGGGTATCAAATTGAAAGAAAGTGTATACGAAGTGGCAAAGATTAGTGGGAGCCTAGAGGATTGAGAAGTCTTTTAAAGGTCAGCAGAAAGCCATGAGAAAAGCTATAAAGAAAAGGAAGATGGATTATGAGAGTAAACCAGCTCAGAATATAAAAACATAGCAAAAGTTTCTACAAATACATAATGAAAGTAAACATTCTTTTTAGAGGATGAGAAGGGGGATGTAATAACTGGACATGAGAAAATGGCTGAGGCATTGAACAGGTATTTTGTGTTGGTCTTCACAGTGGAAGACACAAATAACATGCCAAAAATTGACAGGAAGGATATGGCAGGTGAGAACCTAGAAACTATCAGTATCACTAAAGAGATAGTGTAGGGCAAGCTAACGGGGCTAAAGGTAGACAAGTCTCCTGGTCCTGATGGAATGCATCTCAGGGTACTAACAGATAGCAGGGGAAATAGCAAATGCACTAGTGGTAATTTACCAAAATTCGCTGGACTCTGGGGTGGTTCCCACTGATTGAAAAACAGCAAATGTGACACCACTGTTTAAAAAAGGATGTAGACAAAAGGCGGGTAACCATAGGCCAGTTAGCTTAATTTCTGTTGTAGGGAAAATGCTTGAATCTGTCATCAAGGAAGGAATAGCGAGACATCTGGATATAAATTGTCCCATTGTGAAGACAAAGTAGCATGGGTTCATGAAGGAAAGGTCATGTTTGACTAATTTGGTGGACTTCTTTGCACAATGGACAATGGGAAACCTGTGGATGTGGTGTATCTGGATTTTCAGAAGGCATTTGACAAGGTGCCGCACCAAAGACTGATGCATAAGATAAAGGTGCAGGGTGTTACGGGTAATCTATTAGCACGGATAGAGAATTGGTTAATTAACAAAGCAAAGAGTGGGGGTAAATGGGTTTTTTCTGGTTGGCAATCAATGACTAGTGGCGTGTCTCAGGGATCAATGTTGGTATCGCAATTGTTTATGATTTTGATGACTTTGGAGTTGGGGACCAAATGTAGTGCGTCAAATTTGCAGATAAGATGAACGGCAGAGTACAGTGTGCAGAGGATGCTGAAAGTCTGCAAAGGGATATAGATGGTCTGGCAGCTAGAGTACAATGTTGGGAAATGTGAGGTCATCCATTTTGGTAGGAATAACAGCAAAATGGACTATTATTTAAAAGGTAAAAAATTGCAGCATGCTGCTGTGCAGAGGGATCTGAGTGTCCTTGTGCAAGAATCACAAGCATTTGGTTTGCAGGTGCAGCAGGTAATTAAAAAGGCAAATAGAATGAGGGGAGATCTTGTAGAAGCAGGGAAGTTGTTTCCACTGGCAGGTGAAACTAGAAATAAGGGGAAGCAGATTTAGGATTGAGTTGAGGAGGAACTTCTTCGTATGCATGATTGTGAATCTGTGGAATTCCCTGCCCAGTGAAGCAGTTGAGGCTACCTCATTGCATGTTTTTAAGGCAAGGATGATAAATTTTTGAACAGTAAAAGAATTAAGGGTTATGGTGAGTCCACGAAAAGATCGGTCATGATCTTATTGAATGCCGGAGCAGGCTCGAGGGGCCAGATGGCCTACTCCTGCTCCTAGTTATGCTCCTTCACCGTAAAATAACTACAAATAAGGCTTTGTACTTTTTTTTGCAAATAGTAATGAGAAATTGTCTTGTTTGTGCACGAGGCAGTGTTAGAATACACTTGTTGGTACAAGATATACTCTCACTAACCAGGGCACAATAGTTAGTTTTGAGGCACAGTTGATCCTATGTTATAATAACTTGCGGTTGTCTTTACAAAATCTAATTGTCTCTCTTTTCTTGTAGCTTCTAGAGGTACTCCTGTGCATAACACTGCTTATGGATATGAACCAATGGCCGATATGGCCTTTGGATTTGCCCCAGCTAATGGCCCTTATCCAGCAAATGGCCCATATCCATATCAACCCCCTCCCATGAATGGAGGTTATGGGCCTCCACCTGCACCAATGGGATACCATTATGGAGCACCTGTACCACAGCCAGGTAAAGAAAAAAACTTCCTAATTTACTGGTAGTAAATTTAAATGGTAAATGCATCAACGGGCAATCAACGTCATTCACTGGAATAGGAATAGCATTATTGAGCGCATGCATTCTTATTGAGAAAACCTAAATTGGAGGAATGTAGGACTTGCAAAACCTTAAAAGATCAATGTCCTTCTGGCTTGCCATCTTCCCATTCTGTTCACTGCCTGTTATGACAATGATGGACGCAATGACTACATGGGAATTGAACTGTAGCAATTGGTCTACAACAAACTCAAGTCATTTTTAAAAATTCTTCAATGGGAAGTGGGCATTGCAATTGCTTACTGATAATTCCCTAAGTTGGCAGGGTGAGTCATGAGGTAAGGAAAGCTGCTAATGATGGAGCATTCTTGGAATCATAGGTTCAAAGTCACCTATTAGCTCCAAAAGAATGCTACGTTTACTGCATCATGTCTTGCATTACTCCTGGTATATCCCACAATCTTTTCTGTGAGAAAGGGGTGGCAGTGGTTGGCATTACTGCCTCATAGTGCCAGGGACCCAGGTTCAATTCCGGCTTCAGGTAACTGTCTGTGTGGAGTTTGCACATTCTTCCCTTGTGTCTGCATGGATTTCCTCCCACAGTCCAAAGATGTACAGGTTAGATTGGCCATACTCAATTGCCCTTTAGCATCAGGGAGATGAACAGGGTTACGAGGATAGAGCCTGAGTGGGAATGTTGTCAGTGTAGACTCAATGGGTTGACTGGCTTATCATAGAACCCTACAGTGCAGAAAGAGGCCCTTCGGCCCATCAAATCTGCACTGAACACAATCCCAGCCCCATATCCTTACCTATTATAGCCACTAATCCTGCTAACCTACGCATCCCTCAACACTAAGGGGCAATTTCTTAGCGTGGCCAATCAACCTGACCTGCACATCTTTGGACTGTGGAAGGAAACCGGAGGAAACCCACGCAGACACGAGGAGAATGTGCGAACTCCACACAGACAGTGACCCGAGCTGGGAATCGGACCCTGGAGCTGTGAAGCAGCAGTGCTAACCACTGTGCCGGCTTCTCTCTGCACTGTGGGATTGTGGGATTCTTTGATTCTTCTCTTTACTTCGCAATTGGTGAATTGCTATTATTAGCTCCGACTATCTGTCTCAGAAGGCAGTTTTATAGCCACACTGGCTTAAAATCCCTGCCTCAAAAAAATTACATCATTTTTAATTTATAAAGATTTCTTCAAAATACTTCCAGGTTCCCCAGTATTGGATTTGGGAAGTACCCCAGTGATGCGCCGGGGAATTCCTCTGGGAAGTTCCCAGGTAAGGGTTTACCCAGCAATTGTCCAGAAGCACAAACTTCCCCTGGACAATCACGCTGCAATGGGAGCCATCCAACAAAGCAGTTTAAATGGCTAACTTATGCTAGTTTTACACCAATAGTTACTCTGAAAGAGTCAGAAGGAATAAAACCACGTCAGCATAATCATTTGAAACGCCAGAATGAGCCTTGCACGTGATATCGTCCTCCCACCGTGACTCTGAAGCTCAACCAACTACACTGACCCAAGCCCCACCTCTCCCGCCCCACTCAGCTCTGAACGAATAAATAACCCCAACATCCAAATTCCGTGTAGTTAACTGGACCCTTGCCCTGTCAAGTTCACTTGGCCCTTTAAATCAACGTGCTTTCCAGCAGCCATTGTAGTTAAAAAGAAGCAGTACGTGACTTTTCTGAGCTGGCTGGCGTTACTTCACTCTGTGACTTTCGGAAGCTCTTTTGCTCCAAGTAGCTCCAGCCAGCAACGGTTTCAGCAAAGTTTCTCAGAGCTAGTAAATGTGCTTTAAATCTGTATTTGCAGCAGGCCACGTCTTTACACCACTTGGTGAAAGTAATGGCCCTCGTGTTGTAAATAAATTTGTCAACCATGACATCCTTTTGCCTGAGTTTTTAAATTAGGAACCTGCCAGTAACAAACTCTTGGGGAAGATCTAGTCAGAGTTTTACAGCACAGAAAGAGATCCTTTGGCCCACTGTCTGTGCACCTATCTATTTTAATCCCATTTACCAGCACTTTGTCCATAGCCTTGTATGCCATGGCATTTCAAGAGCTCATCTAAATACTGCTTACATGTTGAGGGTTCCTGCATCCCCCTGTGAATGAAAATGTTTTTTCTTAAATCCCCTCTAAACCTTAACCAGTGGCATAAATTTAAGGATATTGACATCTCTACTAAGGGGAAAAGTTTCTTCCTATCTATATCGCTCATTATTTTATACACCTCGATGAGGTCTCCCGTGGCTGTCTTTGTCTTAAGGAAAACTATCCCAGCCTAACCAGCCACTCTTCATAGCTGAAACACTCCAGCCCAAGCAACGTCCTGGTGAATCTCATCTGCACCCTCTCTAGTGCAATCACATCCTAAAGTGTGGCAACCAGAACTGCACACAGTACAGTGACCTAACAAAAGTTTTATACAGCTCCATCATAACATCCCTTCCATATATTCTATGTCTTGACTAATAAAGGTAAGTATCCATATGCCTTCTTAACCACCTTTACTGCCTGTCAGTGTCATAGAGGTTTATAACATGGAAACAGGCCCTGTAACTTGTCCATGACGTCCTTTTTTTTAACCACTTAATCCCAATTGCCTGCATTTGGCCCATATCCCTCTATGTCCTTCTTAGCCATGTAATTGTCTAAACGCTTTTTAAAAGACAAAATTGTACCCGCCTCTACTACTATCTCCAACTTGTTCCAGACACTCATCACCTTCTGTGTGAAAAAATTGTCCTCTGGGCCCTTTTTTCTTGTATCTCTCCCTTCTCACCTTAAACCTATGCCCTCTAGTTTTAGGCCCCCTTACCTTTGGGAAAAGATATTGACTATCTATGTCCCTCATTATTTTATAGACCTCTACAAGATCACCCCTAAGCTTCCTCTGCTCCACTGAAGAAAAGTCCAGGTCTATCCAGCCTTTCCTTTATACCTCAATCCATCAAGTCCCAGTAGCATCCTAGTAAATCTTTTCTGCACTCCTTCTAGTTTAATAATATCCTTTCTATAATAGGGTGATCAGAACTGTACACCATATTCCAAGTGTGGCCTGACCAATGTCTTGTACAACTTCAACCAGATGTCCCAACTCCTGTATTCAACAACATTGGTTCTCACCAATGAAACCAAGCATGCTAAATGCTGCCTTCATCATTCTGTCCACCTGTGATTCCACTTTCAAGGAGCTATGAATATGTATCTCCTAGATCTTTGTTCTGTAACTCTCCCCAACACCCTACCATTAACTGAGTAAGTATTGTCTTGGTTTGATGTACCAAAATGCATCACCTCGCATTTATCTAAATTAAATTCCATCTGTCATTCATCAGCCCACTGGCCCAATTGATCAAGATCCCATTGCAATCCTAGATAACCTTCTTCACTGTCCACTATGCTTGGTGTCATTTGGAAACTTTCCAATTGTGCCTCCTAAATTCTTATCCAAATCATTCATATAAATGACAAATAACAGCACTGGTCACAGACCTCCAGTTTAAAAAAACAACCCTTCTCCAACCACCCTCTGTCTTCTGTCATCAAGGGCAGCACAGTGATTAGCACTGCTGACTCACAGTGCCAGGGACCAAATTAAATTCTGGCCTTGAGTCACTGTCTGTGTGGAGTTTGCACGTTCTCCCTGTGTCTGCATGGGTTTCTTCCGGGTGCTCCGGTTTCTTCCGGGTGCTCCAGTTTCCTCCTGCGGTCCAGAGATATGTGGGTTAGATTGGTCATGCTAAATTGGCCCTAGTGTCAGGGGATTAGCGAGCTAAATATGTGGGGTTACAGGAATAGGGTCTGGGTGAAATTCTAGTCGGTACAGACTCGATGGGCCGAATGGCCACCTTCTATACTGTAGAGAATCTAATGATCAAGCCAATTTTGTGTCCAATTGGCTACCTCACCCTGGATCCTGTTAAAGTTTTACATTACGCAATGTGCGTTACCTTGTCAAAGGCCTTGCTAAAGTCTATGTAGACAGTTTCGACTGAACTGCCTCATCTATCATCTTGGTTATCTCTTCAAAAAATTCAATCAAATCCACTCAAAGCTATGCTGACTGTCTGTCTCTAATCAGTCCTTAGCCCTCTAAATGCCTGTAGATCCTGTCTCTCAATACTTCTAACAATTTAACCACTACAGATGTTAGACTCACCAGCCTGTAATCCCCAGGCTTTTCTGAAATCCCTCTTAAACGAAGGCACAACATTTGCCACCCTCCAATCTTCAGGCATCTCACCTGTGGCTATCAATGATTCTAATACCTCTGCTGGGGGTTCGGCAGTTTCCTCACTAGCCTCCTACAACATCCTGTGATGCACTTCATCAGGTCCCAAGGATTTATCTCCTTGATGCGCTTTAAGACTTTCAGCATCATCTCCTTTGTAACGTACACTCTGCAAGACATCACTGTTTGTTTCCCCAAGTTCACTAGAATCCATGTCTTTCACAACAGTAAATACTGATGAGAAATATACATTTAGGATCTCTCCCTTCTCTTGTGCATCCGCACATAGATGAACTTATTGATCCTTGAAAGTCCCTATTCTCTCCCTAGTTACTCTTTTGCCCTTTATGTATTTGTAGAATCTCTTTGGATACTCCTTTGCCTTATCTACCAAAGCAATCTCATGTCCCCTTTTTGCCCTCCTGACTTCTCTCTTAACTTCAATCCCACACTTTAAGGCATCCATTGATCCCAGCTATCTAGGCATGTGATATGCCGCCTCCTTTTTGACCAGGGCCTCACTATCCCAAGTCATCCAGGGTTCCCTACTTCTACCAGCCTCGCCCTTCACTCTAAAAGGGAGTCCTGTTCAGCTGCCTTCAGGGAACTTTGGACATCTACCCCAAGATCCTTCTGGGTGCCCTAGCATCCTATCATTCGTTATATGTTCCCGTGCCTTTTAATTCTCCCAAATTGCATCACCTCACACTTTTCAGGGTTAAATTCTGTTTGTCATCGCTCTGCCCATCTGACCAGCTGGTCTACATTATCCTGGAATCTATGGCTTTCCTTATCACTATTTACCATGGCATCTATTTTCGTGTCCTCTGCGAACTTACTGATCACATTCCATCCCCACATTCACAACTAGATCGTTCACGTATGCTACAAACAGCAAGGGACCCAGCAGCCATCGCTGTGGTACTCCACTAGATGCAGGCTTCCAGCCACAATTTCAACCTTCGAACATCGCCTTCAGCTTCTGCCACCAAGTCAGTTTTGGATCTTGATTTGACAAACTGTCCAGGGTTCCATGATCTCTTGCTTTGATCAGTCTCCCATGCATGAGTGACCTTGTCAAAAGCCTTACTACATCAACTCTATTGGCCTTGCCAACACAACTAGTTATCCTTTCTCAAAATTCAGTCAAATTTGATAGACACAGTCTCCCCAGAATAAAGCCATGCTGATTATCTTTGATTATCCTTGATTAATTATTGAAGAGTCGTAGAGGTTTACAGCATGAAAACAGACCCTTTGGCCCAACTTGTTCATGCTATCCAGTTTTTACCATTTTAAGCTAGTCCCAATTGCACGTGTTTGGCCCATATTTCTCTATACCCATCTTATCCATGTAACTGTTACATGCTTTTTAAAAGACAAAATTGTACCCCCCTCTACTGCCTCTAGCAGCTTGTTCCAGACACTCATCACCTTCTGTGAAAAAATTGCCCCTTCTGGACCTTTGTATCCACACACACCTCCCCCCCCCCCCCCCCCCAAATCTTAAACCTATGCCCTCTAGTTTTAGACTCCCCTCTCTTTGGGAAAAGATGTTGACTATCTAGCTGATCCATGTCCCTCATTATTTTATAAACTTCTATAAGGTCACGCTGTCAGGGGAAAAAAAAAGTCCCAGTCTATCCAGCTCTCCTTATAACTCAAACCATCAAGTCCCAGTAGCATCCTAATAAATTTTTTCTGCACTCTTTCTACTTTAATAATATCCTTTCTATAATAGGATGACCAGAACTGTACATAGCACACAACGTTGCCATTCTCCAATCTTCAGGCGCCTCACCTGTGGGCTGTCTTTCAAGTGCTTCTGTCCCTCAGAATCTTTTTCAATAATTTCCCTACCACTGATGTTAGACTCACTAGCCTGTAATTGACTTTTCCCTACTTCCCTTCTTGAATAATGGTAATGAATAATCTCCACACCTCTTCTGTGGTGTGGAGATGCTGGCATTGGACTGGGGTAGGCACAGTAAGAAGTCTCAACACCAGATTACACACACACCTCTCCTGTGGCCAGAGATAATTTGAAAATTAGTGTCAGAGCCCTCGCAATCTCCTCCATTGCCTCATAGCAGCCTAGGATACATTAGATGTCTACCTGAGGATTAATCTGCTTTTAGTCCCACTGAAACTACTAGCACCTCAATGCTAATCTGTTCCACTATATCACAATCCCCCCCCTCCTCCCTGATGTTACATTGTCCATCTCCATGGTGAACACAGATGCTAGATACTCATTTAATACCTTACCTGCATCTTTCAGCTGCACATAGTTTGTCACTTTGGTCCCTAACAATTCTTTCCCTGGTTACCATCTTGCCCTTAACATCTTGGAATTTTCCTTTATTTTGCTTGCCAGTGTTTTTTAATGCCCCCTTTTCATACTCCTATATATTTTTTTTTTGAAAAGTACTGCCTATACTCCTATAGGGGATCCACTGTTTTGAGCCCCTAAATCTGACAGTCTTTTTTTTAATCCTTATCCAATCCTGTATTTTTCTTAACATGCAAGGTTACTGGAACATGTTGGCTTTGTGCTCTGTCTCTTTTTGAATGATTTCCACTGCTCTACGCATCTTCCTACAAGTAGCTGCTCCTAGTCTATCTTGGTCAGATCCTATTAAAACCAGCCTTCCCTGGGCCAGTATTTCTTGCCCAGTTTGAGTTACCCTTTGAACTGAGTGGCTAGCTAAGCTACTTCAGACAGCACTTAAGGGTCAACCACATTACTGTGCTTCTGGAGTCATGTGTAGCCAGACCAGGTGAGGATGGTAGATTTCCTTCCCTAAAAGGATGGGTTTATGACAATGGTTTCATGATCAACATTAGATTTTAATTCCAGATTTTAAATTCAAATTTTACCATCTGCCGTGATAGTCTGGGGTCCTGGGTCTCTGGATTACTAGTTCAATAACTGTACCATTGCACCTCTTCCCAGATGGTTCCCTGTTGATGCCATCATCTTTGTTTTTACTCCTTTTGTTCTTCTAATGATTGCTGTTGTTGAGACCCCTCAAATAGCATAAAAATTGACTATAATCTGTAAATCTCTAATGTATAATTTCAGGAGGCTACCCATCTGCTCCTGCAATGGACATGTATATGCCACCTCCGCCTCCTTATCCTGGACCACCACCAGTCAATGTGGTTGAACCTGGATTGCCTGGTAGGTACACTGCATACCTTAAACATTTTCAGAATGTGGTTTATAGTTTATTTAGTTGCTGCTGCACATGATTGACTGTAAGCCCAGGGTAAGTGTGAGTTTTCTTTGAGAACCCGGAGTCCAAAACGGGCAGCACGGTGGCACAGTGGTTAGCACTGCTACCTCACAGCACCAGGGACCCAGGTTTGATTCCCAGCTTGTCTATGTGGAGTTTGCACGTTCTCTCCCTGTCTGCATGGGTTTCCTCTGGTTTCCTCCCACATCTAAAGTTATGTGGGTTAGGTGAATTGGCCATGCTAAATTGTTCCTTAATGTCCCTGAATGTGTAGGTTAGAGGGATTAGCAGGGTAAATATGTTGGGTAATGGGGATAGAGCCTGGATAGGATTGTTGTTGGTGCAGATTTGATGGGCTGAATGGCCTCTTTCTGCACTTCAGGGATTCTATGAACTAGGTGTCTGAAATCTTAAGATGATAACCAATAAATCTAACAGGAATTCAGAAACCTATTACACGGAGAATGGTGAGAATGTGATGTTCAATACCATTGGCGTGGTTGAGGCAAATAACAATTTAGAACATGAACGTTACAGTGCAGTACAGGCCCTTTGGCCCTCGATGGTTCCACTGGTCGGCGCAACAATCTAATGACCTTCTAACCTAAACTATTCCAATGTTATCCATATGCCTATCCACTGACCATTTGAACACCCTTAAAGTTGGTGAGTCCACAACTGCTGCAGGCAGGGCATTCCATGCCCTTACTACCCTCTGAGTAAAGAACCTACCTCTGACATCTGTCCTATAATTACCTCCCCTCAATTTAAAGCTATGTCCCCTCGTGTTAGCCATCACCATCTGAGGAAAAAGGCTCTCACTGTCCACCCTATCTAATCCTCTGATCATCTTGTATGCCTCAATTAGGTCACCTCTTAACCACCTTCTCGCTAACAAAAACAACCTCAAGTCCCTCAGCCTTTCCTCATAAGACCTTCCCACCATACCAGGCAACATCCTGGTAAACCATCTCTGCACCCTTTCCAATGCTTCCACATCTTTCTTATAATACGGTGACCAGAACTGTACGCAATACTCCAAGTGCGGCCGCACCAGAGTTTTGTACAGCTGCAACATGATCTCGTGGAGTGTCATAAGCGTAGGTCATGGGTGGAGAGGGGACTCTCAATGTTGAAATGGCAGTGTGGGCTCGTTGGGCCGAGGGGCCTGTTTCCCGTGCTGTGTTGTTCTTTGTTCATGGCTCAATTTCACTCCCTCTACCAATAAAAGCTAACGCACCGTATGCCTTCTTTAACAACCTTATCAACCTGGGTGCCAACTTTCAGGGATCTATGCACATGCAATTTAATCTGTATGGAAGCTAAATACATGGGGGAGAAAGGAATAGATGGTTAAGCAGGTTAGATAAGATGAAGAGAGATCGTAGAAGGCTGTAGAGTATGAACACCAGCATGGATTTATTGGACCAAATTATTTTTGTTTATCCATTCTTGGAATGTGAGCAGCACCAGCATGAGCCAAATGTATTGTCCTTCTACAATTGTCCTTCAGTAATACCGTCTTGAAGTGCTACAGTCTATTTGTGTTGTAGGTACCTTCAAAGCATCAGTTCCAACATCAGTGAAGGGATAGGGTGATTATTTCAAAGTTAGAGTGGTGTGCAATTTGAAGGGAAAAGTGCAGGTGATGGTGGTTGTCTTCTAGGCAATGGGAGTCACAGAATGTGCTGCTGAAGGATTTGCTCCTGATTTCTATGTAATCACACTGCAGGTGGCTGTGAGAGCTGCTGTTGGTGAAGGGGCTGGAAGCAGTTTGCAGAGTATTGAGTTTTCTGATTCATTCAGCACCATTACTGCCTTTTAATGGAAATGATCCACAGAATTGTTATGATGCAGAAAGAGGCCATTTAACACTGGGTGGAATTTTACTATCATGTTGCGCCCATTTTGGTAAAGTTGGGTATGAGGTAATAATTGTGATCTGCACCCATTTTCATGCCAATTCCTACCTTACCAAGGGAGAACAATCAGAAGCCTGCCCAAAACGGGGGCAATGTCAATTTAAATATTGTTGCATTCATCTCAGTGTAATTAGCGAGCTGCACGCTCCAATTTACCAGCACATCAGTCTTTGCCACCACATTCACTCAATCCAGTTCAGTCTGGGAAACACCTCTTTAAAAGTTGGCTTCTGACGCTGTATCAGTGAGGGTTAGTGAGGAGGTGAGTGCCAACAGTCACATGGTTACCTTGCATAAGTTCAACAAAGAATAGTACAGCACAGGAACAGGCCTTTCAGTTCTCCAAGCCTGCCCTGATTACATTTACCTATCTAAACTACCCGCTTATATCTCCCTATTCCCATTTGTTTATATGCCTATGAAGATGAGTCTTAATGTTGGTAACGAATCTGCCTCAACCACCTCACTTGGCAGCGTATTCCAGACCCCCACCATCCTCTGTAAAAAAAAACTTCCCCTGCACATCTCCACTGAACCTTTCCCCCCTTATCTTGAACTTGTGCCCACTTGTAATTGTCATTTCTACCCTGGGGAGAAAGCTTCCAACTGTTCACCCTATCAGGTCACCCCTCAGCCTCCCTCTTTCCAGGGAGAACAATCCCAGTTTATTTACTCTCTTCTCATTGTTGACATCCCAGTAAACCTTTTCTGCATTCTCTCCAAAGCCTCCACATCCTTCTGGTGGTGTGGTGACCAGAATTGGACACTGTATTCCAAATGTGGCCTAACCAACGTTTGACATAACTAACATAATCGCCAACTTTTATACTCAATGCCCTAGCTGATGAAGGTCATATGTTTTTTTCCACCTGTGCTGCCACTTTTAAGGATCTGTGGATCTGTACTCCCAGATCTGTGTGATCGTTCTGCCATTTATTTTATAGCTCCCACCTGAATTGGATCAACCAAAATGCATCACCTTGCATTTGTCCGGATTAAGTTCCATCTGCTGTTTCTCCATCTGTTTTTCCAGTTTATCTATATAGATAACCTCCTTACCCTTGTACTCGATCCCCCTAGTAATAAAGCCTTAAGACCATAAAATGCAGGAGTAGGCCATTTAGCCCATCGCGCCTCCTCCACTAATGAATTCATGACTGATCTGAAGTGATGATCCTCACCTCCACTCTCCGTCTTATCCTTATAACCCTTGATTTCCTTTTGATTAAAAACCTGTCTGTCTAACCTTGAACATACTGAACAACCTGGCCGCTACAGTAAATAATTCACCACCTTCAGAGGAAATTTCTCCCCATCAGTGTGATATTGAGTAAACTAGGGTTGTTCTCCTGGAAAGACGGAGGTTGAGGGGCAACCTAATAGTTTATAAAATTATGAAGGGCATAGATAGGGTGAACAGTTGGAAGCTTTTCCAAGGTTGGAAATAACAAACACAAGGGGGGAAAGGTTCAATACAGATATGCGGGGGACGTATTTTCCACAGAGGGTGGTGGGGGCCTGGAATGCACTACCAAGCAAGGTGGTTGAGGCAGACACACTGGGATCATTTAAGACTTATCTAGACAGCCATATGAACAGCGTGGGAATAGAGGGATACAAACAGATGGTCTAGTTCGGAACATGTGATCAGTACAGGCGTGGAGGGCCGAAGGGCCTGTTCCTCTGTGTATTGTTCTCTGTTCTGTATCTTGAATGGATGACCCTTACTCTGGGATTCTGCCCTCTGGTCCTAGACACACTCAAGAGGAAACATCCTTAATAATTACTTAACTAAATTATTTACCTCTCTATGGTGCCTTTTAATATATTTTATGACATAACTACCAAGTTATGCACGATGTTAAACCCCAGGGAAAGAGTGGAACTTACCCAGTTATCAAATTCTCGCCAAACAGCTGACTCCTTTCCCTGTCAGTGTAAGAACCAATTCTAAAGGGTGAGAAAGATAGAAAAAGCAAGGGGAAACAAGTAGGTACTACCGAACTCCCCACTTACTCACTTTCACTCTGAGCCTTTGCCCAGAATACTGTTTTATTAATTGCTGTCTCCACCTTTCCTGACAAATTTGATGATCTACGTATATATACACCAAGGTCCCTCTGCTCCTGCACCCCTCTTAAGAATTTAACCCCTTATTTTGTATTGTCTCTGTTCTACTACCTCACACTTCTCCATATTGACCTTCATCTGTCACCGATTTGCCCACTCCACCAATTTGCCTGTCTCCTCCTTGAAGTTTACAATACTGCCAAGTTTTGTGTCATTCGCAAACTGTGAAATTGTCCCCTGTACGCCAAGATTCAGATCATTGATCTATGTCAGAAAAAGCAAGGGCCCCAAAACTGAGCCCTCGGGAACACCACAACAAACTTTCCTCCAGCCTGAAAAATATCCATTGACTGTTACTCTCTGCTTCCTATTATTCAGCCAATTTTTTTTATACATGTTGTTACTGTCCTGTTTATTCCATGAGCTACAACTTCTCTCAAGTTTAGCTGCTGCCTTTTATATTCAGTGGTCAGAATTACTTCAATTAACAGCAGGTTAGTTGATAGTATTTTAGATGAAAAGGTCAGTTGTGGTACTTTGGGAGGGAAGAGGGGAGAATTTTCCATGCTGTAAACCCCTGACTCTAATTTGGAAGCATTTCTTTAGGTTGGGGAGGAAGAAGAGGTTTCAGTAGAGGGAAGGATTGAAGCAAAGTGCCATTTTAAATTGTTGTATCTCCTCTCTTTCAGGTGGAGCTAAAGCAGCAGAAGCAGCTTCTAGTGCTTACTACAATCCATCCAATCCTCACAGTGTCTACATGCCAATGGTAAGAGTTCAATGCAGCTTAGTTAAACTTTCTTCTAATGTCCATTTATTTCATGGTAGTTAATGAATCTTCCCCAAGTCATAAGCAGTTTACGTCTATCCCAGTACTGGATCTGCAAATCTGCTGTGTAAAAGTTGCCTTCCATCATTTAAACGGATGCTGAATGACACCTTATCTTGATGAGATTCAGTGTGTGGAACATAAGAAATTGGAGTTAGGCCATCTGACCCATGAAGTCTGCCCTCCTTTTCATACTTGATCTGAATGTGGCCTTGACTCTGCTTTCCAGGTTCACTTGCTGTGAATTTCAATAATCTTCAAATAAATTCTTCCTCATCTCTGTCTTAAGTTGGAGATTCTAGACCATCAATGAGGGCAAAATGCCTCTTGACAGCTCCTACATCAGGCCCCTTCAGAATCTTCTTTTTATTCAGTTGCTGACTGGCCAGCATTTCTTGTCCATCCCTAGTTGCTGTTGAACTGAGTGTCTTGTTCGGCCATCTCGGAGTAATTGAGAGTCAACCACTGTAATGTTTTTAATCAGGCAACTGAGTTTGGTCTGTTTGAATATGAACTTCAAAAAAGGTCCCTGATTAAGGGCCAAATGGATGGGCCAATCAGGGAGCCTCTTGCTTTGTATCTAACCAAAAAGACACACAATCCAGGGATATTGAGTATTACCAGTGAAGAACATCCAACAGGAGAAATGATGGAAGAATTGGGATAAAGAGAAAAGAATGTTGGAATTATAGAATGGTTGCAGAACAGAAGGAGGCAAAAAAGAGGCTGGATAGGCTGGGACTTTTTTCCTTGGAGCATAGGAGGTTGAGGGGTAACCTTACCAAGGTTTATAAAATCATGAGGGGCATAGATAAGGTGAATAGCCAAGGTCTTTTCCCCAGCATAGAGGAGCCCAAAACTAGAGGCATAGGTTTAAAGTGAGAGGGGAAAGATTTAAAAGGGACCTGAGGGTGCAACTTTTTTATAGAAGGAAGTGCATAAATGGAATGAGGTGGTGGTAAGGGTGATTATAATTACAACATTTAAAAGACATTTAGACCAGTACACGGATGGGAGAAGTTGAGGGTATGGGGCTGGTTCACTGTAGGAAAGCTGGTTGGCGAGGACAATTGGGCCGAAGGACTTTTTTCTATGACGTCTATATTCAAATTCAGCAATAAAACAAGTATTTTCCATTGTAGGATCAGCCTCCACCGTACACACCAGCAGAGGAGAAGAAGAACAACTGAGCCTGTTTGAAGTGCTGATTCTTCATTTTTTTTTTTGTGAATTGTTTACTTTCTAAAAATCCTGTTGTTAGAAGCTGCATTTTGATTCAATAATCAGTCGTTGCCAGTTTCTTTCCGTCTCTGGCAAATGAATACATCTGGGACTTCAGGCTCCTCCTTGATAATCCTGGATGTCCTTGCACAGGGAATGGGAATGTTTTACCTGCGCACAGAAATCCTTTTCCACTGGGAATTCTTCACCTTTTTGGAGCAAAAATATTAATGTAATGTAATGCAGCTGGGAAATGTTCATAAACTGCATCCTTTAAATAATATAAAAAAAATGCAACTTGTAATGACATAGTCTTTAAAATGTACTAAGAGTTTAATTATAAGAACTACTTTGGGTGATATAAGCAGATGAATAGATTCCTACAAAATCACTTTTAAATAATGCCTCTGAGAGAAAATAGTCACTTTGTCATGATGCTCAGTGGTCAGAAATCATGCAGCATCATTTCTAGGCTTTAGAACTTTTTGGTATAGAAAGGTTAGAATGACTCGAGTCTTTTTAATGTTACATAAAATAAAATATTCCTTCTCGCAGAAAATAACTGAGACTAACCTTGTTTAAAAGTATTGCTGAAAGTTTGGCAGGAGAGGAAGTAGGAATCATCCCTGGAATGTTTGTGAGCTGCTTTGCTAAAAATATTGTTTCATAATTTATTTTGTTTTAAGGAGAATGGGAAAAGATCAGATTCACTTTGTTGCTATAATCTCAAAATCTGGTTTGGGTTTAGTCTGATAGAGCCTCCATCCTATCAAAATGGAGAAAGATGTTGAAACCTGTGCATCAGAGGTACAGTATTGTGTTGGGCTATTCACTTAGGGAGTGATGCTTGTAAATTTACTGAAAGCTATACACTTTCCTGTTCATCACCTTGGGTTGCCTCCAACACAACCTTTTTATTCATTAATGCTTTAACCCAGTGTTTAAAAAACAGTTCTAAAGGTTCCCTTTGCACACAAAATCAGAGGTAGAATCTATTACTGATGTTTTGCCATAGTTCATATAATTATAGTTTGAACATTTGTACTTCCCTGAACTCCTGGTTAACAGTATTAGGCTGCACCTTGGACTCCCATTGTTATCAGTGGGAACATAGGCCACCTTTGTCTGGACCATATATTTTTGAAAAGTTCACTTTCCATGGTTTTTCCTTGATTTGTGCATGAAATTTTCTGAGGATGCTGTGATAGTGTTTGAGTTGGTCTTTCAGAATTTACTGTAACTGGCGAGGAACTAGAAGCAGCATTTAAGAGTGAACTAATCCCTAACTTGTAGTGTTTTTCCACGTTTTTTGCAGGAGAATTAAAATATCCTGTCTACTCCACATGTAACGTATTGTAAAGGGAATAGCTATGCACTCCCACATATCCTAGTCCCCACAGTGTACCCAAAGTATTGGTCAAGACAACCAGAGCACAGACATGTGTAATTTTTAAAAATGCATTGAATAAATTAACTCACCAATTGAATTGGATCCAGGGATTTAATTCTGTCTTTGTGTGATCCCTTTTCAATAGCGAGGCCAGGGTAGGGAGAGAGTTTGTTTCCAGATGCTAGACTCTTGACAGGACAGTCTGGAGTCACCGAGATTCTTCACTCAGATTGAAGGACCATTTGAATGTCTTGGCTCTTTTATCTGTGTTCACCTGGTGAAAGGAATGCTGTAGTGTTTGGGTGGGAGGCAGTGCAACACTTGAGGAAGCCAGTTAAATTAATGGAAGGATTGGTTGAATCAATTGGGTACTGTTCTGATACTAATTATCGCCAAGAAGACACCTTTTAATCCTTCTCTGCCCTAGTCTTGTGTACCATAAACCAACTGTTCGTGGTTATAAAGCAAAAAGCCGTTTGGATTTGGTTTTATCCTACTCCTGAGGCTTTTGCTGAACTGTGGGTACAGATCACTTCCTAATAGTAACATTTCTTCATAGCATCTGATATAACAACCAGATTAAATACTGGAGAGAAATTATCTAAAATCTTTTTCTTTCTTAAATCTTGCTGTAAAGGAAATAGCTGTGTGTTTCCCTGTATTCCATTCCCTGCAATGTACTCAAAGCTTCAGACAACTATTTGTATTGATACATCCTACAGATAAAGGTAAAGCAATGCCTTGAGTAACTGAGCAAAGCCAGCTGCACTCATTCTGAGGGCTTCAGTCTCATGGCCGACTATGTGGACTTTCTGATTTTTAATGTCAACCTGTGAATAAAGAAAACAACTGACTGTGGAAGCAATGGACCTGTTTTAAAAGCTGCCATTTAGTAAACTTCTGTAATGTTAAGACAAAACAAATCATCGGGTGTGCAACCAAAATGAGTTCAGATTGTACGTGGGTGGCGCAGTGGTTAGCAGTGCTGCCTCACAGCACCAGGGTCCCAGTTCTGGCCTTGGTTCACTGTCAGTGTAGGGTTTGCACTTTCTCCCCATGTCTGCAAGGGTTTCCTCCCACAGACCAAAGATGTGCGGGTTAGGTGGATTGGCCATGCTAAGTTGCCTGTTAGTGTCAGGGGGATTAGCTAGGGTAAATGCTTGGGTTTCAGGAATAGGGCCGGGGTGGGATTGTGGCCAGTGCAGACTTGATGGGCTGAATAGCCTCCTTCTGCAATGTAGGGATTCTATGATATTGTCAAAAGCTGGTGCTGTGGGCTATGGAGCAAGTGACAAGATTGATTTAGTGTCGGTTGATTTTTTTTAAAGTCACATTGCCTGTGTTTAAAATGAATGAAGGATCCTTTTATTTAATGTTTTATCCTTGAGTATTGGCAAGTTATTTATTAAAGTAATAAAATGTTTACCACATTAAACCAGTTCAGTAGCCTGTTCTAACACACCAGACTGTAGCACACAAACACTAATGTAACCACATCACTATCCCCTCTTAACTAGCTTGGATTTGTAAAGCACCTCCATGAATAGAACTTAATTTTTTTCCCCCAAGTTCCCCATCATATTGTTGGTGAGTGGTCATAACTTGTTGAGTGAATTAGCCTAGTCTGTGGATTGCAGACACACTCACTGGATACTTTTTACCAGCATTTAGGGGAAGGTTCTGCTGTATTCTTCAGTTTGAGTTGAGGAGCAGAGAATGAAAGGGCAGGCATTGCCTGAAGTGTGTGAATTTGCCAGGAGCTGAATGAGTTCACAGGTCTGTGAGTCTCATGACCATTACAGAGGATGCTGCTTTAAAAGTATTTGTCTTTTTTTTATTTCACTCATCTCTCTTGTATGTGTTGCAAGTAAACCATTTAGTGAGAAATGTGCATGATGCATGCTGAAGCTTTCCTGCTTTTCATCCTATTTACACTGGTTTTTATAGTCGACCTGGTTGTCACTAACTCAACATTGGGGTCTGGTCCCGATCTGAGGCCTCAAAATAGAGCAGGAATGTTGGAGATAACCTCCTGCCTCAGAAGCCATTGCTGCAAATCAAGAATAGAACCCCCCCCCCCGTACCAACACCACGCATTGTGTCACTTGGACAAGGACAGCCAGAATTATTAGTTGCCAGAGTTCACTTTGAGATCAGGAATTGTGTAAGTGGGACTTTCTGGGGGACTGTTCAAAATTGTCAACAACTCCATTACATAATAAACAAAGTAACCTGTCGTTGAAACACTGGAGTGGGGGGAATTCCAGCAGCTGAGTTACTCCCAGCTTACGCTTGGCTCCCTCCAGGCGCTCTGAGTAGAGTGGGGTTTGGCAGGAGGGATGCAACGCCAGGACTTTGAAATACAACATTTTTAAGAAGCTATGCTCGACAATTTTAAAATCTCCCTCAATGAGAATGTTAAATTTGTGTAAAATCTAATGTAAAATAGTCGCTGGTCCTCAGTAATACTGTAGGAAAGAAAAATTATTCTAGAAAACTGATAACATAGGAAGTAAATTAGCAGGACACCTGACGAGTGCACTCTCAGCACATCTTGAAATGCAGAATTTCTGTGAACTTCAGCTGGTTCGCTGGGAAAGTGATCATTTATGTTTATCATCTTGCTGGTACACAAAGCTGTTTACTTTAGATTGATCTTTGGACTTTCCATGTGTTATTAAATGCAAAAAGTACATAAATATTAGTTCCAGTTATTTAGAATGGCAAGGATATGGAGTTTCTATATCCCTTGTTTCAAGTGCAAGTTGAGTGATATAATAGCTTTAACACAACCCGCTCTCTCAAATTTGAATCGGGTAAAGACGGGCCAATGAGATGAGATTCTGGGAGCATAATGCATTGCTTTTTTTTTAAACTTAACCTGTACTTTTGTATAACTGGAGAATTGATTGATAACTGCTAGATTTACAAAATGTGAATGTGTTCATTAATTGTGTACAAGTCTGTATGTATGCTTTGCTAGAGCTTTACAACTTGTTAATAAATGCTTTCATAGGCACCTAAATAAATAAAGACTTTTATGCAATGTATGCGTGGAGTATTTTTGTAGGAAAATTGCTTTATAAAAGGTGCTTCATCTTGTTCAATGGAAATGTATTTTGTTTTGTCATTGAGGGTGTTTTTTTTCTATATTTTGGGGACACAGAAGGTTGTAAAAATTTAACCTGCAAAAACTTAACTGGACCAGCTGATGGGCAACACAACAGCTCAGTGACTATCACTGTTTGCTGTGCAGACACATGGATTTGGGTCGGTGTCTGTGGGAGTTTGCGCATTCTCCCTGTACTTGCGTGGGTTTTCTCCGGGTGCTCCAGTTTCCTCCCACACTCCAAAGATGTACTCTTAGGCTGATTGGTGTAACAAATTGTCCCTAAATTATTCTCCCCTCAATCTGGTTTCCAATGCGGAGTGTCGGAAGTGTAGACAAGGGTCATGGGTGGAAGAGGGAAATCACAATGTTAAAATGGCAACGCGGGCTCGTTGGGCCGAAGGGCCTGTTTCCTGTGCTGTGTTGTTCTTTGTTCTAACTTAGATTGAGAAGCTCACATGGGCCAACATCTTGGGCCTTTTAGAAATGTACATGACGTTGAAAGAACTGAGGGCTGGTGTGAGGGAATAAAAAAAAAAAGTGGCTGAAGAAAGCTTTTGGGAAAACGGGAGAGCGTTTTGAGGCAAACTGGTTTTGGAAGATAATTCAGAGTATAATGGCTAAAAGATTGATCTCTTGCAGTTCAGAGATATAGAACATTACAGCGCAGAACAGGCCCTTCGGCCCACGATGTTGCGCCGACCAATTAAAAAAGCAATGACCCTCTAACCTAAACCAATCCCTTTCCATCCATAAACCTATCCACGGATCTCTTAAACGCCCCCCCAAACTAGGCGCATCTACAACTGCAGCAGGCAGGGCATTCCAATCCCTCACCACCCTCTGGGTAAAGAACCTACCCCTGACATCCGTCCTATAACTACCACCCCTTAATTTAAAGCTATGTCCCCTCGTGCTAGCTTTCTCCATCCGAGGAAAAAGGCTATCCGAGGAAAAACCCTTAACGTAGTTAGGAAGTTTAGAAGAACGAGGGGAGATCTCATTGAGACGTATAAGATGATGAATGGGATGGATAGGATAGAGGTGGAGAGACTCTTCCCGCTCAGAAAGGACAGTAGGACTATGGGGCACAGCCTCAAGATAAAGGGGGGTGCGGTTTAGAACGGAGTTGAGGAAGAACTTCTTCACTCAAAGGATGGTGAATCTCTGGAATTCTCTGCCCGTTGAAGTGGTGGAGGATGCCTCGCTAAATATTTTTAAGACGCGGGTTGATGGGTTTTTGATAAGAGAGGGGATTAAGGGTTATGGGGAGAGGGCGGGAATGTGGAACTGAGCCACGACAGATCAGTCATGATCCTATTGAATGGCGGGGCAGGCTCGAAGGGCCAGATGGCCTACTCCTGCTCCTTTTTCTTATGTTCTATCACTGTCCACCCTATCTAAACCTCTAATCATCTTGTATGTTTCGATAAGGTCCCCTCTTAGCTGCCTTCTTTGTAACGAAAACAACCTCAAATCCCTCAGTCTCTCCTCATAGGACCTTCCCTCCATACCAGGCAACATCCTGGTAAACCTCCTCTGCACCCTCTCCAAAGCCTCCACATCCTTCCTATAATGTGGGGTCCAGAGCTGCACACAATACTCCAAGTGCGGACGCACCAGAGTTGTGTACAGTTGCAACATGACGTTGCGGCTCCTAAATTCAATCCCCCTACCAATAAACGCCAAGACACCGTATATAAGGGATATATTAATGATGAGTCTTCAGATGCTCAAGGAGAGAATTAAGGTCAGACCAGGACATCAATCTCTGGGTATTCTGATTCCTGGACAATGATAACCTGCCAAGATGCGTGTAAATATGGACAACAGGTGTGGACAAGATTAAAGTGGTGATCTGTGTGATGAAATGGCCGATTATATAACAAACAAATCCAGGGATGAGGGACTGGAAAGCTGGCGCTGTTCGTGGACCTGTACTCCATTTGGAACAGTGATAGGTTAACCCAAACCTGACCTTAGCGTTGTTTAAAAGGGCAGCAAGTGCGTAGCAAAGAGGGCTACAGGAAAGAAGAATGTTGACACAGCTGATTTCCATCGAAAAGTGAAGATCAAAGATCACTGATCTTATTGATGTGCTACAATGTGGTTGTTTACATTTCACTGGCTCCTATTACTCGGAATACATTTCATAATAAGGATATTAATGTTATTTTCTACTGCTGACATGTTCCTCCTCTCACCTGATGATGATTTGGCAGAAGCTGTTGATCAGGAAGAGTAAGGTTTTCATACACTGACCCCTGGGGAACTCCCAATACTTCCTCTAGTCTGAAAAACATTTCATCAAGTCTGTTGTGTGACAGTTTACATCAACACCATTACCCTATCTTAATCAAGCCTGATTTATCTTGAATAAATTCATGCTGTCTTTTAATTAACCTGTATTTCCTCAAGTGACAATTCAGTGTGTCCCCAAATTATTATCTGTAGAAGTTTCCCCGCCAGTGAGGTTAAACTGACGTGGCCTCTAGTTAGAGATTGTCTGTCTTTTTTTTAAACAAATATATAACACTTGCAATTCTCCAGATCTCTGGCACAACTCCTGACCCAAGGAAGTCTGGAAACATAGACAATGCCTCTACGAACCCTATACGTGGTTTCTGATCATTCAAATTCTAATTGCAGAATCTAAGCAACCAGAATGCATTCTCAGCTTTAAAGCAATTTTAGCATTGAAAGGGTTTATGTAAAGAATTCTAGCTACAAGAAGGATGTGGAAGCTATTGAGAGGGTGCAGAGGAGATTTACAAGGATGTTGCCTGGATTGGGAGGCATGCCTTATGAAGATAGATTGAGGGAGCTCGGTCTCTTCTCCCTGGAGAGACGAAGGTTGAGAGGCGACCTGATAGAGGTTTATAAGATGTTGAGAGGAATAGATAGGGTGGATTCTTGGAGGCTATTTCCCAGGGCTGAAATGGTCACTACGAGAGGACACAGGTTTAAGGTGCTGGGGAGCAGGTACAGAGGAGATGTCAGGGGTAAGTTTTTCACTCAGAGGGTGGTGAGTGAGTGGAATCGGCTGCCGTCAGTGGTGGTAGAGGCGAACTCACTGGGGCCTTTTAAGAGACTTCTGGATGAGTACATGGGATTTAATGGGATTGAGGGTTATAGATAGGCCTGGTAGGTAGGGATATGATCGGTACAACTTGTGGGCCGAAGGGCCTGTTTGTGCTGTAGTGTTCTATGTTCTAGTTTGGAGACGAGGGGAACAATTTTAACCCCAAAATACAGTCAGCTTTGGTTCAGATGTGAGGTGAAAGGGTTAAATGGAGGAGGGCTGATTGGCAGGCGGGGGTGCTGATAATTGAATCTTTGGGAAACTCAATCGCTATAGAGGTTTACAGCATAGGAAAGGCCCTTCAGCCCAACCTGTCCATGTCATCCTATTTTTTTAATCACTAAGCTAGTCCCAATTGCTGACAATTGGCCCATATCCCTCGATACCCATGTAACTGTCTAAATGCTTTTAAAAAGACAAAATTGTACCTGCCTCTACTACTACCTCTGGCAGCTCATTCCAGACACTCACCACCCTCTGTGTGTAAAAAAAAAATTGCCCCTCTGGACCCTTTTGTAACTGTGTACAGTTCTGGTCTCCTAACTTGAGAAAGGATATGCTGGCACTGGAGGGGGTGCAGAGAAGGTTCACAGGTTGATTCTGGAGTTGGGAGGGTTGGCTTACGAGGAGAGACTGAGTAGACTGGGGCTATACTTATTGGAATTCAAAAGAATGAGGAGAGATGTTATAGAAACATATAAGATTATGAAGGGAAAAGATAAGACAGTATTCCAAGTGTGACCTTACCGATGTCTTGTACAACTTCAACAAGATGTCCCAACTCCTGTATTCAATGTTCTGACCAATGAAACCAAGCATGCTGAATGCCTTCCTCACCACTCTGTCCACCTGTGACTCTGCTTTCAAGGAGCTAGAGGGGATATAGCTCCTAGGGGATCCCCTAGATCTCTTTGTTCTATAACGCTCCCCAACACCCTACCGTTAACTGAATAAGTCCTGCCCTGGTTCAGTCGACCAAAATGCATCACCTCACATTTATCTAAATTAAACTCCATCTGCCATTCGTCAGCCCACTGGCCCAATTGATCAAGATCCCATCGCAATCTGAGATGACCTTCTTCACTGTCCACTATGTCACCAATCTTGGTGTCATCTGCAAACTTACTAACCATGCCTCCTAAATTCTCATCCAAATCATTAATATAAATGACAAATAACAGTGGATCCAGCACTGATCCCTGAGGCCCCCAGTTTGGAAAATAATCTTCTACAGCTACAGTCGTAAAGCCACTTTTGTATCCATTTGGCTATCTCACCCTGGATCCTGTGAGTTTTAACTCACGCAACAACCTACCATGTGGTAACTTGTCAAAGACCTTGCTAAAGTCCATGTAGCCAACATCAACTGCACTGCCGTCTCGGTGACCCCCTTCAAAAAACTCAATCAAATTTGTGAAACATGATTTTCCACTCACAAAGCCATGTTGACTGTTCCTAATCAGTTCTTGCATCTCTAAATGCTTTAGATCCTGTCTCTCAGATTTTCTTCTAACAACTTACCCAGTATCGATGTGAGGCTCTCTCGTCTGTACCAAGAACAAAGAAAATTACAGCACAGGAACAGGCCCTTCGGCCCTCCAAACCTGCACCGACCCGTGCTGTCCAACTGAACTAAAACTCCCTACCCTTCCGGGGACCATATCCCTCTATTCCCATTTCATTCATGTACTTGTCAAGACGCCCCTCAAAAGTCACTTCTGTATCCGCTTCCACCACCTCCCCCACCCCTCTCTGTGTAAAGAAATCTGCCTCGTACATCTCCTTTAAACCTTGCCCCTCACACCTTAAACCTGTGCCCCCTAGTAATTGACTCTTCCGCCCTGGGAAAAAGCTTCTGACTATCCACTCTGTCCATGCCCCTCATAGTCTTGTAGACTTCTATCAGGTCTCCTCTCAACCTCCGTCACTCCTGTAGTTCCCAGGCTTTTCCCTGTAGCCCTTCTTAAACAAAGACACAACATTTGCCACCTTCCAATTTTCAGGTACCTCACCCGTGACTGTCGATGATTCGATTATCTCTGCTAGGAGACCCACAATTTCCTCCCTAGCCTCCCACAACATCCTTCATCAGGTCCCAGGGGGGATTTGTCTACCTTGATGCATAAGAAATAGGAGCAGGAGTAGGCCATCTAGCCTTCGAGCCTGCCCCGCCATTCAATAAGATCATGGCCGATCTGAAGTGGATCAGTTCCACTTTCCCGCTTTCTCCCCATGCGTTTTAAGACTTCCAGCACTTCCTTCTCTGTAATATGTACACGCCTCAAGACATCACTATTCATTTCCCCAAGTTCCCTAACATCCATGCTTTTCTCAACAGTAAATACCGATGAGAAATATTCATTCAGGATCTCACCCATAGATGATCCACACATAGATGAGGTACACAGAATTAGAAGCCAATCTCCGTGATTGAATGTTCCAGACTCATCCTTCTGCACAGCCAACTGACCCGCCAAAAACTGACCTGCCAAGAACTTGGGAATCAAGTAGATAAGGTAGTTAAGAAGGCATACGGTGTCTTGGCGTTTATTGGTAGGGGGATTGAATTTAGGAGCCGCAGCGTCATGTTGCAACTGTACACAACTCTGGTGCGGCCGCACTTGGAGTATTGTGTGCAGTTCTGGTCCCCACATTATAGGAAGGATGTGGAGGTTTTGGAGAGGGTGCAGAGGAGGTTTACCAGGATGTTGCCTGGTATGGAGGGGAGGTCCTATGAGGAGAGGCTGAGGGATTTGGGGTTGTTTTCGTTGGAAAGAAGGCGGCTAAGAGGGGACCTTATTGAAACATATAAGATGATTAGAGGTTTAGATAGGGTGGATAGTGATAGCCTTTTTCCTCTGATGGAGAAATCTAGCACGAGGGGGCATGGCTTTAAATTAAGGGGGGTAGTTATAGGACAGATGTCAGGGGTAGGTTCTTTACCCAGAGGGTGGTGAGGGATTGGAATGCCCTGCCTGCTGCAGTTGTAAATGCGCCTAGTTTGGGGGCGTTTAAGAGATCCGTGGATAGGTTTATGGATGAAAAGGGATTGGTTTAGGTTAGAGGGTCATTGTTTTGTAACTGGTCGGTGCAACATTGTGGGCCGAAGGGCCTGTTCTGCGCTGTAATGTTCTATGTTCTATGTTCTAAAACTTCCCCTGAAGTCTGCCACTACCCCTCACCCAGCTCAGAGACTCCAGATCAACCCCTCCTCCTCCCCCACACCCATCCTGCTGAGGTAGGCCCCAGATTGGCCCTGCATCCTCTCCGGTAATCCCTGGGTACAAGTCTGCCAATTGCGCTGAGCTCAAGGGTCATTGGCATCACACGTGCTGTAGTATTTTTGACGATACTCTGTTTCACGGAGAGGTAACTCACTCCTACCTCACCGGACTGTGCCCCACAACCAGAGAATCCACTGAATCCCATAGCAGCCTCAGGCAAGGCTTGGAGAGGTGGGGCCTGCCTTCTAATCATCACCGCATGGTGCCTAGGCGTAGCAACACTGGAGAGTTTCTGCTCTCCGGACCTAGAATCCCTGACGCTAAAATGCCACCTCACCTACCTTCCGCTGGAGTTCATCTCTGTTATTCTGACGGCAGTTTACATCTCACCCCACACAGATATGAAGATCGCGCTGGACGAAATATACACCACCTCAAATAGCCTCGAGACGAAATATCCCTTGTTCATCACAGCTGGGGACTCCAATCAGACCGAGCTCAAGAGCGTCTGACCAAGTTACCACCAACACGTCTCCTGTTCCACCAGAGGCCCAAACATCCTAGACCACTACTACACAAATATCAAACAACTACCGCTCTATCAAAGAACAAAAACAGCCCGGGAAACAGGCCCTTTGGCCCAACGAGCCTGCGCCGCCATTTTAACATTACCCGCTCCCCCCCCCTCCACCCATGACCCTTGTCTATGCTTATGGCCACCCACATTGAGGGAAAACTAATTTAGGGACAATTTGTTACACCAATCAGCCTAAGAGCACATCTTTGGGGTGTGGGAGGAAACCGGAGCACCCGGAGAAAACCCACGCAAGCACGGGGAGAATGTGCAAACTCCCACAGACACCGGCCCAAATCCATGTGTCTGCACAGCAATCAATGATAGTCACTGAGCTGTCGTGTTGCCCAGCATCTGGTCCAGTTTAAGCACACACTAACGACGTGAAGCACTAGGCTACTCTCGAAACAACCAAGAGCAGCCCTCGTACGACCCATCGCGTGTACGCCCCTCGTTGGACAACAAGGCGTCCACACTTTGGCAACTCAGTCCACAAGGCTGTGCTCCCACTCCTGGCTTACAAGCAAAAACTGAAGCTGGAGAATCCATCAAAGAGAAACGTGCAATGTTGGTCTGAGGAATTGGATGATCTCCTACAGGACTGCTTAGAATCAGTGGACTGGTCAATATTTAAAAACTCTGTGACCAGCCTGAACGAGTACACCCACTACAGTAACTGACTTCATTAATAAGTGTGTAGAAGACTGTGTGCCAAAGAAGCAAATCTGTGAGTTTCCCAACCAGAAACCATGGATGAATAGGGATACCCACTGCTTGCTGAAGTCCAGGTTTGAGGCGTTCAAATCAGGAGACCCTGACCTACACAAGAAAGGCAGATAAATAGCCCACCAACATCTCTGCTTACTCAGAAGACTAAGGAAATTTGGCATGTCAGCTCAGACTCCCGCCAACTTTTACAGATGCCCCATAGAAAGCATTCTTTCTGGTTGTATCACAGCTTAGTCTGGGCTCCTGATCTACCCAAAACCACAAGAAACTACAAAAGGTCATGAATGTAGCCCAATCCATCACACAAACCAGCCTCCCATCCATTGACTCTGTCTACACTTCCCACTGCCTCGGGAAAAGCAGCCGGCATAATTAAGGACCCCACGCACCCCGGACATTCTCTCTTCCACCTTCTTCCATCGGGGAAAAGGATACAAAAGTCTGAGGTCCCGTACCGACCGACTCAAGAACAGCTTCTTCCCTGCTGCTGTCAGGCTTTTGAATGGACCTACCTCGCATTAAGTTGATCTTTCTCTACACCCTCGCTGTGACTGTAACACTACATTCTGCATACTCTTCTTTCCTTCTCTATGAACAGTATGCTTTGTCTGTATAGCGCACAAGAAACAATACTTTTCACTGTATGTTAATACATGTGATAATAATAAATCAAATCAAATCAAATTAGATATGATCCAAGGAGATCCATCAAAGATGCCAAAAGACAATATTGGACCAAGTTAGAATCCTAGGTTAGCCGCACCAACCCCCGCCAACTATGGCAAGGTTTGCAAGATATAACAGGCTACAAGGTGAAGGTGTGTAAAATCGCCAGCTCCAACGCACCCCTCCCTGATGACTCAATGCATTCCACGCCCGTTTTGATCAAGAGGTCAGTGAGAGCATGGCCCCCCACCCTGGATGAACCTGTATCTGGGGGTCACCATCGCAGATATCAGAGCAGCTTTCTCGAAGGTTAACCCATGGAAAGTTTCTGTCCTGGATGGGATACCCGGACGGGCACTCAGATCCTGTGTGGATCAGCTGGCGGGGGGTATTCACAGACACCTTCAACCTCTCGTTACAACGATCTGAGGCCCCTATCTGCTTCAAGAAGACATAGAACATAGAACATTCCAGCGCAGTACAGGCCCTTCAGCTCTCGATGTTGCGCCAACCAGTGGAACCAATCTAATGACCCTCTAACCTAAACTATTCCAATGTTATCCATATGCCTATCCACTGACCATTTGAACGCCCTTAAAGTTGGCGAGTCCACAACTGCTGCAGGCAGGGCATTCCACGCCCTTACTACCCTCTGAGTAAAGAACCTACCTCTGACATCCGTCCTATAATTACCACCCCTCAATTTAAAGCTATGTCCCCTCGTGTTAGCCATCACCATCCGAGGAAAAAGGCTCTTACTGTCCACCCTATCTAATCCTCTGATCATCTTGTATGCCTCAATTAGGTCACCTCTCAACCTTCTTCTCTCTAATGAAAATAACCTCAAGTCCCTCAGCCTTTCCTCATAAGACCTTCCCACCATACCAGGCAACATCCTGGTAAACCTCCTCTGCACCCTTTCCAATGCCTCCACATCTTTCTTATAATGCGGCGACCAGAACTGTACGCAATACTCCAAGTGCGGCCGCACCAGAGTTTTGTACAGTTGTAACATGATCTCACGGCTCCGAAATTCAATCCCTCTACCAATAAAAGCTAACACACCGTATGCCTTCTTAACAACCTTATCAACATAAGACAACCATCATCCCTGTACCACAAAAATGTTGGCACGGTGGCACAGTGGGTTAGCACTGCTGCCTCACAGCGCCAGGGACCCGGGTTCAATTCCAGCCTCGGGTCACTGTCTGTGTGGAGTTTGCACATTCTCCCCGTGTCTGCGTGGGTTTCCTCCAAGTGCTCCGGTTTCCTCCCACAGTCCAAAGATGTGTGGGTTAGGTTGATTGGTCATGCTAAATTGCCCCTTAGTGTCAGGGGGAATAGGGCCTGGGTGGGATTGTTGTTGGTGCAGACTTGATGGGCCAAATGGCCTCCTTCTGCACTGTAGGATTCCTATAAAAAGCCAAGCAGCATTCCTTAATGACTATCAGCCAGTGGCTCTGATATCCATCATTATGAAGTGCTTCAGAAGGTTAGTCATGGCACGAATCAATTCCAGCCTCCCGGTCTACCTGGATCCACTCCAGTTCGCCTACCACCGCAACAGGTCCACAGCAGACGCCATCTCCCTGGCCCTGCACCCAACCCTGGAACACCGAGATAACAAGGACACCTATGTCAGACTCCGATTCATCGACCACAGCTCAGCCTTCAACACCATTATTCCCACAAAACTCATCTCCAAACTCCGTGCTCTGGGCCTCGGCTCCTCCCTATGTGACTGGATCCTGAACTTCCTAACCACAATCAGTAAGGATCGGCGACAACACCTCCTCCATGACCATTCTCAACACCGCTGCCCCACAAGGCTGTGTTCTCAGCCCCCGACTATACTCCTTATACACCTCTGTCTGTGCGGCCAAATTCCCCTCCAACTCCATTTTCCAGTTTGCTGATGACACCACCATAGTGGGTCAGATCTCAAACAATGATGAGACGGAGTACAGGAATGAGATAGAGAATCTGGTGAACTGGTGCGGTAACAATAATCTCTCCCTCAATGTCAACAAAACAAAAGAGATTGTCATTGAGTTCAGGAAGCGTAAAGGAGAACATGCCCCTGTCTACATCAACGGGGACTAAGTAGAAATGGTCGAGAGCTTCAAGTTTTTAGGTGTCCAGATCACCAACAACCTGTCCTGGTCCCCCCCCACGCTGACACTATAGTTAAGAAAGCCCCACCAACGCCTCTACTTTCTCAGAAGACTAAGGAAATTTGGCATGTCCGCTACGGATTCTCACCAACGTTTACAGATGCCCCATAGAAAGCATTCTTTCTGGTTGTATCACAGCTTGGTCTGGGCTCCTGCTCTGCCCAAGACTGCAAGGAACTACAAAAGGTCTTGAATGTAGCCAAATCCATTACGCAAACCAGCCTCCCATCCATTGACTCTGTCTACACTTCCCACTGCCTCGGGAAAAGCAGCCAGAATAATTAAGGACCCCCCCATGCACCCCAGACATTCTCTCTTCCACCTTCTTCCGTCAGGAAAAGGTAACATAAGAACATAAGAACATAAGAAATAGGAGCAGGAGTAGGCCATCTAGCCCTTCGAGCCTGCCCCGCCATTCAATAAGATCATGGCTGATCTGTTGTGGCTCAGTTCCACTTTCCCGCCCTCTCCCCATAACCCTTAATCCCCTCTCTTATCAAGAACCCATCAACCCGCTTCTTAAAAATATTTAGCGAGGCAGCCTCCACCACTTCAACGGGCAGAGAATTCCAGAGATTCACCACCCTTTGAGTGAAGAAGTTCCTCCTCAACTCCGTTCTAAACCGCCTCCCCTTTATCTTGAGGCTGTGCCCCCTAGTCCTACTGTCTTTTTTGAGCGGGAAGAGTCTCTCCACCTCTATCCTATCCATCCCATTCATCATCTTATACGTCTCAATGAGATCTCCCCTCATTCTTCTAAACTCTAACGAGTACAAGCCCAGTTTATTCAGCCTCTCCTCATAGCTCAATCCCCTCAACTCCGGTATCAGCCTAGTAAACCTCCTCTGCACTCCCTCCAGGGCCAAAATATCCTTGCGCAGGTGCGGCGCCCAAAACTGCACACAGTACTCCAGCTGCGGCCTCACCAATGCCCTATACAGCTGCAGCAAGACCTCCCTACTTTTATATTCAATCCCCCTCGCTATGAAGGCCAGCATCCCATTCGCCTTCCTGACCACCTGCTGCACCTGCAAGCTGGGTTTTTGCGACTCATGCACAAGGACCCCGAGGTCCCTCTGCACCGTCGCCTGCTGCAGTTTTTCGCCACGTAAGTAATAGTCCTTCCTACCATTCTTCCTACCAAAGTGGACCACCTCACACTTGCCAACATTAAATTCCATTTGCCATTTCCTGGCCCATTCGCCCAGCCTATCTAGATCCTTCTGCAGACTCTCCACACCCTCTGCACAATTTGCCTTTCCCCCAATCTTGGTGTCATCAGCAAATTTCGACACCCTGCACTCGGTTCCCTCCTCCAGATCATCTATATAAATGGTAAATAGCTGAGGCCCCAGCACCGACCCCTGGGGCACCCCACTAGTCACCAACCGCCAATCCGAATAGCACCCATTGACCCCCACTCTCTGCCTCCTATTTGACAACCAATCCTCTATCCACGCTAACACCCTACCCCCAACTCCATGTCCCCTGACCTTCTGCAATAACCTCTTGTGAGGTACCTTGTCAAAGGTACAAAAGTCTGAGGTCCCGTACCGACCGACTCAAGAACAGCTTCTTCCCTGCTGCTGTCAGACTTTTGAATGGACCTACCTCGCATTAAGTTGATCTTTCTCTACACCCTCGCTGTGACTGTAACACTACATTCTGCACTCTCACCATAGAACCATAGAAAATTACAGCTCAGAAACAGGCCTTTTGGCCCTTCTTGTCTGTGCTGACCCATTTTTTTGCCTAGTCCCACTGACCTGCACCTGGACCATATCCCTCCACACCCCTCTCATCCATGAACCCATCCAAGTTTTTCTTAAATGTTAAAAGTGACCCCGCATTTATCCAGCAGCTCATTCCACACTCCCACCACTCTCTGCGTGAAGAAGCCCCCCCTAATATTCCCTTTAAACTTTTCCCCTTTCACCCTTAACCCATGCCCTCTGGTTTTTTTCTCCTCTAGCCTCAGTGGAAAAAGCCTGCTTGCATTCACTCTATCTACACCCATCAAAATCTTATACACCTCTATCAAATCTCCCCTCATTCTTCTACACTCCAGGGAATAAAGTCCTAACCTATTCAATCTCTCTCTGTAACTCAGTTTCTCAAGTCCCGGCAACATCCTTGTGAACCTTCTCTGCACTCTTTCAACCTTATTTACATCCTTCCTGTAACTAGGTGACCAAAACTGTTCACAATACTCTAAATTCAGCCTCACCAATGCCTTATGTAACCTTACCGTAACACTCCAACTTTTATACTCTGATTTATAAAGGCCAATGTACCAAAAGCACTCTTTACAACTCTATTCACCTGTGATGTCACTTTTCAGGAATTCTGTACCTGTATTTCCAGATCCCTCTGTTCAACTGCACTCTTCAGAGTCCTACCATTTACCCTGTACGTTCTACTTTGGTTTGTCCTTCCAAAGTGCCTAACCCTAACCCTCACACTTGCCTGTGTTAAATTCCATTTGCCATTTTTCAGCCCATTTTTCTAGTTGGCCCAAATCCGTCGCACTTACCTTGCACCAAGTTGACCTTTCTCTACAGCCTAGCTATGACTGTAACACTACACTCTGCACCCTCTCCTTTCCTTCTCTATGAAGAGTATGTTATGTCTGTGTGGTGTATACTTTTCATGTACACTAATTCATGTGACAATAATCTTAGCACCCCACAAGCCACCAGGTCTCTAACTATCCTGGCTGCAAAGTTAAAAGTCCCCAAAAAAAGTCTGGTTTAAGTTAGTCTTATGGGTTGAGATGTGATGCTTACGATCGAATAGTCCTTTACTGATCAGGAACTCTGGTGTGGCCGCACTTGGAGTATTGCGTACAGTTCTGGTCGCCGCATTGTAAGAAGGATGTGGAGGCATTGGAAAGGGTACAGAGGAGGTTTACCAGGATGTTGCCTGGTATGGTGGGAAGGTCTTATCAGGAAAGGCTGAGGGACTTGAGGTTATTTTCATTAGAGAGAAGAAGGTTGAGAGGTGACCTAATTGAGGCATACAAGATGATCAGAGGGTTAGATAGGGTGGACAGTGAGAGCCTTTATCCTCGGATGGTGACGGCTAACACGAGGGGACATTAAATTAAGGGGTGGTAATTATAGGACGGATGTCAGAGGTAGGTTCTTTACTCAGAGGGTAGTAAGGGCGTGGAATGCCCTGCCTGCAGCAGTTGTGGACTCGCCAACTTTAAGGGCGTTCGAATGGTCAGTGGATAGGCATATGGATAACATTGGAATAGTTTAGGTTAGAGGGTCATTAGATTGGTTCCACTGGTCGGCGCAACATCGAGGGGCCGAAGGGCCTGTACTGCGCTGGAATGTTCTATGTTCTATGCTCTAGGAATGAAACACCCTCTCGATGAGGTGAGAGCGCAGTATGTTTAATGCAACATTGCACCATCTTCTGGTGCTGAAACAAATGACATAAAGATAACAGAGAACAAGCTCAGAATGGATGGGTTTTGGAGTAAGTCACCTGGTCCTGCCTTTAAAGTGTCTTTAAGGTTTTTAAAAATACATTCTTGGGATGTGGTGGCTGGGCCAACGTTTATTACTCATCTCTAGTTCCCCTTGGGAAGATGGTGGTGCGCTGCGTTCGTGTGGTTTGGGTACACACGCCTCGGGAGTGCCAGGATTTTGACCCAGTGGCAGTGAAGGAACGGTGACACATTCCCAAGTCAGGGTGGCGAGCGACTTGTAGAGTGGTATTCCCAGGTATCTGCCGCTCTTTGTCCTTCTCGGAGGTAGGTGCAGCCTAAGGAGCCTTGGTGAGTTGCTGCAGTGCTTCTGGTGAACATTGCCACTGTTGGTGGAGGGAGTGAATGTTTGTGGAAGGGGTAAAAAGGGCTATTTTGTGTCAAGCTTCTCGAGTTGGAGCTGAATTCACGCAGGGGAGACTAACCCATTGCACTCCTGACTTGTACCTGTACTCGTTGGGGTTTAGAAGGATGAGGGGGGATCTTATAGAGACGTATAAGATAATGAAGGGGATGGATAGGGTAGAGGTAGAGAGATTCTTCCCGATTAGAAAGGACAGCAGGACTAGAGGGCACAGCCTCAAGATAAGGCGGGGGGCAGTTTAGAACAGAGTTGAGGAGGAACTTCTTCACTCAAAGGGTGGTGAATCTCTGGAATTCTCTGCCCGTTGAAGTGGTGGAGGCTACCTCGCTAAATATATTTAAGTCACAGGTAGATAGGTTTCTGATAGACAAGGGAATTAGTTTAGAACGGAGTTGAGGAGGAACTTCTCCACTCAAAGGGTGGTGAATCTCTGGAATTCTCTGCCCGTTGAAGTGGTGGAGGCTACCTCGCTAAATATATTTAAGTCACGGGTAGATAGGTTTCTGACAGACAGGGGAATTAAGGGGAGAAAGCGGGAAAGTGGAACTGATCCACTTCGGATCAGCCATGATCTTATTGAATGGCGGGGCAGGCTCGAAGGGCTAGATGGCCTACTCCTGCTCCTATTTCTTATGTTCTTATGTAGGATTCCTAGCCTTTGACCTGCTCTGGTAGCCACATTATTTATAAGGCTAGTCCAGTTCAGTTTCTGGTAACATAAGAACATAATAGGAACGGGAGTAGGCCATCTAGCCCTTCGAGCCTGCCCCGCCATTCAATAAGATCATGGCTGATCTGAAGTGGATCAGTTCCACATTCCTGCTTTCTCCCCATATCTCTTAATTCCCCTTGTCTATCAGACAATGGTAACCCCCAGGATGTTGATATATATAAATTGTTTTCAGTCACGATTTCATATTAAGTACTGAAAAACCACTTTCTTTGCAATTACAAATGGATATCCTAAAACAACTTAGTTATAAAGTGCTTTTCATCACGGCATATTTGGTCTTTCAGAAGGCATTTGACAAAGTCCCGTGTAAGAGATTATTGTGCCAGATTAGCGCGCATGTGATTGGGGGAAGTGTATTGAGATGGATAGAAAACTGGTTGGCAGAGAGGAAACAAAAAATAGGAATTAATGGGTGCTTTTCAAATTGGCCGGCAGTAACTAGTGGGGGTGCCGCAGGGATCGGTGCTGGGACCCCAGCTATTCACAATATATATTAATGATTTGGATAAGGGAACAAAATGTAACATCTGAAAGTTTACAGATGATACCAAGTTGGGAGGGTGAACTGTGACGAGGATGTAGAGATCCTTCAGAATGATCTGGACAGGTTGGGTGAGTGGGTTAATCAATGGCAGATGCAGTATAATTTGGATAAATGTGAGGTTATTCACTTTGGAAGCAAAAACAAGAAGGCAGATTATTACCTGATTGGCTGTAAATTGGGAGAGGGGAGTGTGCAGAGGGACCTGGGTGTCCTTGTGCACCAGTCACTGAAGGTAAGCGTGCAGGTACAGCAGGCGGTAAAGAAGGTAAATGGTATGTTGGCCTTCATTGCGAGAGGTTTGGGGTACAGGAGCAGGGATGTGTTGTTGCAATTATACAGGGGCCTTGGTGAGGCCACACCTAGAGTATTGTGGGCAGTTTTGGTCTCCTTTTCTGGGGAAGGATGTTCTTGCTCTCGAGGGAGTGAAGGTTTACCAGGCTGATTCCAGGAATGGCGGGACTGATGTACGAGGAGAGGTTGACTGGGTTAGGATTGTTTTCGCTGGAGTTCAGATGAATGAGGGAAGGATCTCATAGAGATTTATAAAATTCTAACAGGACTAGACAGGGTAGATGTAGGGAGGATGTTCCCAATGGTGGGGGAGTCCAGACCCAGGGGTCACAGTCTGAGGATTCAGGGTAGACCATTTGGGACGGAGATGAGGAGACATTTCTTCACCCGGTGAGCCTGTGGGATTCATAAGAACACAAGAACATAAGAAATAGGAGCAGGAGTAGGCCATCTAGCCCTTCGAGCCTGCCCCGCCGTTCAATAAGATCATGGCTGATCTGCAGTGGATCAGTTCCACTTTCCCGCCCTCTCCCCATAACCCTTAATCCCCTCGCTTATCAAAAACCTATCTACCCGCGTCTTAAATATATTTAGCGAGGCAGCCTCCACCACTTCAACGGGCAGAGAATTCCAGAGATTCACCACCCTTTGAGTGAAGAAGTTCCTCCTCAACTCCGTTCTAAACCGCCCCCCCCCTTTATCTTGAGGCTGTGCCCCCTAGTCCTACTGTCCTTTCTGAGCGGGAAGAGTCTCTCCACCTCTATCCTATCCATCCCATCATCATCTTATACGTCTCAATAAGATCCCCCCTCATTCTTCTAAACTCTAACGAGTACAAGCCCAGTTTATTCAGCCTCTCCTCATAGCTCAACCCCCTCAACTCCGGTATCAGCCTAGTAAACCTCCTCTGCACTCCCTCCAAGGCCAAAATATCCTTGCGTAAGTGCGGCGACCAAAACTGCGCACAGTACTCCAGCTGCGGCCTCACCAATGCCCTATACAGCTGCAGCAAGACCTCCCTACTTTTATATTCAATCCCCCTCGCTATGAAGGCCAGCATCCCATTCGCCTTCTTGATGACCTGCTGCACCTGTAGGTTGGCACTGATGGCAGGGCGTTAAAATTGCAGAGTGCTGACGTCTTAGAGGATTGTGGGGCTGGAGGAGCTCAGACAGAGAGGAGCAGGATTGGAAAACAAGGACTAGAATTTTAAAATCGGCTTGTTGCTTGACTGTGAGCCTGTGTGTATGTCAGCGAGCACAGAGAGGATCCAGCAATAGGACTTTGGATGGACAACAGAATTTCTGATAATCTCTGTTCATGGAAGATAAGAAATGGGGGGGGGGCAGCCAACATTGCCATAGCTGGGTCTGGGGGTAACAGAGGCAAAACCATGAGATAGAAGTGAGGTCAGGTGATGACAGCACAGAAGTGAGATCAGAAGATTATTCAGGGATCGAGTGTAACACCTCATGGGGATTTCCATTTTCATATAAATTGGGTGAAACAGATTGGCAAAGGGATCCCCAACAATGAGTTCATAAACTCTAGTTGGGATTATTTCCTAAAGCAGCAAGTTCCAATAGCAATACAATATAACATTAAGGGTAAGGCTCTTAGCAGTGTGGAAGATCAGAAGGATCTTGGGGTCCAGATCCATAGGACTCTTAAATCGGCCTCGCAGGTGGAGGATGTGGTTAAGAAGGCGTATGGTGTACTGGCCTTCATTAATCGAGGGATTGAGTTTAGGAGTCGGGAGGTAATGCTGCAACTTTATAAGACCCTTGTCAGACCCCACTTGGAGTACTGTGCGCAGTTCTGGTCGCCTCACTACAGGAAGGATGTGGAAGCTATTGAGAGGGTGCAGAGGAGATTTACAAGGATGTTGCCTGGATTGGGAGGCATGCCTTATGAAGATAGGTTGAGGGAGCTCGGTCTTTTCTTCTTAGAGAGACGAAGGATGAGAGGTGACCTGATAGAGAATGTTGAGAGGAATAGATAGGGTGGATTCTCAGAGGCTATTTCCCAGGGCTGAAATGGTCGCTACGTGAGGACACAGATTTAAGGTGCTGGGGAGCAGGTACGGAGGAGATGTTAGGGGTAAGTTTTTCACTCAGAGGGTGGTGAGTGAGTGGAATCGGCTGCCGTCAGTGGTGGAGGCGAACTCGCTGGGGTCTTTTAAAAGACTTCTGGATGAGTACATGGGATTTAATGGAATTGAGGGTTATAGATAGGTAGGTAAGGATATGATCGGCGCAACTTGTGGGCTGAAGGGCATGTTTGTGCTGTAGTGTTCTATGTTCTATGTTCTAGCTCCCTCCAGGTGCCCCTGTTTCCTCCCACAGTCCAAAGATGTGCAGGTTAGGTGGATTGGCCATGCTAAATCGCCTCTTTTTGTCAGGGGGATAAGGCGGGTAAATGTGTGCGGCTACAGGGATAGGATCTGGGTGAGATTGTTGTCGGTGAGCTCGATGGACCAAATGGCCTCCTTCTGCACTGTAGTTTTATGATAATCAACATTTTGAGCAAACTACCCATGCTAATTATCTAAAAGTGCTTGACTTTGTCTGAAATCAGCAGATATTTTGAAACGGGTAAGCTCCAATTCTCTACCCACACCTAGCGGTGCACTAAGGCAGACTTTTGTCTGTTTCTGCAGCTAGTTATTCCCGGGACAGGTCATTAGTCTGTTACCAGAGGCTTAAAGAGATTCAGGGGTGTCACTCCACATCACGCATTGGCTGACCAGGAACCTCTGCCACTCTTATAGTGACGGTGTGGAGATGCTGGCGTTGGATTGGGGTAAACACAGTGAGAAGTTTCACAATAACCGGTTAAAGTCCAACAGGTTTGTGAGACTTCTTACTCTTATAGCTGATATATTGGGATGTGTTTGGAAGGAGGTGTAGGTTGATACCCAACCTGTTTTGCTGCATTTTGAATGCACCTTCCTTGTTTATCAAGTCCTGGGGTGGGGTTTGAACCCAGAGCTTCTTATTCAGTGGCAGGGACACTAACCCACTACACCACAGGACCTCTCAAAATGGGTAAATAGAGGGTAAGCATTGAACAGAATGAAATATTCAGTATGTTTGAGAAGCCTTTGTAATTAACTCCTCATTAGATCATTGGCATTATTTGACTAATTTAAATAGTTGTGTCTGCCACATGTGGACGGTGTAAGGACTGAGAATTATGCTAATTTTTCATTTCTTGCTTGTTTAAGAACTGAATTCAAATTCTCAAAGAATTTGGTGAGATTTGAACTTGATTTGGTTTTGATTTGATTTATTATTGTCATAGGTATTGACATACCATGAAAAGTATTGTTTCTTGCGCGCTATACAGACAAAGCATACCATTCATAAAGAAGGAAAGGAGACAGTGCAGAATGTAGCGTTACAGTCACAGCGAGGGTGTAGAGAAAGATCAACTTAATGCGAGGTAGGTCCATTCAAAAGTCTGACAGCAGCAGGGAAGAAGCTGTTCTTGAGTCGGTCGGTACGGGACCTCAGACTTTTGTATCTTTTTCTCGATGGAAGAAGGTGGAAGAGAGAATGTCCGGGGTGTGTGGGGGGGTCCTTAATTATACCGGTGCTTTACTGAGGCAGTGGGAAGTGTAGACAGAGTCAATGGATGGGAGGCTGGTTTGTGTGATGGATTGGGCTACATTCATGACATTTTGTAGTTCCTTGCGGTCTTGGGCAGAGCAGGATCCCAGACCAAGCTGTGATACAACCAGAAAGGATGCTTTCTATGGGGCATCTGGAAAAGTTGGTGAGAGTCGTAGCGGACATGCCAAATTTCCTTAGTCTTCTGAGAAAGTAGAGGCGTTGGTGGGGCTTTCTTAACTATAGTGTTGGCATGGGGGGGGACCAGGACAAGTTGTTGGTGATCTGGACACCTAAAAACTTGAAGCTCTCGACCCTTTCTACTTCATCCCCGTTGATGTAGACAGGGGCACGTTCTCCTTTACACCTCCTGAAATCGATGACAATCTCCTTTGTTTTGTTAACATTGAGGGAGAGATTATTGTTGCCGCACCAGCTCACCAGATTCTCTATCTCATTCCCGTACTCTGTCTCATCATTGTTTGAGATCTGACCCACTACGGTGGTGTCATCAGCAAACTGGAAAATGGAGTTGGAGGGGAATTTGGCCGCACGGTGATAGGTGTATAAGGAGTATAGTAGGGGGCTGAGAACACAGCCTTGTGGGGCACCAGTGTTGAGAATGATCGTGGAGGAGGTGTTGTTGCTTATCCTTACTGATTGCAGAGTGTGAGTTAGGAGTCTGACATAGGTGTCCTTGTTATTTAGATGCTCCAGGGTTGGGTGCAGGGCCAGGAGATGATGTTAGTTGTGGACCTGTTGCGGCGATAGGCGAACTGTAGTAGATCCAGGTAGTCCAGGACGGGGAAATTGATTTGTGCCATGACTAACCTTTCGATGCATTTCATAATGATGGATTCAGAGCCATCGGCCGATAGTCATTAAGACACACTGCTTGGCTTTTCTTAGGCACTGGGATGATGGTTGTTTTCTTGAAGCAGATAGGGACCTCAGCTTGTTGTAAAGAGAGGTTGAAGATATCTGTGAATATCCCCGCCAGCTGATCCACACAGGATCTGAGTGCCCGTCCGGGTATCCCATCCGCGTCAGTCACTTTCCGTGGGTTAACCTTCGAGAAAGCTGCTCTGATATCTGTAATGGTGACCCCCAGATACAGGTTCATCCAGAGATTCCGGGGTCCGACAATGACATCGTCACTGAACTATAATTCCCTTGAATGTTTGTATAAGGATGTGCATGGTATTGATGTTTTTCTCTTTTAATCCACAGGCGATTCGGTCCACCTTGTTGTCCAACGAGGGGCATACACGTGGTGGGTCGTACGAGGGCTGCTCTTGGATGTTTTGAGAGTTGCCTAGTGCTTCACTAGTGTACGCTTAAACTGGACCAACTGACGGGCAAGACGACAGCTCAGTGACTATCGCTGATTGCTGTGCAGACACATGGATTTGGGCCGGTGTCTGTGGGAGTTTGCGCATTCTCCCCGTGCTTGCGTGGGTTTTCTCCGGGTGCTCCGGTTTCCTCCCACACCCCAAAGATGCGCTCTTAGGCTGATTGGTGTAACAAATTGTCCCTAAATTAGTCTCCCCTCAATCTGGTTTCCAATGTGGAGTGCCATAAGCGGAGACAAAGGTCATGGGTGGAAGAGGGAACTCACAATGTTGAAATGGCGGCGTGTTGGGCCGAAGGGCCTGTTTCCCATGCTGTGTTGTTCTTTGTTCTATGATAATCCAGAGGAACCAGGCTATGGGCACAGGTTCAAATCCCACCTCGGCAGCTGGTGGAATTTAAATTAAATGAATAAGAACATAAGAAATAGGAGCAGGAGTAGGCCATCTAGCCCTTCGAGCCTGCCCCGCCATTCAATAAGATCATGGCTGATCTGTCGTGTCTCAGTTCCACATTCCCGCCCTCTCCCCATAACCCTTAATCCCCTCGCTTATCAAAAACCCGTCAACCCGCGTCTTAAAAATATTTAGCGAGGCAGCCTCCACCACTTCAACGGGCAGAGAATTCCAGAGATTCACCACCCTTTGAGTGAAGAAGTTCCTCCTCAACTCCATTCTAAACCGCCTCCCCTTTATCTTGAGGCTGTGCCCTCTAGTCCTACTGTCCTTTCTGAGCGGGAAGAGTCTCTCCACCTCTATCCTATCCATCCCATTCATCATCTTATACGTCTCAATGAGATCTCCCCTCATTCTTCTAAACTCTAACGAGTACAAGCCTAGTTTATTCAGCCTCTCCTCATAGCTCAACCCCCTCAACTCCGGTATCAGCCTAGTAAACCTCCTCTGCACTCCCTCCAAGGCCAAAATATCTTTGCGTAAGTGCAGCGACCAAAACTGCACACAGTACTCCAGCTGCGGCCTCACCAATGCCCTATACAGCCGCAGCAAGACCTCCCCACTTTTATATTCAATCCCCCTCGCTATGAAGGCCAGCATCCCATTCGCCTTCCTGACCACCTGCTGCACCTGCAGGCTGGGTTTTTGCGACTCATGCACAAAGACGCCCAGGTCCCTCTGCACCGTCGCCTGCTGCAGTTTTTCGCCATGTAAGTAATAGTCCTTCCTACCATTATTCCTACCAAAGTGGACCACCTCGCACTTGCCAACATCTGGAATTGAAAGCTAGTCTCAGTAATGGCGACCATGACAACTACCATCGATGGTTATAAAAGCCCACCTGGTTCATTAATGTCCCTTTAGGGAAGGAAATCTGCAGTCCTCATCCAGTCTGGCCTACATATAACTCCAGACTTACTGAAATGTAGTTGCCTTTGAACTGCTCCCTGAAATGATCAAGCGAGCTGCTCAGTTCAAGGGCATTTAGGGATGGACAAATGCTGCCAGTGGCATGTAGATCCCACAGACGAACAAAAATATTGACAGCAGCGTAAGTAATCAATGGTTTTGAGTTCTGTTGAAAGATCACAACCCTGCAAGTGTGAGGTTATCCACTTTGGCAGAAATAATAGTAGGAGGGATTACTATTTAAAGGGCGAAAAGCTGCAGCATGCTACGGTGCAGAGGGACCTGGGCGTCCTTGTGCACGAGTCGCAAAAACCCAGTCTGCAGGTGCAGCAGGTGATCAGGAAGGCGAATGGGATGCTGGCCTTTATAGCGAGGGGGATAGAATATAAAAGCAGGGAGGTCTTGCTGCAACTGTACAGGGCACTGGTGAGGCCGCAGCTGGAGTACTGTGTGCAGTTTTGGTCGCCGCACTTGCGCAAGGATATTTTGGCCTTGGAGGGAGTGCAGAGGAGGTTCACTAGGCTGATACCGGAGATGAGGGGGTTGGACTATGAAGAGAGACTAAATAGACTGGGTCTGTACTCGTTGGAGTTCAGAAGGATGAGGGGGGATCTTATAGAGACGTATAAGATAATGAAGGGGATGGATAGGGTAGAGGTAGAGAGATTCTTCCCGCTTAGAAAGGACAGCAGGACTAGAGGGCACAGCCTCAAGATAAGGGGGGGTGCAGTTTAGAACGGAGTTGAGGAGGAACTTCTTCACTCAAAGGGTGGAATTCTCAGCCCATTGAAGTGGTGGAGGCTACCTCGCTAAATATATTTAAGTCACGGGTAGATAGGTTTCTGATAGACAGGGGAATTAAGGGTTATGGGGAGAAAGCGGGAAAGTGGAACTGATCCACTTCACTGGGGAGTTCTGATCACAAACAGGGCATATAAAGGCACACACACAGTTTCGAGAATACTGATTAGAATGCGAGAGACTCCCCACTCTCCTGACGAAGAAACAGCGCTCCGAAAGCTAGTGGCACTTACCACCAAATAAACCTGTTGGACTCTAACCTGGTGTTGTGAGACTTCTTACTGTGTTTACCCCAGTCCAATGAAGACATCTCCACATCATGACTGTGAAGTATATCCTGCACAAAAACAGAGAATGCTGGGAAATCTCAGAAGCGTCAGCTAGCCTCGAAACGCTGGCTTTATTCTCTCCCCACAGATGCTGTCAGGCCTGCTGAGATTTTCTAACATTTTCTGTTTCTGTTCATATTCCAGCATCTGCAGTATTTTGCTTTTATCAAAGTATTTCTAGTCTTCACTTGTTTTACCTCCATTCCATTTAGGATTTGTGTTGAATGATCTTTCTTGCAAAGAGCAGCAGGTCCCTGACAGGTTGCAATGACTAAGAGTCTTGGAGGTCTACAACACAGAGAGAGGTCCTTCAGCTCATCAGATCTACACAACCACGAATGGCGGCACAGTGGTTCGTACAGCTGCCTGACAGCGCCGGGAACCCGGGTTCAATTCCTGATTCACTGTCTTTAAACTTCAATTTTGGAGGGGATGTGAGGGAAAAAAACATTATCACCCAAAGGGCAGTAGGTGTCTGGAAGTCACTGTCTGAAAGGAGGCCGAGACCCTCACAACCTTTAAGAAGTTCCTAATGTGCTGCCAAAGTATACAGGCCAAGGGCTGGAAAATGGGATTAGAGTAGTTAAGTTTATTTATTAGTGTCACAAGCAGACTTACATTAACACTGCAATGAAGTTACTGTGTGAAAATCCCCTAGTGGCCACACTCCTGTTCGGGTACACTGAGGGAGAATTTAGCACGGCCAATGCACCCTAACCAGCACGTCTTTCGGACTGCGGGAGGAAACTGGAGCACCCGGAGGAAACCCACGCAGACATGGGGAGAACATGCAGACTCCGCACAGACAGTGAGTGGCTCGAGCCAGGAATCGAACCGGGGTCCCTGGCAGCAGGCACCAATCACACAGGAACATTTTGAGGATTTACCCCAAAGTGGGATCAGTTTAGCTGGGAATCTATTCCATTAGCCAATCACTATCCCCAAAGAGAGAGAGAGAGGAACCCTTTGAAAGAGGAAGAGGATACAAAGCTCCAGTTGATTGGCTAATCGCTCGACATATGCAAATTAACACACGGGCAGACTCAGAAAGAGCTGCTTTCTGCATCTAATTTGCTGCCGAGTAGTAAATCCTGACACAGTTAGTGCAATTAGAGGAAATTTAAAGTAGTATAAATCAATTAGTAGTTGAACAGTGTCAGCCTGATTTAAAAGTGGGAAGGTCAGTCGGACCTGTCTGTGCGCCCCGCCTTTTTCCTGAGTGACAGCCGCGGGATTCGGGCCTAATGGAGGGTTTCAGCCCCGAGGTGGATTTGTCGTCTACAGCCGCCGGCGGCACAGAGCAGACGGAGCTGTCGCGGATGATCGCCCTGGAGCAGCAGAAGGCTCAGTTCCAGCTGAAGGTGCACACTTTCACCGAGGTTTGCTGGGATAAGTGTGTGGACAAGCCGGCCTCCCGCCTGGATTCTCGGACGGAGACCTGCCTGGTCAGTTGTGTGGAGCGCTTCGTGGACACCACGCTGGCCATCACCAACCGCTTCGCCCAGATGGTGCAGAAGGGAGGGCATTGAGGCGTTGGTCAGGGTGGCCTTCTTCCCCCCACCAGGTCTGGGGTGTGTGCTGCAAGAAGCTGCAGTGCTGAGCGAAGGGACAAGTGACTGGAAAATCTCAGCAGGTCTGGAACATTTAACCCACGGAGAAAATGCTGGAAAATCTCAGCGGGTCTGGAACATTTAACCCACAGAGAAAATGCTGGAAAATCTCAGCGGGTCTGGAACATTTAACCCACAGAGAAAATGCTGGAAAATCTCAGCAGGTCTGGAACATTTAACCCACAGAGACAATGCTGGAAAATCTCAGCGGATCTGGAACATTTAACCCACAGAGAAAAAATCTTAGCGGATCTGGAACATTTAACCCACAGAGAAAATGCTGGAAAATCTCAGCAGGTCTGGAACATTTAACCCACAGAGACAATGCTGGAAAATCTCAGCGGATCTGGAACATTTAACCCACAGAGAAAAAATCTTAGCGGATCTGGAACATTTAACCCACAGAGAAAATGCTGGAAAATCTCAGCAGATCTGGAACATTTAACCCAAAGAGAAAATGCTGGAAAATCTCAGCGGCTCTGGAATGTTTAACCCAAAGAGAAAATGCTGGAAAATCTCAGCGGGTCTGGAACGTTTAACCCAAAGAGAAAATGCTGGAAAATCTCAGCGGGTCTGGCAGCATCTGTAAGGAGAGAGAAAAGAAGAGCTGATGTTCCAAACCCAGGCCACCCTTTTGTCAAAGCTGTGAGTTTTGCACGTGTTTTCAGCATTGCTGCCCTGTCCAAGGTCATTCAGCAACTTTCTCTTTCGCTCTCTGATGTAACTCACACTCAGACGACTCATTAAAAGCCTGTTTTCAACTTGACTAACCTTGGTGTACTCTCCTGGAATGGTTTTTAATCTGAAGAGAAAAAGAACTGGGCGGGGGGGGAGGTGGGTGTTGGGAATGAGGTGAGTGAGTGGAGGGCTAGCATGGCAGTGATGGGCTGATTGCCTTACAGTGCAGAAAGAGGCTGGGGGACCCCTCTACCACGGCTATGTTCGCAGCCAGGTCTCCCTGGAGAGGGAGCATGTGGTGTCTGTGGGTGCAGTTGATGCCTTCTGTGCCCACTGGGCACTGCAGGGGCTGGTGTGCGTTATAGACCCCGACAATCACATTTTGATTTGATGTGTCTTAAGTTTCCTTTGTACTTTGTTCGGGCTGTTCTCCTTTTTGGGAGCTGCTCCTTTTACTTTGTCCTAATTTAGTTTGAGTTTGTCTATTTGGTTTGACCACCTGGCAATCTTTGTGTCAAAAAAAATTACAGCACAGGAACAGGCCCTCCAAGCCTGCACAAACCATGCTGTTTGATTGAACTAAAGCCCCCTACCCTTCCAAGGACCCATCCTATTCATGTTTGCCAAGATGCCTCTTAAAAGTCACAATCATATCTGATTCCACGTCCTTCCTCAGCACCGAGTTCCACGCACCCACCACCCTTTGATTAAAAAAGAAATTGCTTCATACATCTCCCTTTAAACCTTGCCCCTCGCACCTTAAACTTGTGTCCCCTAGTAATTGATTCCTCCACCCTGGGGGAAAAAAAGCTTCTGACTATCCACTCTGTCCATGCCCTCAATCTTGTAGACTTCTATCAGGTCGCTCCTCAACCTCTCTCGTTCCAGTGAGAACAAACCAAGTTTCTCCAACCTCTCCTCATAGCTAATGCCCTCCATACCAGAGCAACATCCTGGTAAATCTTTTCTGTACCCTCTCCAAAGCCTCCACATCCATCTGGTAATGTGGCAACCAGAACTGAACACTATATTCCAAGTGTGGCATAACTAAGGTTCTATAAAACTGCAACATGACTTGCCAATTTTTAAACTCAATGCCCTGGCCGATGAAAGCAAGCATGCCATATGCCTTCTTGACTACCTTCTCCACCTGCATTGACACTTCCAGTGACCTGTGTACCTGTACACCCAGATCCCTCTGCCTGTCAAAACTCTTAAGGGTTCTGCCATTTACTATATATTTCCTCTCTGTATTAGACCTTTTAAAATGCATTACCTCACATTTGTCTGGATTAAACTCCATCTGCCATCTCTCTGCCCATGTCTCCAACTGATCTGTATCCTGCTGTATCTTCTGATGGTCTTCATTGATATCCGCAAATCCAGCAAATTTTGTGTCATCTGCAAACTTACTAATCAAACCAGTTACATTTTCCTCCAAATCATTTTTATATATAATAAACAGCAAAACTCCCAGTGCCACTTGTCACAGCCCTCCATACAAAAACACACATTTCCACTGCTACCCTCTGTCTAAGACTTGCATTCCAACCATTATCTTGTAAATTGAGTTTGTCTATATATGCCCTGTTCGTGAACACAACTCCCACTCACCTGATGAAGGGGTAGTGCCCCAAAAGCATGTGCTCCCAAGTTAGACTTTAATCTGGTGTTGAGACTTCTTACTGTTCTGACTGAGCTAGTTCTGTACCTACCTTGCCAGTTCACCTCTGATCCCATGTGACTTCACCTGCTGCACCAGCCTGCCATGGGGGGAGCTTTTCAAAGGCTTTACTGAAGTCCATGTAGACAACATCCACTTCCCTATCCTCGGCAATCATCTTTGTCACTTCCTCGAAAAACTCGATGGAAGTTAGTGAGGCACAACCTCCTCTTCAAAAACTATTTGCCTCTCGCTAATACAAGAACAATACAGCACAAGAACAGGCCCTTCGGCCCTCCAAGCCTGTACCGATCATGTGTTCCTAACTAGACCATCCGTTTATATCCCTCTATTCCCAGTCTGTTCATGTGGCTATCCAGATAAGTCTTAAGTGATCCTAGTGTGACTACCTCAACCACCTTGCTTGGTAGTGCATTCCAGGCCCCCACCACCCTCTGTTAAATACGTCCCCCGCATATCCATATTGAACCTTGCCCCCCCCCTTACCTTGAACTTGTGACCCCTTATTTCTGACCTGGGAAAAATCTTCTAAGTGTTCACCCTATCTATGCTCTTCATAATTTTATAAACGTCACCCCTCAACCTCTGTCTTTCCAGGGAGAACAACCCTAGTTTACGCGATCTTGCCTCATAGCTAATACCCTCCATACCAGGCAACATCCTGGTAAACCTTTTCCGTACTCTCTCCAAAGCCTCCACGTCTTTCTGGTAGTGTGGTGACCAGAACTGGATGCAGTATTCCAGATGTGGCCTAACCAACATTCTATATAACTGCAACATCACAGACCAAATTTTATACTTTATGCCCTGTCCAATAAAGGCAAGCATGCCATATACCTTCTTCACCACCTTCTCCACCTGTGCTGCCACCTTTAAGGATCTGTGGACTTGCACACCCAGATCCCTCTGTGTGTCTATACTCCTGATGGTTCTGCCATTTATTGTGTAGCTCCCCCCAGCATTAGATCTACCAAAATGCATCACTTCGCATTTATCTGGATTAAATTCCTTCTGCCATTTCTCCACCCAATTTTCCAGCCTATCTATATCCTGCTGTATTCTTTGACAATGTTTATCACTATCCACAACTCCAGCAATCTTTGTGTTGTCTGCAAACTTACTGATCACACCAGCTACATCTTCCTCCAAATCATTTATATATATCACAAACAGGAGAGGTCCCAGTACAGAGCCCTGTGGAACACTAGTCACAGACCTCCAATCAGAAAAAAACCCCTCCACTGCTACCCTCTGTCTCCTATGGCCAAGCCAGTTCTGTAACCATCTAGCTAGCTCTCCTTTTATCCCGTGAGATTTAACCTTTTACACCAGCCTGCCATGAGGGACCTTGTCTTTACTGAAATCCAGGTAGACAACATCCATGGCCCTTCCCTCGTCAATCATTTTTGTCACCACCTCAAAAAACTCAATCAAATTTGTGAGGCATGACCTCCCTCATACAAAACCATGTTGTCTATCGCTAATGAGACTATTCAGTTGTAAATATGTATAGATCCTATCTGTAAGAATCTTCTCCAACAATTTCCCTATCACGGACATCAAGCTCACTGGCCTATAGTTACCCGGGTTATCCTTACTACCCTTCTTAAATAACGGGACCACATTTGCTATCCTCCAATCCTCTGGGACCTCACCTGTGTTCAGTGAACAAAGATTTCTGTTAGAGGCCCAGCAATTTCATCTCTTGTCTCTCTCAGTAATCTAGGACAGATGCCATTTGGTCTTGAGGATTTGTCCACCTTAATGCTTCCTAAAACACCTAACACTTCCTCCCTTGTAATTGTGATTTGTTCTAACGGGTCTACACATCCCTCTGAGACACTACTAATCAATGTATCCCTCTCCTTTGTGAATACTGATGCAAAGTATTCATTTAGGATCTCACCTACTTCCTTGGGTTCCAAGCATAATTCCCCTCTTTCGTTCTTGAGAGGTCCGACTCTTTCTCTGACAACCCTCTTGCTCCTAACATATGGATAAAATGCCTTGGGATTCTCCTTAATCCTGTCTGCTAAAGACATTTCGTAATGCTTTTTGCCCTTCTAACTCCCTGTTTGAGTTCTTTTCTACTTTCTCTATATTCCTCCAGTGCTTTGTCTGTTTTTAGCTACCTGAACCTTATGTATGCCTCTTTTTTTTCTTGTTGATTAGATCCACAATTTCTCTGGTTATTCACGGCTCTCGAATCCTATCCCATCTTTCCTTTTTACAGACACATGCCTGTCCTGTACTCCTATCAACTGCTCCTTAAAAGACTCCCAAATGCCAGATGTGGATTTACCCTCGAACAACCTCTCCCAATCAACAGCCACCAAATCCTGCCTAATCTGGCTGTAGTTAGACTTGCCACAATTCAGCACCTTACCCATAGGACAGCACTCATCCTTTTCCATGACTGTCTGAAAGTTTACAGAATTGTGGTCACTGTTCACCACATGTTCCCCCACTGAAACTGATGACCTGACCGGGCTCATTCCCCAGTACTAGGTCCAGTATAGCCCCCTCTCTAGTTGCACTATCTACATATTGTTTCAAAGAACCTTCCTGGACACATTTTACAAATTCCTCCCTGTCTGGATCCCCAGCCCTAAGGGATTTCCAGTCTATATGAGGGAAATTAAAGTCTCCCACTACAACAACCCTACACCTGTCCAGAATCTCCTTATATCAGTTCCTCACCTCCCTGTGGGCTGTTGGGAGGCCTGTAGTATACCCCCAGCATAGTGACTGCACCCTTCCTGTTTCTGAGCCCTACCAACAGTGTCTTGTTACATGATCCTTCCAAATTGTCCACCCTCTAAAGCTGTAATATGCTCCTTAACCAGTATTGCTACTCCCCCACCTCTTCTAGCTCCTCCTCTGTCTCGCCTAAAACTCTTATACCCCGGAATATTCAGCTGTCAGTCCTGTCCTTTTAACCAAGTCTCTGTCACTTGAACCACATCCAAGTTCCGTGCATGCATTAAGGCCCTGTGTTTATCTGTTTTGCCCTTTACGCTCCTTATATTGAAGCAGATGCACTCCAGGCCCACTGAGTTCATCCTCACCCAGATTGCTCTTCCTCTTAGGTAGCCTTGTCTTGGCCCCATGTTCGTCACCAGTCTCTACACTTGCTGACCTATTGTTCTGATTCTCACCCCCCTGCCACATTAGTTTAAACCCTCCTGAACCACACTAGCAAACGTCCCAGCCAGGATATTGGTGTCCCTCCAGTTCAGGTGTAACCCTTCCTTCTTGTACAGGTCCCATCCTCCCTGGAAGACTTCCCAGTGATCCACAAAACTGAAACCCTCCCTCCCAGTTCTTTAGCCACATGTTCAGCTGCACAATCTCCCTTTCCTAGCCTCACTAGAACGGGGCACATGGAGTAATCCAGAGATTGCCACCCTAGAGGTTCTGCTTTTAGCCTTCTACCTAACTCCCTGAATTGCTCTTGCAGTATCTCCCTGCTCTTTCTGCCTATGTCATTTACACCAATGTGGACAATGACGTCTGTCTGATTACTCTCCCTTTTAGAATACAGAGACATCCAGGACCCCGGCACCAGGGAGGCAGACTATGATCCTGGAGTGTCGTTCAAGCCCATAGAACTGCCTGTCTGTGCCTCTAATGATTGAGTCCCCCATTACTATTGCTCTCCTATTCTCCCCCTTTCCCTTATGAGCCAAGCCTGACTCCGTGCCAGAGACCTAGTCACCGTGGCTTACCCCAAAAAGTCGTCTCTCTCTCTCTCTCTCACACACACACACCCCACACCCCCTCCCCCCAGTATCCAACACAGTATGCCTATTTTGGAGGGGAACAACCACAGGGGATCCCTGTACTGACTGCTTCCTCCCCTCCCCTCTCCTGACTGTCACCCAGCTAGCTTCATTTTTAGGTGTTACCACTTCCCAATAACTGCAATCTGTCAACCCATCTGCCTCCCGAATGATCCAAAGTTCATCCAGTTCCAGCCTCTAATTCCCTAAGGTGGTCTGTGAGGAGCTGGAGCTGGGTGCACCTCCCACAGGTGAAGTCCTCCCACATCCTGCAAGAGGAACATTGGACTGCCCTACCTGCCATCCTCTCCACCAAACTCCCAACAAGATAAGAAGAGTTAGAAAAAGAAAAGCTTCCCTGTTCCCACACCGAGTCTTCCTTGTTAGGTTAGAGGAGGAGGGAGGGTAGGAGGGTTTCCTCACCATTCAAATTTATTGGGTAAGACAAAACCTTCCCAGGTTTCCCCACGGCCGACTTCTGGTTTCCAGACGCTCTGGGGGAAAAAAACTCTGATAAAAGTAAATTAATGTCAAAAAACTCTTACTTTCCAGCTGTCGTCGTCAAAATCACTCCCTTCTCTGCCTCGTCCACTGGAAGAATGAGGTTGAAACCTCAGAGATAAGTATCTTTTAAAGAAAAAATACAAAAACCTTCCCAGGTTCTCCCCACGGCCGACTTCCAGTCCACTTATTTCCAAGTGAGAGTAAATTCTGTCTCAAAGGATCCACTCTGATAATTACCCCGCCACTGACGTAAGGCTCACCGTCCTGTAATTACCTGGATTATTCTTGCTACCCTTCTTAAACAAAGGAACAATATTGGCTATTCTCTGGTACGTCTGGAGATGCTGGCGTTGGACTGGGGTATGCACATTAAGAAGCCTCTCAACACTGGGTTAAAGTCCAACAGGTTTATTTGGTAGCACAATCTTTTGGAGTGTCGCTCCTTCAGGTGTGTGAGGAGTTGCCTTCGCAAACAGGGCATATATAGACACAAACTCAATTTACACAATATCTCCACTCACGTTCTGCTCCTTTAAGACTTGATTACCTGTAAAGACTCGCATTCCAACCAATACCTTGTAAATTGAGTTGTTTCCCTCCAAAGCAAGTATGCCTATTTGTGAACCAATTACTGCCCCATAAGTCTACTCCCCATCATTAGCAAAGTGATGGGAGGGGTCAGCAACAATACTAATAGCCAGCTCTTAACAATAACCTGCTCACTGACACTTACCATTAGGCTCTGCCAGGGTCACTAACTTCATTACAGCTTAGCTTCAACATGAACGAAACAGCTGGACTCCAGAGGCGTGAGAACGACAGCTTTTGACATTAAGGCCACGCTTGACCAAGTGTGGCATCAAGGAGCCCTAGTGAAACTGGAGTCAATGGGAATCATACCTAGACACAGGAGAATGGCTGTGGTGGTTACAGGTCACTCAGCTCAGTTCCAGGACATTACTGCAGGAGTCCCTCAGGGCAGTGTCCTAGACCCAGCCATCTTCGTGCTGCTTCATCAATCACATTCCTTCTATCGTAAGGTCAGAGGAGGGATGTTCGCTGATGTTCTGCACCATTCATGACTCATACGCCATGGGCTTTGGTGGCAGTCACAAGTCTGTTTTCATGCTCCATTTTTAGAGTCATAGAGGTTTACAGCATGGAAACAGGCCCTTCGGCCCAATTTGTTCATGCTGCCCAGTTTTTACCATGAAGCTAGTCCCAATGCCCATATCCCTTGATACCCATCTTACCCATGTAACTGCCTAAATATTTTTTAAAAGACAAAATTGTGCCCATCTCTACTACTGCCTCTGGCAGCTCGTTCCAGACACCCTCTGTGTGAAAAAATTTCCCCTCTGGACACTTTTGTATCTCTCCCCTCTCACCTTAAACCTATGCCCTCCAGTTTTAGACTCCCCTACCTTTGGGAAAAGATGTTGACTATCTTGCTGATCTGTGCCCCTCATTATTTTGTAGACTTCTATAAGATCACCCCTCAGCCTCCTACGCTCCAGAGAAAAAAGTCCCAGTCTAATCAGCCTCTCCTTATAACTCAAACCATCAAATCCCGGTAGCATCCTAGTAAATCTTCTCTGCACTCTTTCTAGTTTAATAACATCCTTTCTACAATAGGGTGACCTGAACTGTACACAGTATTCCAAGTGTGACCTTACCAATGTCTTGTACAACTTCAACAAGACGTCCCAACTCCTGTATTCAATGTTCTGACCAATGAAACCAAGCATGCTGAATACCTTCTTCACCACTCTGTCCACCTGTGGCTCCAATTTCAAGGAGTTATGGACCTGTACCCCTAGATCTTTGTTTTTTTTCCAAAAATATACTTTATACATAAAAATCTCAAACTATTGCAAATGTACAGGGCTTTGAACTGCAAACAATGCAGAATGAAGACATATTTACAGATTTGTACAAATTACAATCATTACATTTCAATACTTAAAATTATATACATGCCTCAGTAAATTACTGTGTGCCGTTAGTGCTCAGATTGGCACACAGTTACGCAGGTCGAGGGTATTCTGCAGTTCCTGGGCCCTCGGTCTGCCTCCGTTAAAAGGCCTTACAGTGTGGCCTTTCCCCATTGTGCCTTTGCGGTGGCTGCCCCAAGCTTCAGCCCGTCCCTCAGCACGTAGTCCTGGACCTTGGAATGTGCCAGTCTGCAACACTCGGTCGAGGACAGTTCTTTCAGCTGGAAGATCAGCAAGTTTCGGGCGGACCAAAGTGCGTCCTTCACCGAGTTGATGACCTTCCAGCAGCAGTTGATATTTGTCTCGGTGTGCGCCCCCGGAAATAGCCTGTAGAGCACAGAGTCCTGCGTCACCGAGCTGCTCGGGACGAACCTCGACAAATACCACTGCATCTCGCTCCAGACCTTCTTTGCAAAGGCACATTCCAGAAGGAGATGTGCGACCGTCTCGTCAGCCCCGCAGCCGCTTCGAGGGCAGCGTGCGGTGATGTTGAGACCTCGAGCGTGCATAAAGGATCTGACGGGGAGTGCCCTTCTCACCACCAGCCAAGCCGGATCTTGGTGCTTGTTTGTCAGTTCTGGTGATGAGGCGTTCTGCCAGATGACACTGACAGTCTGCTCAGGGAACCATCCGACAGGATCCGCCGTCTCCTTTTCTCTCAGGGCCCCAAGGACGTTACGCGCTGACCACTGCTTAATCGCCGTGTGGTCAAAGGTGTGTTTGCGGAAAAATTTCTCCACGAAGGACAGACTCTTTTAGAGACTTCTGGATGAGTACATGGGACTTAATAGGATTGAGGTTTATAGGTAAACCTCGTAGGTAGGGATAGCATCGGTGAAACGTGGGCCGAAGGGCCTGTTTGCGCTGTAGTTTTTGTATGTTCTACGTGGACAACTTGAACATGATTGCACTTTTAGCAATGACCAATTTGGAATGTCTGTGTCCTTCGTGGAGAAATTTTTCCGCAAACACACCTTTGACCACAAGGCGATTAAGCAGTGGTCAGCGCGTAACGTCCTTGGGGCCCTGAGAGAAAAGGAGACGGCGGATCCTGTCGGATGGTTCCCTGAGCAGACTGTCAGTGTCATCTGGCAGAACGCCTCATCACCAGAACTGACAAACAAGCACCAAGATCTGGCTTGGCTGGTGGTGAGAAGGGCACTCCCCGTCAGATCCTTTATGCACGCTCGAGGTCTCAACATCACCGCACGCTGCCCTCGAAGCGGCTGCGGGGCTGATGAGACGGTCGCACACCTCCTTCTGGAATGTGCCTTTGCAAAGAAGGTCTGGAGCGAGATGCAGTGGTATTTGTCGAGGTTCGTCCCGAGCAGCTCGGTGACGCAGGACTCTGTGCTCTACAGGCTGTTTCCGGGAACGCACACCGAGACAAATATCAACTGCTGCTGGAAGGTCATCAACTCAGTGAAGGACGCACTTTGGTCCGCCCGAAACTTGCTGATCTTCCAGCTGAAAGAACTGTCCTCGACCGAGTGTTGCAGACTGGCACATTCCAAGGTCCAGGACTACGTGCTGAGGGACGGGCTGAAGCTTGGGGCAGCCGCCGCAAAGGCACAATGGGGAAAGGCCACACTGTAAGGCCTTTTAACGGAGGCAGACCGAGGGCCCAGGAACTGCAGAACACCCTCGACCTGCGGAGCTGTGTGCCAATCTGAGCACTAACGGCACACAGTAATCTTTTGAGGCGTGTATATAGTTTTTTAAGTATTGAAATGTAATCATTGTAATTAGTACAAATATGTAAATATTGAGACATGGACATAGTTTTTTTAAGTACTGAAATGTTAAGTACTGAAATGTAGTCACTGTAGTTTTGGACAGATCTGCAAAAATGTTTTCATTCCGCATTCTTTTGCTACTCGAAGCCCTGTACATTGTAATAGATTACTTGAGATTTTTATGAATAAAGTATATTTTTGGAAAAAAAAATTTGGAATGTCTGTTAATACTTTGAAACACCTCAGAATATAACATGATCACTGTACAAAACTGGAATAAGGTTGCAGCTTGTGTGACATTCTTGGAACATTCAAAGTTATAAGTAGGCTTACGTTAAATACTGCCAAAATTAGCACAGGTAAAAATGAATGTAGCACATCCACTGCCTGGTAACCCAAAGAAATTCAGCCCCACGTTAAACTACATTAACTATGAAAGAGGGAGAAGGAAGAGGAATCCATATAATGGCATCCCCGCACAGGGAGCCTCCACCCACTCCCCACACCAAAAATTCGTGTTGCAGGAATAATCCCGCCATCTGGCATCCAGGCCCATTCCAACACACCTCCTCACTGTTGTGTGTGCCAGAGCCTATCACTTTAACATGAAGCTGACTATATACTCACACTGCCGCTCCAAACAAGCTTTTACCTGTATATGTTTGTGAAATCCAGCTGCATGCCAGTACTGGGAAATAAAATGGGGAAATGTTTCTCTGTAAGGTGTCGGCTTTATTTGCTGCCCTATTTGCATATCCACACCCATTCGCCAGACGGGCAAAAGCCCGACATGAGGTGCTGATTGGTTCAAAGGATGTCAATCACACAACAGTCCCGCCTTCCCCTCCTTTCTATTGGTTACTGTCGCTGCCACTCACACGGAGTGCCGCCCCAGGATTGGTGGTTGTGTGGTGGGGGGCGGGTCTGCAGGCTGTCACTCCAGATCCAGGGGGATTTGCTCCCACTCAGATTCCCCTCCCCCCCGGGCTTTCAGAGGCCTCAGTGACCCAGGGCCCGGGCCGAGGCCTCAGTGACCCAGGGCCCGGGCCCAGGCCTCAGAGACCCAGGGCCCGGGCCGAGGCCTCAGAGACCCAGGGCCCGGGCCCAGGCCTCAGTGACCCAGGGCCCGGGCCCAGGCCTCGGAGACCCAGGGCCCGGGCCGAGGCCTCGGAGACCCAGGGCCCGGGCCGAGGCCTCGGAGACCCAGGGCCCGGGCCGAGGCCTCGGAGACCCAGGGCCCGGGCCGAGGCCTCGGTGACCCAGGGCCCGGGCCGAGGCCTCGGAGACCCAGGGCCCGGGCCGAGGCCTCGGAGACCCAGGGCCCGGGCCGAGGCCTCGGAGACCCAGGGCCCGGGCCGAGGCCTCGGAGACCCAGGGCCCGGGCCGAGGCCTCGGAGACCCAGGGCCCGGGCCGAGGCCTCGGAGACCCAGGGCCCAGGCTCAGGCCGCAGAGACCCAGGGCCCGGGCCGAGGCCTCAGAGACCCAGGGCCCGGGCTGAGGCCTCTGGAGGCTTGTGGACCCCAGTTGTTTGGAGTTTCCTGCGCTCCCCCCTCAATGTCCCAGGTTTTTGTATCTTTTCTCAAGTGGGGATGTTGTCCTCAGACTCTCGCTCCTCGAGACACAAGAAAAGATGAGGCGCAAGATGAGGCCATTCGTAGGACGGAATCTTCTAGCCCCGCTCGCCCCCAAACCAAAAAATCCCACCCGAGGTCAGCAGACCTCCCCATGGTCCGTCCCTCGCCCGCTACGATTCCCAAGGCGGACAGAATGGGGAAATTCACCCCATTAGTGTCTATGGGCTGGGGTTTTACCATCGCATTGTGCCTGTTTTCAGGGACGAAAATTTGGTAAAGTCGGGCCTGAGGCGTGTAATGCAATCTTCACCCGCTTCCGCACCTATTCACTCTTTACCAAGGCCAGCAAATGACCGCATTTGGGAACCTGCCCAAAGTGTGGATGCTGCTGGATCCTAGTGCACGCAGCACTCTTCCAGCTGGGAGATGTGCTGGAAGCCCTTTGAAGTGGCAGTACTGCAGCCTCAGGACTTTTTAGGCACTACTATGCTCACTACATGCGTCTGGGTGTGTGTTACTGGAGGGACGATAGGGGGGATGCTTGCGATGCTGGGGGATGGGAGGATGTTGGTGGGGGATGTGGGCCTCTGTTGTGGGGGATGGGGCTGTGTTGCTGGGGGCGGGGCCTGTGGGTGGGGAATAGAATCATAGAATCCCTACAGGAGGCCGTTCAGCCCATTGCATCTGCACCAACCACAGTCCCGCCCAGGCTCTATCCCCATAACCCCATATATTTACCCTGCTAATCCCCCTGACATTAAGGGTCAATTTATCATGGCCAATCCACCTATCTTTGGAGTGTGGAAGCACCTGGAGGGAACCCATGCAGACACGGGGAGAATGTGCAAGCTCCACACTCTGCTGAACAGACAGCAATCCAAGGTTAGAATTGAACCCGGGTTCCTGGCACTGTGAGGCAGCAGTGCCAACTACCGTGCTACAATGCCACCCACAACAAGGGGGGGGCAGGGTGTGTTGCTGGGGGTCTGGAGGTGGGCAATGGGGGCGACTGTGTTGCTGGGCAGCCTATGGCGGGGGGGATTAGGCAGTATGGGCAGCGTCTGTTGCTGGGCTAGAGGCAAACAGCATTCCTTAACCTCTCCATGTGTCGCTCTTCAAATTGACAAGATGGCTTTTGATGCAACTGGTTGATCTTGCTGTTCTTTTGTTTGCTGCTGGAGCTGAGAAAGAGAGAATTGCGGGTAGAAGAGGCCAGGCGTTACCACCCGCAAGGGTAGAATCATAGAAACCCTACAATGCAGAAAGAGGCCCTTCGGCCCATCGAGTCTGCACCGAACACAATCCCACCCAGGCCCTACCCCCATATCCCTACATATTATACCCACTAATCCCTCTAACCTACAGATCCCAGGACACTAAGGGTTAATTTAGCAAGGCCAATCCACCTAACCTGCACATCTTTGGACTGTGGGAGGAAACCGGAGCACCCGGAGGAAACCCTCGCAGACACGAGGAGAATGTGCAAACTCCACACAGACAGCGAGCCGAGCCGGGAATCGAACCCGGGACCCTGGAGCTGTGAAGCAGCAGTGCTAACCCACTGTGCTACTGTGCCGCCCCACAGTAGAGGTAGACGGCTAGTGACCTTGTGTTCTCCTGGCCCAGGCTTCCTCCTGGGTTGGGAATCTCAGAGTCAGTACTGTCTGTCTGCCTCCAATGCTGTAATCAGAATTATTGCCAATCACACTGGCTGCATTCTGAATCAAAGTGGGAGGGATGAGAGAAAGAGAGAGACAGTCAGTGAGCTGATCCATCCCATGACCCTCAATCCCTCCCAACACCCCCCTGATCCTGGAAGCTGACAACCCTATATCTCCTCCGATGGCCAGTGCTACCTCCATTCTCTGTGCCCATGACACATCATCACTAGACCAGCCTCAGTCACTGCCCTCACCCCTTCACTGGCACCAACTGGCATGCATCAGATTCCTTCCCTTCATATCAGCAGCGGTGGGGTCCATCCTCTGTTCTGGCAGATGGACACCATATGTATCCTGGGGGTTCTTGGATGCCCCAGGACAGACGGGTGGTTGCAGCCACCAGGCGCTACCCTCTCCCTCCCGATGCCCTGCACCCAAACTTCATCCCTTGACACTTAAAGATTCAACCCCTCACTCAACTTGGAGACTGTGGGCAGCTGGTATTGGTAAGGGTTCAATGATGAGTTGGAGGAGCAAGACTCTCAGGAATCTTAAAGGACACAAGTATTCTCTGAGGCAGAGAGAGAAAACACTAATAGATACCAGTGACTATCACTGTTTGCTGTGCAGACACATGGATTTGGCCCGGTGTCTGTGGGAGTTTGCGCATTCTCCCCATGCCTGCGTGGGTTTTCTCCGGGTGCTCCAGTTTCCTCCCACACCCCAAAGATGTGCTATTAGGCTGATTGAAGGCAATAAATTGTCCCTAAATTAGTTTCCCTCAATGTGGATGGCCATAAGCATAGATAAGGGTCATGGGTGGAGGGGGGACTGGTAATGTTAAAATGGTGGCGTGGGCTCGTTGGGTCGAAGGGCCTGTTTCCCGGGCTGTTTTTGTTCTTTGTTCTGGGCCTGAGCCTGATGAGGTCAGAGAAAAGAGCCCTGGGCATCACCTTCCGAGTTTCCACAGACACAAATCCCTTTTTATGACCCTTGATAAAGGCCCTGAACTGGGTGTGAGGCTGAATAACTTATTTAAGTTTATTAAAATGATAATTTAAATGGAATTAGTGAGCCTGGGACAGAACCGTCTGGGCTCACTTGCCTCTGCGGCCTTGTTGGGGGAGGTTCTCTACGGCGAGGATCATGTATGGTGCCCCATCGACGGGGGGACCAGATGTGATGGCCTCGTCGATAGAACTAGAAGCCGTTGAGGCTCCCCTGGGAGGTTGAGGGTAAGAGGAGGGTGGTTCTTTGGCAGTGCCAACCTAGCACTGCCAGCCTGTCACCTTGACACTGCCTATCTGGCACCTTGGTATTGCTAGGCTGGAACCCTGGCAATGCCCACCAGGCATCAGGCACGGTCCACTGGGGGCATGATCAGAACAGAGGCGGGACATTCAGAGGGGGAGCTGCCCCTGCACACTCTGCACAGTGGTCAATGGGAGGAGTAAACATCTGCACACTTGGCACAGCGATTGGTGCAGGGAAGGGTGGGATTGTGAACTTTTCGGGCGGGGAGTGGGTGGGATGTGGGCAATTGTTCCAGGGGTCTTATGAATAGTCACTAAGCTTTGCGGTAGCATGGGGGTGGGTGCCAGGTTTAGGCCATGGAGGCCTGCTGGTTATAGCGACAGAGGAAGCGACAAGTCTCTGCTGCTCTCAACAGAGAGACCCGCACATTCGCAATGGCACCCTCTGCCCGCTTTTTTGGCAATTTAGGCCCTGCTCACTCCTCCTAAACGTGGAAATCAGATCTAGAGATTTTTTTATTGCACAGGGTGGCACGGTAGCACAGTGGTTAGCACTCCTGCTTCACAGCTCCAGGTTCCTGGGTTCAATTCCCAGCTCGGGTAACTGTCTGTGTGGAGTTTGCACATTCTCCTCGTGTCTGCGTGGGTTTCCTCTGGGTGCTCCAGTTTCCTCCCAAAGATGTGTGGGTTAGGTTGATTGGCCATGCTAATGAAATGACCCCTTAGTTTCCAGGGATGTGTAGGTTAGAGGGATTAGTGGGTATAATATGTAGGGATATGGAGGTAGGGCCTGGGTGGGATTGTGTTCGGTGCAGACTCGAAGGGCCTCTTTCTGCACTGTAGGGTTCTATGATTCTAGGTTGCCTAGGATTTGACTGGTGGTCTACCCAAAAAAATAGTCTGGAATTCTCATATTTCCCACCCATTCTGCACATTTTTTGGTAAGATTGCCTCCTGGGTGTTTTCTATGTGACTCTGTGAACCAACAGTTCCTGATAAGATACAATACCACCTCCTTCCAACAGATGCCGCCATCTTCCAGTGCTGCCAGGAGTCACATCAATGAGCTAGAAAACTGACGTTATACAAAGGGTCATTATTTCTGACTCATTTATTTATCCTCTCTATCATTAGTCATCCAGGGAGCTCTACTTTCCCTTGTCTTTCCTTTCACCCCAATCAGCATTTGCTTCCTGTTTACCCAAATCCTTTTTCTCCACAATATATTCTATTGGCGAATGGGCAGGAAACAGCAAATGGGGATAAGAACATAAGAAATAGGAGCAGGAGTAGGCCATCCAGCCCTTCGAGCCTGCCCCGCCATTCAATAAGATCATGGCTGATCTGTCGTGGCTCAGTTCCACATTCCCGCCCTCTCCCCATAACCCTTAATCCCCTCTCTTATCAAAAACCCATCAACCCGCGTCTTAAAAATATTTAGCGAGGCTACCTCCATCTTCAACGGGCAGAGAATTCCAGAGATTCACCACCCTTTGAGTGAAGAAGTTCCTCCTCAACTCCATTCTAAACCGCCCCCTCTTTATCTTGAGGCTGTGCCCCCTAGTCCTACTGTCCTTTCTGAGCGGGAAGAGTCTCTCCACCTCTATCCTATCCATCCCATTCATCATCTTATACGTCTCAATGAGATCTCCCCTCATTCTTCTAAACTCTAATGAGTACAAGCCTAGTTTATTCAGCCTCTCCTCATAGTTCAATCCCCTCAACTCCGGAATCAGCCTCATAAACCTCCTCTGCACTCCCTCCAAGGCCAAAATATCCTTGCGTAAGTACGGCGCCCAAAACTGCACACAGTACTCCAGCTGCGGTCTCACCAATGCCCTATACAGCCGCAGCAAGACCTCCCTACTTTTATATTCAATCCCCCTCGCTATGAAGGCCAGCATCCCATTCGCCTTCCTGACCACCTGCTGCACCTGCAGGCTAGGTTTTTGCGACTCATGCACAAGGACCCCGAGGTCCCTCTGCACCGTCGCCTGCTGCAGTTTTTCGCCACGTAAGTTATAATCCTTCCTACCAAAGTGGACCACCTCGCACTTGCCAACATTAAATTCCATTTGCCATTTCCTGGCCCATTCGCCCAGCCTATCTAGATCCTTCTGCAGACTCTCCACACCCTCCGCGCAATTTGCCGTTCCCCCAATCTTGGTGTGTCATCAGCAAATTTCGACACCATACACTCGGATAAGAGGTTCGTTTTCAGGTTGGCAACTTGTAACCTGTGGGGTTCCACAGGGATGTGAGCTGGGAGCACAACGGTTTACAACATATATTAATGACTTTGGAGGAAAGAAGTGAATGTACTGGAGCCTAATTTACAGCCAACACAAAAAGAAGTGGAAAGACAAGTTGTGGAAACAGATTTCCTCCAGGTGCTCCATGGGGCCTGGGTGGACAGTGCAGGCTTGATGGGCCAAATGGCCACCTTTCTGCACTGTAGAAAAAGACAAGTGAAGATAAATGTAGATTCTTAACAGTCTGAAATGGGAGAATTTATAATGGAGGAGCAGGCGCATGCTGCAACTTTATAAGACCCTTGTCAGACCCCAGTTGGAATACTGTGCACAGTTCTGGTCGCCTCACTACAGGAAGGATGTGGAAGTTATTGAGAGGGTGCAGAAGAGATTTACAAGGATGTTGCCTGGATTGGGAGGCATGCCTTATGAGGATAGGTTGAGGGAGCTGGGACTCTTCTCCCTGGAGAGACGAAGGTTGAGAGGCGACCTGATAGAGGTTTATAAAATGTTGAGAGGAATAGATAGGGTGGATTCTCGGAGGCTATTTCCCAGGGCTGAAATGGTCGCTACGAGAGGACACAGGTTTAAGGTGCTGGGGAGCAGGTACAGAGGAGATAAGAACATAAGAACATAAGAAATAGGAGCAGGAGTAGGCCATCTGGCCCTTCGAGCCTGCCCCGCCATTCAATAAGATCATGGCTGATCTGTCGTGGCTCAGTTCCACTTTCCCGCCCTCTCCCCATAACCCTTAATCCCCTCTCTTATCAAAAACCCATCAACCCGCTTCTTAAAAATATTTAGCGAGGCAGCCTCCACCACTTCAACGGGCAGAGAATTCCAGAGATTCACCACCCTTTGAGTGAAGAAGTTCCTCCTCAACTCCGTTCTGAACTGCCCCCCCTTTATCTTGAGGCTGTGCCCCCTAGTCCTACTGTCTTTTTTGAGCGGGAAGAGTCTTTCCACCTCTATCCTATCCATCCCATTCATCATCTTATACGTCTCAATGAGATCTCCCCTCATTCTTCTAAACTCTAACGAGTACAAGCCTAGTTTATTCAGCCTCTCCTCATAGCTCAACCCCCTCAACTCCGGTATCAGCCTAGTAAACCTCCTCTGCACTCCCTCCAAGGCCAAAATATCCTTGCGCAGGTGCGGCGCCCAAAACTGCACACAGTACTCCAGCTGCGGCCTCACCAATGCCCTATACAGCTGCAGCAAGACCTCCCTACTTTTATATTCAATCCCCCTCGCTATGAAGGCCAGCATCCCATTCGCCTTCCTGACCACCTGCTGCACCTGCAGGCTGGGTTTTTGCGACTCATGCACAAGGACCCCGAGGTCCCTCTGCACCGTCGCCTGCTGCAGTTTTTCGCCACGTAAGTAATAGTCCTTCCTACCATTCTTCCTACCAAAGTGGACCACCTCACACTTGCCAACATTAAATTCCATTTGCCATTTCCTGGCCCATTCGCCCAGCCTATCTAGATCCTTCTGCAGACTCTCCACACCCTCCGCACAATTTGCCTTTCCCCCAATCTTGGTGTCATCAGCAAATTTCGACACCCTACACTCGGTTCCCTCCTCCAGATCATCTATATAAATGGTAAATAGCTGAGGCCCCAGCACCGACCCCTGGGGCACTCCACTAGTCACCAACCGCCAATCCGAATAGCACCCATTGACCCCCACTCTCTGCCTCCTATTTGACAACCAATCCTCTATCCACGCTAACACCCTACCCCCAACTCCATGTCCTCTGACCTTCTGCAGTAACCTCTTGTGAGGTACCTTATCAAACGCCTTCTGAAAATCCAGAAAGACCACATCCACTGGCTCTCCTCTATCCACCGCCCTAGACACATCCTCATAGAACTCCAGTAAATTTGTCAGACACGACTTCCCTTTAATGAAACCGTGTTGCGTCTGCTCTATCAAGCAATTCCCTTCAAGATGCCTCGCAATTTCCTCCTTAATGACGGATTCTAACATTTTACCTACCACAGACGTTAAACTAACCGGCCTGTAATTCCCCGCCTTTTGCCTGGCACCCTTCTTAAACAACGGCGTAACATTAGCCGTTTTCCAATCCTCCGGCACTTCCCCGGAATCCAGCGACGTCTGGAAAATAACCACCAAGGCATCCACTATCACCTCCGCCATTTCTTTCAGAACCCTCGGATGCATTCCATCCGGTCCTGGGGACTTGTCCACAATCAGCCCCTCCAGTCTGTCGCGCACCACCTCTCTAGTAACAGTAATGTCATTAAGACCCTCCAGTCCTACCACCTTTCCATCGCTAACACCCGGCAAATTATTCACGTCCTCCTCCGTGAAGACAGAAACAAAAAAGTTATTCAAGACCTTAGCCATATCCCCATCCCCTACCACTAGGTCCCCTTTCTCATCCGCTAAGGGACCAACGTTCACCCTAGCCAGCCTCTTCCTTTTTATATATTTATAAAAACTCTTGCTATCCTTTTTTATATTAAGTGCTAGCCCAGCTTCATAGCTTCTTCTACCCTCCTTTATCAACTTTTTTGTCAATCTTTGTTGACATTTAAACCTTTCCCAATCCTCTTCTCGCCCACTGCTCTTAGCTACTCTAAATTCCTCCGCTTTTAATTTAACACTTTCCTTCACCTCCTTCGTTATCCACGGCTTATTACCTCTCTTCCTACTGTCCTTTTTGACCATCGGAATAAATTTCTGCTGAGCACCAAGAAAGATCTCCTTAAAGATCCTCCACTGCTCCTCAGCAGACCTACCTTCCAACGCACTCCCCCAGTCCACATTCGCCAATTCTTCTCTCATCCTACCATACTCCCCTCTATTCAAACAAAGGACACGTGTCCGGGAACCCACTTTCTCCTCCTCCATCTGCAACAGAAACTCCACCATACAATGATCACTCTCTCCAAGAGGATCCTTCACCTCAAGGTCCCTAATTCTACCCGCCTCATTACATAGCACCAGATCCAAGATAGTTCGCTCCCTCGTCGGCTCCAACACACACTGTTCCAGGAAACTATCCCGGCAGCATTCCAAGAACTCCTCCTCGAGCCCACCTCGTCCAACATGGGTCGACCAATCAATATGCAGATTGAAATCCCCCATAACTACTGCCGTCCCATTCCTGCACGCCGCACTTATTTGCGCGTTAACAGCCCGCCCCACCTCCAGATCATTATTCGGGGGCCTATAGACGACACCCACCAGCGTCTTCCTCCCTTTGCTGTTCCTAATCTCCACCCACAACGATTCCACTTTCTGCTCTTTGGCTCTGATATCATCCCTTGCTACCACCTTGATGCTGTCCTTAATCAGCAGAGCTACGCCACCCCCTCTTTCCTCCTGCCTATCCTTCCTAAACACTTGATAGCCCTGTACATTCATCTCCCAGTCCCTGTCACCTTGCAGCCACGTCTCTGTAATGGCCACCAGATCGTATCCATTTGTGTCGATCTGCGCCACCAGCTCATCCACTTTATTCCGAATGCTTCGTGCATTCAGATAAAGCGCTTTCATCCCAGCCTTCTTCTGGACCCTATTTGCCGTAACGCCACCACTTGGGACATCCTCAGCCTCTTCCCTTACCTGTACCCTATCCTTAACTGTAGACCTCCTAACATCACCTACCCTCGCACCCTCCCCCCCCCTAATTAGTTTAAAGCCCTGTCTACAGTTCTCTTTACTCGATTCGCCAGCACTCTGGTCCCAGCACGATTCAGACCAACCCCATCCTGCCCGAACAAGTCCCACCTACCCCAATACTGGTGCCAATGCCCCATAAATTCGATCCCATTCCTCCCACACCAATCCCTGAGCCACCCATTCACTTCCTTTATCCTGTCAACCCTACGCCCGTCTGCACTCGGTTCAGGCAGTAGCCCAGAGAAGACCACCTTGTCGGTTCTACTTTTTAATTCCATTCCCAGCTTCTCATACTCCCTCCCCAGATCCTCAGTCCGCACTTTGCCTACGTCGCTGGCACCCACATGTACCACCACAACTGGGTTCTCACCCTCCCACTCCAGATTCCTCTGCAGCCCAGCTGCGACATCCTGTACCCGAGCACCAGGCAGACAACACACCCTTCTGTGCACTTTGTCATTGTGACAAAGGACAGTGTCAATACCCTTCACCCCACTATCTCCAATCACTACTACGTTCCTTTTCCCCTTCTCTTTGCCTATGTCCTGCTGCATCACTGTACCGTGTGCAGTTTGCTCACCAACCTCACCTGCCTCGTCCTCTTCCAGACTGGAAGCAAGAACCTCAAACCTGTTATGCAGATTAAGAGGCTGAGGCCTCCGCTCCTCACCCCCCTTCCTCCTCCCAGCAGCCCCCTTTTGTTCCTGACCCTTAGATTTAGACAGTCTAGGGGGGGTGGATGTCACTTGCACCCCATTGACAATGACACCCTCTCTCCCCCTGATGAGCCTCAGTGTCTGTAGCTCAGAGGCCAGCTCATCCACCTTGAGCTGGAGCTCCTCCAGCAACCTGCACTTACTACAGACATGGCCACTGGGAAGGACCCTGGGGTCCACCAGTTCCCACATCATACAGGAACCGCACATCACATGCCCCTCCATTATTCAATATAATTTGTTGTGGGAAAAAATATTTTCCTTGTTTTTGCTGTAGTAGTTTTGAAAAAAAAAAAATTTTTTTTTTTTTTCCTTGTTCTTTCCACCTGGCCTTTTTACCTTCCAGCCCTTTTTGATATTAAGCCCTAATAGCTCACTCTGCTTCCCTCTCACTCCGCTGCCCGCTCCGACGCTGCCCGCTATCTACACCAGGCCTCCTTTTAAACTTGGCGCTGATTTAAAGCTGATGGGCCACAACTGCCTGATAATCACTCCCTCACAATTCTTAAAGCAGTAAATACAATAAGTAAATGCTTTAAACAGTTCTACAAAGAACAAAGTGCTTTAAACTTATTTTAAACAGGTTTTTAACAGGTAAAGTCTTAGCTTTCTCTCTGATGCTCCTTCCTCGTCTGCTCCAGCAAACAATGTCAGGGGTAAGTTTTTCACTCAGAGGGTGGTGAGTGAGTGGAATCGGCTGCCATCAGTGGTGGTAGAGGCAAACTCGCTGGGGTCTTTTAAAAGACTTCTGGACGAGTACATGGGATCTAATGGGATTGGGAGTTACAGATAGTTCTTGGCTTGGTAGGTATGGATGTGATCGGCGCAACTTGTGGGCCGAAGGGCCTGTTTGTGCTTAGTGTTCTATGTTCTAAATGACAGAACAATTAAACAACTGCTTTAGTTCTGTCTTCATGGCGGAAGACGCAAGTAAAGTTCCAGAAATGCTTGGGAACCAAGGGTTTAGTGGGAAGGAGGAATTGAAGGAAATGAATATTACTTGCAAAATAGTGTTGGAGAAATTAGTCGTACTGAAAGCCCTGATAATCTGTATTTCAGCTACTGAAGGGACGCCATTTTATAGAACATAGAGCATTACAGCACAGTACAGGCCCTTTGGCCCTCAATGTTGTGCCGAGCTATGTCCAATCCCAAGATCAGTCTATCCCACTCCCTATCATTCTGGTGTGCTCCATGTGCCTATCCAATAACCGCTTGAAAGTTCCTAAAGTCTCCGACTCCACTATCACAGCAGGCAGTGCATTCCACACCCCAACCACTCTCTGAGTAAAGAATCTACCTCGGACATCCCTCCTATATCTCCCGCCATGAATATGCCCTCTAGTAACAGCTACATCCACCCGAGGAAATAGTCTCTGCACGTCCACTCTATCTATCCCCCTCATCATCTTATAAACCTCTATTAAGTCAAAATTATGGTATCCTCTTCCTTCTCTCCACAAATATTAGCTTACTAATCTCCTCTTGTGTCTGTAACAAGCTGTGTAGTTATGTTATATAGAGCAGGAATGGCTCTTTGGCCCATCAGGTTGGGCTGGCACAGTGCTAAGTGCTGCTGCCTCACGGCACCAGGGACTTGGGTTTGATTCCAGCCACCTTCTCCCCGTCTCCGGGTGGGTTTTCCCCAGGTGTCGTGGTCTCCTCCCATAGTCCAAAGGTGTGCAGCGAAAACAGAAAATGCTGGAAAATCTCAGCAAGTTGGTGGAGAGAGAATAGAGCCAACGTTTCAAGTCTGGATGACCCTTCATCAGAAATGTTTAAGTTAGGTGGATTGACCATGCTAAATCCCCCACCCTTAGTCTCCAAAGATGTGTAGATTAGATGGATTAGCCATGGGGTACAGAGATAGGGTTGGGGATAGAGTTTGGATCAGATACTCTCTCCAAGAATCGGTGCTGACTCAATGGGCCAAATGGCCTCCTCTGCAGGGTGACTTAGACAGGTTGCAGAGCTGGGCCGCAAGGTGGCGGATGGAGTTTAATGTGGAGAAGTGTGAGGTAATTCATTTCGGTAGGAGTAACAGATGTGTTCAGTATAGGGCTAACGGGAGGACTTTGAATAGTGTGGATGAACAGAGGGATCTAGGTGTATGTGTACATAGATCCCTGAAAGTTGGGAATCAAGTAGATAAGGTAGTTAAGAAGGCGTACGGTGTCTTGGCGTTTATTGGTAGGGGGATTGAATTTAGGAGTCGCAGCGTCATGTTGCAACTGTACACAACTCTGGTGCGGCCGCACTTGGAGTACTGTGTGCAGTTCTGGTCCCCACATTACAGGAAGGACGTTGAGGCTTTGGAGAGGGTGCAGAGGAGGTTTACCAGGATGTTGCCTGGTATGGAGGGGAGGTCATATGAGGAGAGACTGAGGGATTTGGGGTTGTTTTCGCTGGAAAGAAGGAGGCTAAGAGGGGATCTTATTGAAACATATAAGATGATTAGAGGTTTAGATAGGGTGGATAGTGATAGCCTTTTTCCTCGGATGGAGAATGCTAGCACGAGGGGGCATAGCTTTAAATTAAGGGGGGGTAGTTATAGGACTGATGTCAGGGGTAGGTTCTTTACCCAGAGGGTGGTGAGGGATTGGAATGCCCTGCCTGCTGCGGTTGTAAATGCGCCTAGTTTGGGGGCGTTTAAGAGATCTGTGGATAGGTTTATGGACGAAAAGGGATTGGTTTAGATTTGTGGGTCAGTGTTTTTTTTTAAAAAAACTGGTTGGCGCAACATTGTGGGCCGAAGGGCGTGTTCTGTGCTGTAATGTTCTATGTTCTATGTTCTATGTTCTATACTGTAGGGATTCTATGAGTCTGCATCGGCAATAACTACACTAAGATCTTATTATTCCCATTTTCCAGCACTTGTCCCATATCCTTGAATCTTCTGATATTTCAAATGTTCCTCCAAATATTTTTTAAAGGTTGTAAGGTTCCTGGAAGGTAGCACATTCCAGATTCTCACCACCCTCTGAGTGAAAAACTGTTCTCACAAATCCCCCCCCCCCCGAGTCTCCTGCTCCTCACCCCAAGACCATGCCCCCTCGAGATTGACCCCGGAACTAAGGGGAATGGTTGCTGCTGTCCGTACTAATCATAATCCTATACACCCTCCTCAGCCTCTCTGCTCTAAAGAAAACAATGATGTGGCGATGCCAGCGTTGGACTGGGGTAAACACAGTGAGAAGTCTCACAACACCAGGTTAAAGTCCAACAGGTTTATTTGGTAGCAAAAGCCACTAGCTTTTGGGGCTTTTCCCCTTCGTCAGGTGAGTGGGGAGTTCTGATCACAAACAGGGCATAAAGACACACACTCAGGTTACAGAATAATGATTAGAATGCGAGTCTTTACAGCTAATCAAGTCTTTAAGGTGCAGACAATGTGAGTGGAGAGAGGGTTAGGCACAGGTTAAAGAGATGTGTATTGTCTCCAGACAGGACAGTTAGTGAGATGTTGCAAGTTCAGGCAAGTTATGGGGGTTACAGATAGTGTGACATGAACCCAAGATCCCGGTTGAGGCCGTCCTCAACTTGCTCACATTGGCTCTACAGAAGACCAATATGGACTCAATGAGTTGAATGGCCTCCTTCTGTCCAGTGATGACATTTGAACAGAAAATGTCCTTAGGCAGAATTTTCCCATCCAGACCGCGACAGGAATGGTAGCAGGTGGGACACGGGCCATTGAGCCTGCACCAACAACAATCCCACCCGGGTCCTATTCCCGTAACCCTACGTACGTACCCTGCTAACCCCCTTGAACCCTAGGGAGAATTTAGCATGGCTAATCACCCCAACCTGCATATCTTTGGACTCTGGCCAGAAACCTGGAGGAAACCCACGCAGACATAAGGAGAATGTAGAAACTCGGCACAGACAGTCACCCGAGGCCAGAATCGGACCCGGGTCTCCGGTGCTGTGAGACAGCAGTGCTAACCATTCTGCCACTGGGCTGTATGTTCACAAGCTTCAAGGGAAGATGATTTAATTTTGCTTTGGATATTGATTCTAGGATCAACAAAATTGCCCTGTGTCCACCTCCATCTTCACTAACTTGTCCTTAATCTTGGGCATCGGCCAGAACCTGTCCACTTCGCCTCGCCCCGACAGGATGTTTAACTACACCTGTGTGTTCTCAGTCTGCTCTCTCCATCATGGACTCCTTGTTCTCATCTACACTGGCCACTTGCCACTTCCTCCTGAGTTTGAACCCCGACCGTTTCAGCTTCACACTTTCCTGAGACTCCCACACTCTGCAGTTTTGGACAATCATAGAATCATAGAAACCCTACAGTGCAGAAAGAGGCCCTTCAGCCCATCGAGTCTGCAATCCCACCCAGGCCCTACCCCCATATCCCTACATATCATACCCACTAATCCCTCTAACCTACACATCCCTGGACACTAAGGGATAATTTCTTAGCACGGCCAATCAACCTAACCCACACATCTTTGGACCATGGGAGGAAACCAGATTACCCGGAGGAAACCCACGCAGACATGAGGAGAATGTGCAAACTCCACACAGACAGTGACCCGAGCCGGGAATCGAACCCAGGACCCTGGAGCTGTGAAGCAGCAGTGCTGACCCACTGTGCTACTATGCCGCCCAACGTGGCACATTTTCCAGCAGTTCTAGCACTGAGCTCCCTCTGTCCAACAACTGGACTCAGTGTGACACTCTCAGCCACAGGGCTGGCATTCCTCATTCCAGAGTTGTTTTTTTGGCATTGTGCACCCTGGCACTCATGGCGAAATGTGTTGCTTCCCTACCAGCCCGTTCCATAGAGACCGCAATCTCCAGCACCTTCTTAAAATCCAACTGCATTTTCACTAATTGTCTTCGCTGGATTGCTCCCTGCTGGAGGCCACCTACTAGCCCATCCCATAATACATCCCGCAGGAAAGCCCTGAAGTGATAGTGCTCCACCAGGCTCTTCAAGGAAGCCACAAAATAGGGACTGGTCTTGCCCTCTATCTGGTCCTGCTTGTAACACCTGAATCAGTCCACAATCGGCAGTGGTTATAACACAAAGTGTCCCTCTAGCGCTGCCCACAACTCTTGAAGAGTTTCCTCCATTGGTTTTTCTAGCTGAAGATGGCTTCTCAAGACACTTTACTGCCCACTGTGCTCAAAAAGACTGGCACCGCCAGCTCACCTGCCACCCTGTGAACCGTTAATTAATAATTAAGGACCCCCCACAAACCCCAGACATTCTCTCTTCCACCTTCTTTCATCGGGAAAAAGATACAAAAGTCAGAGGTCACGCACCAACCAACTCAAGAATAGCCTCTTCCCTGCTGCTGTCAAACTCTTGAATGGACCTACCCCGCATTAAGTTGATCTTTCTCTACACCCTAGCTATGCCTACATTCTGCACCCTCTCCGTTCCTCCTCTATGAATGGTATGCTCTTACTGTGTAGCACACAAGAAACAATACTTTTCACTGTCTGATAACACACGTGATAATTATGAATCAAATCAAAATCCAAGTTTGATATTGGCTGCCCACCTCTTTATCACATGTCCCAGTCGATCCGAAATCTCCCGCCATTTCTTTTCATCTACCTCTGAGCCAGGCCCGACTGTTTTTCCCACACTGACTCCTGTAGTCGCTGTCCCTGAGTGCTCGATACTGCGACCACTCGATGACTGAGTCACTCTTCAATTGTCCACAGCCCAATTCCAGTGAGGGTCGTTGGAGGCCAAATTTCAACTGTTGACAGCTCCAGAGTCAATATCATAGAATATCATAGAACCCTACAGTGCAGAAAGAGGCCCTTCGGCCCATCGAGTCTGCAGCGAACACAATCCCACCCAGGCCCTAACCCCATATCCCTACATATTATACCCACTAATCCCTCTAATCTACACATCACTGGATACTAAGGGGCAATTTCTTAGCACGGCCAATCAACCTAACCCGCACATCTTTAGACCGTGGGAGGAAACCGGAACACCTGGAGGAAACCCACGCAGACACGAGGAGAATGTGCAAACTCCACACAGACAGTGACCCGAGCTGGGAATCGAACCCAGGTCCCCAGAGCTGTGAGGCAGCAGTGCTAACCCATTGTGCTACCGTGCTGCCCCCAAACCATCCACTCATTGTTCCCCACAGTGCCCTCTTACCCCTGTGATCCTATCCGTCCTCTGAGGGTTTCACTCTTTATCGTGCATTCTGGATCTCCAGACGGTTCCTGTCCCTGACTTTACGAGACATCGATCACTGGTTGCAAAAGATACAGCTGAAGCACTGACAGCGGTCTTCAGCCAGAAGTGCCAAGTGGATGATCCATTTCCTCCTCCAGTGCTCCCCAGCATCTCAGATGCCAGTCTCCAGCCAATTCGATTCACTCCACGTGATATCAAGAAACAGTTGGAGGCACTGGATACTGCAAAGGCAACGAGCCCTGATAACATTCGGACAATAGTACTGAAAACTTGTGCTCCAGATCTTGCCGCTACCCTAGCCAAGCTGTTCCAGTACAATTACAACACTGGCATCTACCCAACAATGTGGAAAATTGCTCAGGTATACCCTGTACACAAAACACAGGACAAACCCAACCCAGCCAATTATTGTCCAATCAGTCTACTCTCAATCATCAGTAAAGTTATCGACAGCGCTATCAAGCAACACCTTGCTGTTTGTCATTTTCATAAATGACCTGGATGAGGAAGTGGAGGGATGGGTTTGCCGACGACACGAAGGTCGGTGGTGTTGTGGATAGTCTGGAGGGATGTCAGAAGTTGCAGTGAGACATAGATAGGATGCAAGACTGGGCGGAGAAGTGGTAGATGGACTTCAACCCGGATAAATGTGTAGTGGTCCATTTTGGCAGGACCAATGGGATGAAGGAGTACAATATCAAGGGTAGGACTCTTAGCTGTGTAGAGGATCAGAAGGATCTTGGGGTGTGGGTCCATAGGACTCTTAAATCGGCCTCGCAGGTGGAGGATGTGGTCAAGAAGCTGTATGGTGTACGGGCCTTCATTAATCGAGGGATTGAGTTTAGGAGTCGGGAGGTAATGCTGCAACTTTATAAGACCCTAGTCAGACCCCACTTGGAGTACTGTGCGCAGTTCTGGTCACCTCATTACAAGAAAGATCTGGAAACTATTGAGAGGGTGCAGAGGAGATTTACAAGGATGTTGCCTGGATTGGGTGGCATGCCTTATGAAGATAGGTTGAGGGATCTAGGTCTTTTCTCAGTGACACTCAGTTTGAGTTCACCAGGGTCACTCAGCTCCTGACCTCATTCCAGTCTTGGTTCAAACATGGATGAAAGCTGAACTCCAGAGATGAGAGTGACAGCCCTCGACATCAAGGCCATATTTGACTGAGTGTGGCATGAAGGAGCCTGGGCAAAACTGGAATCAGTGGGTATCAGGGGCTGGTTGGAGTCATACCTGGTACATAGGAAGATGGTTGTGCTTGTGGGGGGTCAGTCATCTCAGCTCCAGGACATCTCTGCAGGAGTCCCTCGGGAGTATCCTAGACCCAACAATCTTCAGCTGCTTCATCAATGACCTTCCCACCATCATAAGGTCAGAAGTGGGGATGTTCGCCGATGGTTGCACAATGTTCAGCACCATTCGCGACTCCTCAGATACTGAATGAGAAACAAGGCACAAGTCAGGAGTGTGATGGAATACTCCACACTTGCCTGGATGGGTGCAGCTCCAACAACACTCAAGAAGCTCGACACCATCCAGGACAAAGCAGGCCCACTTGATTGGCACCATAAGCACAAACGTTCACTCCCTCCACCACCGACACTCAGTAGCAGCAGTGTGTACCATCTACAAGATCCACTGCAACAATTCACCAAATATCCTTAGGCAACGCCTTCCAAACCCACTTCCATCTAGAAGGACGAGGGCAGCAGATACATGCACCACCTGCAAGTCCCTCCAAGTCACTCACCATCCTGGCTTGGAAATGTATCAGCCATCACTTCACAATCGCTGGGTCAAAATCCACTGCACGTGGACTGCAGTGATTTAAGAAGATGGCTCACCACCACCAACTGAGGATGGGCAATAAATGCTGGCCCAGCCAGTGATGCTCATATCCCCCGAATGAATAAAAAAACCCTCCAACCTTCATCATCACTGTTGAGTCTCTGAATACTAAGGTATCTCTTCAATAGCTACACCACAGTCTGGCGTCAGGGGTCACAGAGCTTTGATACAGTCTACTCACTCCATACTCCAAGCACTGACTGCCCACGCAGACCGGCTCCCAATCTTCATCCCAGGTCATATGACCCATTCCCTTAAAGGTGCTATGTCCCAACCCTAGTAGTAGTTATTGTTGGTGCAGACACATAGAATCCCTATAGTACTAAAGAGGCCATTTGGTGCATGGAGCCTATATCAACTCTTTGACAGAATATCTTACCTAGGCCTTCTCCCTGCAACCCAACACATTTCCCCTGTCCAATCCATCTAACCGACACATCTTTGCAAACAAAGGGGGCGTTTAGCATGGCCAATCCACCTGAGTTCACATCTTTGGACTGTGGGAGGGAACCAGAACCATTCCCCATCCACCAACCTCCTCCTCCCCCCCCCACCCCCACCTTGGAGACACAGGGGGACGTTCAAACTCCACACAGTCACCCATTCTCTCTTCCACCTTCTTCCGTTGGGAAAAAGATAAATGTCTGAGGACATGTATCAACCCACTCAAGAACAGCTTCTCTCCTGCTGCCATCAGACACCTTTTGAAAAGACCTATCTCACATGAAGTTGAACTTTCTCTATACCCTAGCTTTGACACCGCATTCTGCACTCTCTCCTTTCCTTCTCAATGAACATGATGTGGAGATGCTGGCGTTGGACTGAGGTGGGCGCAGTAAGTCTCACAACACCAACAGGTGTATCACCAGTTTTTGGAGCGTTGTTCCTTCATCACTCACCAGATGAGCTTTGACAAAGGGTCATCTGTACTTGAAATAGGCCACACTGTAAGGCCTTTTAACGGAGGCAGACTGAGGGCCCAGGAACTGCAGAATACCCTCGACCTGCGTAACTGTGTGCCAATCTAAGCAATAATGGCCCACAGTAATTTATTGAGGCATGGATATAGCTTTAAGTATTGAAATGTAGTCATTGTAATTTGTACAGATCTGAAAGAATGTCTTGATTCTGCATTGTTTGCAGTTCAAAGCCCTGTACATTTGCAGTAGTTTATTTGAGATTTTTATGAATAAAGTATGTTTTTGGGGAAAAAAATCAGCTCTTTTCCCTCCTTAAGATGCTGTCAAACCTGCTGGGATTTTCCACCTTTTTCTCTTTTGGTTTCAGATTCCAGCGTCCGCAATAATTTGCTTTTATCTGAATCAAATCCAAGAGTGAAACCAAACCTAGATAGATCCCTGGTGCTTGCGAGGCAGCAATACTGGCGCTACCTAAGGACGGTAAGAAGTCTCACAACACCAGGTTAAGGTCCGACTGATTTATTTGGGAGTACAAGCCTCAAGCTGTCCTAGCGCTCCGAAAGCTTGCGGCTTGTGCTACTAAATAAACGGGTTGAATTTGTTACTGCACTTGCCCTATATCAACAGCGGAAACCCCACATCCAACAGAGCTACCTACCGACCTCTAACTAAATATTGACACACAGATAAAACTACATACAAACTGACGAGACTAACACAGCAAGGAAAAAGAAGAGGCAATCCCTATAATAGCATCCCAATACAGGGAGCCATCATCCACTGCTCAAGCCAACAACCTCCTCACAACATATACACTACTACAACAACGCAAATGCGCTCCTTGTGTTGTGTGTATGCCAGATCCTATCACTTTAACATGAAGCTGACTGTATACTCACACTGCCGCTCCAAACAAGCTTTTACCTGTATATGTTTCTAAATTCCAGCTGCATGCCAGCACTGGGAAATAAAATGGGGAAATCTTTCTCTGTAAGGTACCGGCTTTATTTGATATCCTATTTGCATGTCCACACCCATTCGCCAGATAGGGCGAAGGCCGGACGTGAAGTGCTGATTGGTTCAAGGTATGTCAATCATACGGCAGTCCCTCCTTTCTATTGGTTAATGTCGCTGCCACTCACACAGAGTACCGCCCCGGGATTGGTGGTTGTGTTGTGGGGGGCGGGTCTGCAGGCTGTCACTCCAGATCCAGGGGGATTTGCTCCCACTCAGATTCCCCTCCCCCCCGGGCTTTCAGAGGCCTCAGAGACCCAGGGCCCGGGCCGAGGCCTCAGAGACCCAGGGCCCGGGCCGAGGCCTCAGTGACCCAGGGCCCGGGCCGAGGCCTCAGAGACCCAGGGCCCGGGCCGAGGCCTCAGAGACCCAGGGCCCGGGCCGAGGCGTCAGAGACCCAGGGCCCGGGCCGAGGCCTCAGAGACCCAGGGCCCGGGCCGAGGCCACAGAGACCCAGGGCCCGGGCCGAGGCCTCAGAGACCCAGGGCCCGGGCCCAGGCCTCAGAGACCCAGGGCCCGGGCCGAGGCCTCAGAGACCCAGGGCCCGGGCCGAGGCCTCAGTGACCCAGGGCCCGGGCCGAGGCCTCAGTGACCCAGGGCCCGGGCCGAGGCCTCAGAGACCCAGGGCCCGGGCCCAGGCCTCAGTGACCCAGGGCCCGGGCCGAGGCCTCAGTGACCCAGGGCCCGGGCCGAGGCCTCAGAGACCCAGGGCCCGGGCCGAGGCCTCAGAGACCCAGGGCCCGGGCCGAGGCCTCAGAGACCCAGGGCCCGGGCTGAGGCCTCTGGAGGCTTGTGGACCCCATTTGTTTGGAGTTTCCTGCGCTCCCCCCTCAATGTCCCAGGTTTTTTGCATCATTTCTCAAGTGGGGACGTTGCCCTCAGACTCTCGCTCCTCGAGACACAGGAAAAGATGAGGCGCAAGAAGAGGCCATTCATAGGACGGAATCTTCCAGCCCCGCTCGCCCCCAAACCAGAAAATCCCACCCGAGGTCAGCAGACCTCCCCATGGTCCGTCCCTCGCCGGCTACAATTCCCGTGGTGGACGGAATGGGGAAATTCGCCCCTCAGCGTCTTGAGTTTCCCAGCACAAAAAGAGACCATTCGGCCCATCATGTCACCAGCAGCCAAAGACAAGGAAACTAACCGCTCATCCTGAATCCCATTTCCGGCACCTGCTCCATTCCACTGGTCAGCGCAACATCGAGGGCCAAAGGGCCTGTACTGCACTGTTATGTTCTATATAAGAACATAAGAAATAGGAGCAGGAGTAGGCCATCTAGCCCCTCGAGCCTGCCCCGTCAATCAATAAGATCATGGCTGATCTGTCGTGTCTCAGCTCCACATTCCCGCCCTCTCCCCATAACCCTTAATCCCCTTGCCTATCAAAAACCTATCAACCCGCGTCTTAAAAATATTTAGCGAGGCAGCCTCCACCACTTCAACGGGCAGAGAATTCCAGAGATTCACCACCCTTTGAGTGAAGAAGTTCCTCCTCAACTCTGTTCTAAACCGACCCCCCTTTATCTTGAGGCTGTGCCCCCTAGTCCTGCTGTCCTTTCTGAGCAGGAAGAGCCTCTCCACCTCTATCCTATCCATCCCATTCATCATCTTATACGTCTCAATGAGATCTCCCCTCATTCTTCTAAACTCTAACGAGTACAAGCCTAGTTTATTCAGCCTCTCCTCATAGCTCAATCCCCTCAACTCCGGTATCAGCCTAGTAAACCTCCTCTGCACTCCCTCCAAGGCCAAAATATCCTTGCGTAAGTGCGGCGACCAAAACTGCACACAGTACTCCAGGTGCGGCCTCACCAATGCCCTGTACAGTTGCAGTTACTTTTATATTCAATCCCCCTCGCTATGAAGGCCAGCATCCCATTCGCCTTCCTGACCACCTGCTGCACCTGCAGGCTGGGTTTTTGTGACTCATGCACAAGGACCCCGAGGTCCCTCTGCACCGTCGCCTGCTGCAGTTTTTCTCCATGTAAGTAATAATCCTTCCTACCATTATTCTTACCAAAGTGGACCACCTCACACTTGCCAACATTAAATTCCATTTGCCAGATTCTGCATATCTTTGCAGATTGTCGCGATTCAGATTAAGACCTCGGTAACTTTTAAATGAAATTAAACCAGTGCGAACGCGACCTTCCTCCACGTGAAACATGCTGTGCCTGAATCAACATGAGTCTGATTTGTCCGACCTGGGGGTCAGCACTCACCCCTGGTCACTCCAGGAGGATAGGTTCTCGGAGAGGAGCCTTACTGGACTGCTTGATGCCCTGGAGGGACGCCATTTACCCACATGTTGACAGGATACTCCCGAGGAATGTGACCAATCCCGCCTGGGAGGCGATGGCAACAACAGTTAGGGCCAGCAGCATGAACAGGAGAATAGCGGTGGAATTCCATAAGAAGATAAATGACCTCCCACGCACTGCAAGGGTGAGTTCCCACCTGTCTCAGCGGCATGCCACCATTAATACACTTGGTGGCAACTCACAACCTCTCAACATTTTCCTCCAAACCGCCCAGCATTCCGTATCACAACCCCTTTCTGCCCTGGCATGGTGCCCACACATGTCAGTTGTTTTCAACCCCTCACCCGCCAGGCGTCCAGCTCAGAGAGGTTAGACGACAATAAAAGAGGGGGAAGATTGGCCGGGAAAGCCTAAGTTCAAAATTCTCACGCCTTCAAGAAAATGGACCTGGCACTAGAGGGCCAGGGGCAAGCCGTTACCAACAGTGAGATCGGGTTGCACCAGAGAAGTGAGGATCCACTGCACCTCCATCCAGCTGACCTGTCTCAAGTGGGTTGTAAGTTGCCCAGACCCTTGTCCCCCCCCCCATTGACTGAAACCATGTCGCCTGTTTTGCAGGGACACCATCTGTTGAGGCCAGGCCATCAAGGGGCAGAGTTTCTCCTGTGAAGAAGAGAAAGGATGAAGGAATTTTGTGCCTGGAATTTGTGCAAGAGCATTGCAACCCTTATCTGTTGGGCTCGTGTGTTAACTAAACATAGCTCAGCAGCTGCAGATGCTGAAACGCGATGACGGCTTTTTGAAAGGAGGACTCATGCTGAGAACGGCTGTGACGACACAAGGAAGGAACTCGATCATGACTGAAGCAGGAAGAACGTTGTCGTGACTGGGACCAGGAATATACTGTATAAATATCCACACACACCTGTATTTGGGGAGAAGTCTGGCAGACCACTTCTAGGAACCTGCTTCTCCCAAAAGCTTTTGTAATAAAGCTGCTGTACTTTGACGCACTGACAGTCTCAGAGGTATTATTTTATCTACAACAAATTGGTGTTGGGAGTGGGATTCTGTTTGCGGACCTGGTTGAATGACCACAACCCGGACACCGGAACAGAGCACCGAGCCTAACGGAATGGGTCAAACTGCAGTGGACAATCGTCTGTGATGAGAGAATGTGGGAGTGGAAGATGTCTGAATTGTACGTATGCGGACAAGAAGGCATCCGTCTCTAACACCCAGCCTTAGACCGGTTGTTAAGAGGGGTAGCCCCCCTCCCCACCCCCCCCCCCCATGTGAAGGTCAGGAATTTGCAGTGGTGTAGAGACTGGGAAAAGAGGGTGTGACATTCAGGCATGAATGAGTCTGAGTGATTGCCGGAGGGAAAAGAAAAGCTGGCTTTATAGTGCAAGCGACGGTGCAGAAGGATTTGATCACCCTTAACAGGTATCACCGGACTCTGATAAGAGCGACCCAGGAGTGGGAGAGTGAGAAGGGAGAATAGAAGACTCCAGGTGGTGAGTATAAACTTATCAATACTATGGCTTATTAATAATAATGGGTAGCGCGCTAGCACAGTGGTTAGCACTGCTGCTTGACAGCTCCAGGGACCTGGGTTCGATTCCCGGCTCGGATCACTGTCCGTGTGGAGTTTGCACATTCTCCTCATACATAAGAACATAAGAAATAGGAGCAGGAGTAGGCCATCTAGCCCCTCGAGCCTGCCCCGCCATTCAATAAGATCATGGCTGATCTGAAGTGACTCAGTCCCACTTTCCCGCTTTCTCCCCATAACCCTTAATTCCCTTGCCCACCAAAAACCTATCTACCCGTGACTTAAATATATTTAGCGAGGTAGCCTCCACCACTTCAACGACAGAGAATTCCAGAGATTCTCCACCCTTTAAGTGAAGAAATTCCTCCTCAACTCTGTTCTAAACTGTGGCCCCCTTATCTTGAGGCTGTGCCCTCTAGTCCTGCTGTCCTTTCTGAGCGGGAAGAATCTCTCTACCTCTACCCTATCCATCCCTTTCATTATCTTCTACATCTCTATAAGATTCCCCCCTCATCCTTCTAAACTCCAACGAGTACAGACCCAGTCTATTTAGTCTCTCTTCGTAGTCTAACCCCCTCATCTCCGGTATCAGCCTAGTGAACCTCCTCTGCACTCCCTCCAAGGCCAAAATATCCTTGCGCAAGTGCGGCGACCAAAACTGCACACAGTACTCCAGCTGCGGCCTCACCAGTGCCCTGTACAATTGCAGCAAGACCTCCCTGCTTTTATACTCAATCCCCCTCGCTATAAAGGCCAGCATCCCATTTGCCTTCCTGACCACCTGCTGCACCTGCAGGCTGGGTTTTTGCAACTCGTGCACAAGGACGCCCAGGTCCCTCTGCACCGTCGCATGCTGCAGCTTTTCCCCCTTTAAATAGTAATCCCTCCTACTATTATTTCTGCCAAAGTGGATAACCTCACACTTGCTAACATTGTACTCCATCTGCCAGGTCCTCGCCCACTCTCTCAGCCTATCCAGATCCCGCTGCAGACTTTCCCCACCCTCCGCACAATTTGCTTTTCCACTCATCTTCGTGTCATCAGCAAATTTCATCACCCTACACTCAGCCCCCTCCTCCAGATCATCTATATAAATGGTAAATAGCTGAGGCCCCAGCACCGATCCCTGGGGCACTCCACTAGTCACCAACCGCCAATCCGAATAGCACCCATTGATACCAACTCTCTGCCTCCTATTAGACAACCAATCCTCTATCCACGCTAACACCTTATCCCCAACTCCATGCACCCTAACCTTCTGAAGCATGCTCCTTAGGTTAGGGGGCATGAACTCCATGCCCCCTAACCTTTGTGTCTGTGTGGGTTTCCTCTGGGTGCTCTGGTTTCCTCTCACAGTCCAAAGATGTGAGGGTTAGGTTGATTGGCCATGCTAAAAATCGCCCCTTAGTGTCCTGAGGTGCATAGGTTCGAGGGATTAGTGGGTAAATATGTGGAGATATGAGGGTAGGGCCTGGGTGGGATTGTGGTCAGTGAGCTGAATGGTCTCTTTCTGTACTGTAGGGTTTCTATGATTTCTATGGCAGAATCACAAGGACAGTGGGGACCCCCGGAATCCCTGATAAACCAGTACATGACTGAAAGAGAGAGATGCATTAAACAGATGACCAAAGAGGGGTGGGACCCGTTCCACCCTCTGGATCAACAGCGTAGGTGCCTGGAGAAAGGAAAGAAAGACAGGACCAAGAAAACCAGAGTTTTACTGGTGCACCAACTAGCCAGACTGATTGAACAGGTCTCTGTCTCTGGTGAAAAATGGGCCAATGATAGGGAAAGAATCAAGACGTTAGAATCACATGGTAGAGAATTGGAAAAAGGAAGTTTAACATTAGGGGACCGTTCTTGGGGATCCCTGTCTCTGTATCCTGGTAGCCGGATAATTAAGCCCACGGCACTGGTGGGAGATTTTGACCCCGACAAGGAGGAGGAGGTTTGTAACTTAGCCCCTGTAGTTTGGGGAAGTACTATAAATGCCCCCACTGCCCGATTTAAGCCATTCACCCCAGGGGAAAGACTCCAGATCCTGATTTCTCTGGGGAAACTTCAGCCCTGGAGTGCGAATGTGAAATTTTGGTCGGAGTTGGACACAGTCTGGGTTGGCCATCAGTTACACTTACGAGATATAAATCAGTTGGTACGAGCCGCCTGCCTACAGGACAAATGGAGACTGATGGGTGACGGGACAGACCAACAGGACCCCGCCAACTGGCCTTGGTTTGATTACCGGGGAGGAAGGTGGACACGCGGGGCCGCAGTAACAGCAGAAGTGGAGGCACAACAGGAACCATTTAATTGGTTTAAGGCAGAAGTTCAGCGTGTCCTGGGTAAGGCGCCAACCAACTGGTCTAAAATTACAAATACTGAAGGGGTGAAGGGGCCTCCGAATAAGGGGAGTGACTTTTTAAGGTCTACCGGGAATGCTCGGGGATGCCCGAGGCCGCCCGTACAGATTTATCCAGACGTTTAAAGATGGGCTGTCACCGGCTCATCAGAAAATCCTTAACATGGGAGTTATCGGTTCACGGGATTATGATGAATTAGTGGAATGGGCTTCTGGAATTAAGGGCGGACCAGATGAAAAACAATAGCCAGGAAGAAAGCAGGAGCATGTAGGCTTAACTAATGGGATCAAGCTTCAGGAGACTTGTCATAATTGTGGGAATTTCACCTGGGGCTGTCGGGCCCTAACGGGGGGTAAGAGGAAAATGCTTACGTGCCAATTTTGCAACAAGAGTGGATATACAGAAGCCACTTGTTGGAACAAACATGGTCGACCTAACCCAGCACCCCCCATTGCAACAGAGGAGGCTAACTGATGGTCAGCATCCCTTGGGTACCGGTAATAAGGAAGGTAGGATTTATGTGTCTGCACTAGTAGGGGGCAGACAATGTGAGATGCTGGTGGACATGGGAGCCTCCATATCCATCACGGACCTACCCCTACCCACAACGAATAAAATGATTTACGTGAGAGGAATTAAGGGACAGAAAACCCCAGCCTATCTAAGCGAAATCATTCTGGTAGAATTAAATAATTTGTATATACCCATGTGATTTTGTGTGTGTAAGAACAATGAAGGAACAATTATGGGGAATGATTGAACAAAGAAATATGAAGTTTTAATAGATTGTGGACCTGTCCTGAAGGGAAATTACGATCCGTCTCAAATATGAGAAGGGCAAAGTGGGAGGCAGTACTTCTTCCCCCCTCTAAGTCCATCACCATCGTACAAGACATGGGAGAGAGCCCCGCCAAAGGAACATTAGGTGAAGGGAAAGCACACACGTGCGGTAACATCGACGAGGAGATAGAGGAAAATAGAATAAGGGAGTTTCGATGTCAGTGACAGTGACGCTGTTTTGGGGTTAGGTGGAGGGTGCACTCTATCAGCCTTTAAGAACCATTACCAGCCTCGCTACAATAGATCTGACCCTCTTCCCCACTTCATTGTGAAAAACCAACAAAAGGGATCTATCTGCTTGGTACGAAATGGAACCATTCCTGTTGGCCGCAGCTACTGTACTCAGCAGGTTAGTGTTACCAGTGGCACCTGAGCTTTGGTGCAACCAGAGTACAATCCATTGCCCCACAGCCGATGTCCCGATCAACCTCTCCTCTGCTTACGTGGGCAGTATGACTCCATATAATGGTACCTATTTTGTCTTTGTCTACCCCTGGCTTCCATGGGATTGGGCAGGATCGTGTTATTTAGCATATGTGGTGCCCTATATTCACCAATACACTGACTTACGGGACTACCCTGAGATACACCTGCTCAGGGCTAAGTGAGCTTTACAGAACCGGTTAGCACTCGATTATGTGTTGGCCTCCCAGGGAGGAACGTGTGCTATAATTGGATCTGAATGCTGCATGTATATCCCAGATGATTTGGAAAATACAACTTATTTGGCAGATCAAATCAAATGAGTAGTGAAGACAATACAAGATGAAGGGAGCCAATATCATCATTATAACTCTCTGGGATGGCTGGGGCAATGGATCGAGTCATGGGGATCGTACCTGATGCATGGGTTGATTGTATTAATTGTCATTGTTACCGCTTGTTGTGTTTGTGTACCATTATTGAACGCCTGTTGTAAAAAGGTAACAGCCCAGAATATGCCAAGAGCAAGTGTACAGGCAGAAGGGGCAGGCTTCCTGTCGAAGGAGGTCAACCCATATGCTGGTAACATTTGGCTCAGAATTGGTCATAAGATTATGCTTGGACCTGGCCCCGACCAAAAGGGGAGACTGAAGAAGGGAAAGGGTAATGAATTTTGTACCCGGAATTTGTGCAAGAGCATTGCAACCCTTATCTGTTTGTGCAGGCTTGTGTGTTAACTAAACATAGCTAAGCAGCTGCAGATGCTGAAACGCGATAACGGCTTTTTGAAAGGAGGAATCATGCTGAGAACGGCTGTGACTACACAAGGAAGGAACTGTGATCGTGACTGAAGCAGGAAGAATGGTGTCGTGACTGGGGCCGGGAATATGCTGTATAAATATCCACACTCACTTGTATTCATGGAGAAGTCCGGCAGACTGCTTTTAGGAACTTGTTTCTCCCAAAAGCTTTTGTAATAAAGCCGCTGTATTTTGACTCACTAACAGTCACAGAGGTATTATTTTACCTACAACCCACGGAGCAGATCACAGAGGAAGACACCGGAGAGGCATTACATCAATCACCCGCACCATCCACCATCGCAGAGACAAGCATCCCATAGAACCATAGAAAATTACAGCTCAGAAACAAGCCTTTTGGCCCCCCTTGTCTGTGCCGAACCATTTTTCTGCCTAGTCCTACTGACCTGCACTTGAACCATATCCCTCCACACCCCTCTCATCCATGAACCTGTCCAAGTTTTTCTTAAATGTTAAAAGTGAGCCTGCATTTATCCGGCAGCTCATTCCACACTCCCACCACTCTCTGCGTGAAGAAGGCCCCCTAATATTCCCTTTAAACTTTTCTCCTTTCACCCTTAACCCATGTCCTCTAGTTCTTTTCTCCTCTAGCCTCCGTGGAAAAAGCCTGCTTGCATTCACTCTATCTATACCGATCAAAATCTTATACACCTCTATCAAATCTCCCCTCATTCTCCAGGGAATAAAGTCCTAACCTATTCAATCTCTCTCTGTAACACTGAACTCTGAAACGCTGAGACACAAACTCCAGCCACCCCTTCCTCCTATCCCATCATACACCCCACACACCCCACAACCCAGGCTGCACTTATCTGGGCTCCCCCACTTCCACTCCACTGCTCCCTCTTCACCCTGGAGGCAATGGTGACTGAGGCAGTTGCCTCCAGTATCCCAGCTGGAGGCGAGGTTTTCACTTTGGTACAGCTGTTGAATATTTAGTGGGGGGTCCTGGTGGGAGGACTCGCTGACCACCCTATGATATATTTAAATAAGAACATAAAAAATAGGAGCAGGAGTAGACCATCTAGCCCTTCGAGCCTGCCCCGCCATTCAATAAGATCATGGCTGATCTGTCGTGGCTCAGTTCCACATTCCCGCCCTCTCCCCATAACCCTTAATCCCCTCTCTTATCAAGAACCCATCAACCCGCGTCTTAAAAATATTTAGCGAGGCAGCCTCCACCACTTCAACGGGCAGAGAATTCCAGAGATTCACCACCCTTTGAGTGAAGAAGTTCCTCCTCAACTCCGTTCTAAACCGCCCCCCCCTTTATCTTGAGGCTGTGCCCCCTAGTCCTACTGTCCTTTCTGAGCGGGAAGAGTCTCTCCACCTCTATCCTATCCATCCCATTCATCATCTTATACGTCTCAATGAGATCGTACTTACGCAAGGATATTTTGGCCTTGGAGGGAGTGCAGAGGAGGTTTACTAGGCTGATGCCGGAGTTGAGGGGGTTGAGCTATGAGGAGAGGCTGAATAAACTAGGCTTGTACTCGTTAGAGTTTAGAAGAATGAGGGGAGGTCTCATTGAGACGTATAAGATGATGAATGGGATGGAAAGGATAGAGGTGGAGAGACTCTTCCTGCTCAGAAAGGACAGTAGGACTAGGGGGCACAGCCTCAAGATAAAGGGGGGTGCGGTTTAGAACGGAGTTGAGGAGGAACTTCTTCACTCAAAGGGTGGTAAATCTCTGGAATTCTCTGCCCGTTGAAGTGGTGGAGGCTGCCTCGCTAAATCTTTTTAAGACGTGGGTTGATGGGTTTTTGATAAGCGAGGGGATTAAGGGTTATGGGGAGAGGGCGGGAATGTGGAACTGAGCCACGACAGATCAGCCATGATCTTACTGAATGGCGGGGCAGGCTCGAAGGGCTAGATAGCCTACTCCTGCTCCTATTTCTTATGTTCTTATGTTCTTCTAAACTCTAACGAGTACAAGCCTAGTTTATTCAGCCTCTCCTCATAGCTCAATCCCCTCAACTCCGGTATCAGCCTAGTAAACCTCCTCTGCACTCCCTCCAAGGCCAAAATATCCTTGCGTAAGTGCGGTGACCAAACCAACTCCCTCTTAAAAATATCTAACGAACTGATCCCAGCAACTTTCTGTGGCAGAGAATTCCACAGGTTCACAACTCTCTGAGTGAAGAAGTTCTCCCTCATCTCAATCCTGAAAGGGATTACCCCTTATTCTTAGACTGTGACTGCTGCACTTCCCCAACATCGGGAACATACTTCCCACATGAGATCCCTTCTCATTGTTCTCTACTGGACAGGGTAGATAGTCAAACACTCTTTCCTAGGGTAGAAAAGTCAAGTACCGGGTTTAAGGTGCGCAGGGAAAAGTTTAGAGGAGATGTACGAGGCAGGTTTTTTACACAGAGGGTGTTGAGTGTCTAGAACGCACTGCCTGGGGAGGGGCTGGGGGCAGGAATGATAGTGGCATCTATGAATAGGTTGGGAATGGAAGGATGCAGATTCTTAAGTGCATACGGTTTTAGTTGAGGCAGGTATCGTGATTGGCGCAGGCTTGGAGAGGCTGAGGGGTCTGTTCCTGTGCTGTACTGTTCTGTGCTCTAATTCCAGTCAGTACAACCCCAGTCGGTCCAATCTCTCTTCATACCAATCATTCTTATTCTGACCTTACACCTATACTCCCTGGTTATCTTCTGAGGGAAAATGTTTCTGTCTATCCACTGTCCACCCTATCTAAACCTCTAATCATCTTATATGTTTCAATAAGATCCCCTCTTAGCCGCCTTCTTTCTAACGAAAACAACCCCAAATCCCTCAGTCTCTCCTCATAGGACCTTCCCTCCATACCAGGCAACATCCTGGTAAACCTCCTCTGCACCCTCTCCAATGCCTCCACATCCTTCCTATAATGTGGGGACCAGGACTGCACACAATACTCCAAGTGCGGACGCACCAGAGTTTTGTACAGTTGCAACGTGACGTTGCGGCTCCTAAATTCAATCCCCCTACCAATAAACGCCAAGACACCGTATGCCTTCCTAACAACTTTATCTACTTGATTCCCAACTTTCAGGGATCTATGTACACATACACCTAGATCCCTCTGTTCATCCACACTATTCAGAGTCCTACCGTTAGCCCTATACTCGACACATCTGTTATTCCTGCCAAAGTGAATTACCTCACACTTTTCCGCATTAAACTCCATCCGCCACCTCTCAGCCCAGCTCTGCAACTTGTCCAAGTCTCTCTGTAAACTATGACACCCCTCCTCACTATCTACCACACCTCCGACTTTGGTGATCAATCAGATCTCCCCTTCTCTGCTGGAAGGAATTGCCTCCAGTAAACACTCTGCTGGTGAGTTGGGGGGAAGAGGTCGATGGGGGGGGTGTGGGGTGGTGGTGGTGGTGGGGGGGGGGGGGTTGTGCGAGGAGTGGGGGCAGAGGCTGGGAAAGAATTCTGACCCGTGTCTATTATTCCAGTGTCACTTGTGACGTTCAGAATAACCTCCTAATTACTCGCTCGCTTCCTGACTGTGGAACCTCAGCTGTTAAAGTACGTTGTGAGAGAGAGAGGGAGAGCAGAGTGTTAAAAACAGTGCAGAAAACTCCAGCAAAGTCCATGGTGAGAGAGAAAGCTCTCTAACAGCACGGCCTCCACTTCTGAGCGGAAAAAACAAGGTTTGACTGATGCAGGAAAGCTATTGACTGGTGAGTATTTTCTCTTAATGTGCGTCATGACTCAATTGGTTAAATACAGCAGGGGTTCTCATAGATAGAATCATAGAAACCCTACAGTGCAGAAAGAGGCCCTTCGGCCCATCGAGTCTGCACCGAACACAACCCCACCCAGGCCCTACCCCCATATCCCTACATATTATACCCACTAATCCCTCTAACCGACACATCCCTGGATACTAAGGGGCAGTTTCTTAGCATGACCAATCAACCTAACCCGCACATCTTTGGACTGTGGGAGGAAACCAGAGGAAACCCACGCAGACACGAGGAGAACGTGCAAACACAGACAATGACCCGAGCGGAGAATCGAACCCGGAACCCTGGCGCTCTGAAGCAGCAGTGCTGACCCATTGAGCTACCATGCCAGGCAGCAGTGCTAACCAGCATGCTGCCCTTCTGGAGCAGGGCATCAAACTGGTTGGCGCTGCTGCCTCACAGCATCAGGGATCCAGGTTCGATTCCAGCTTCGGGCTTCTGTCTGCGTGGAGTTTGCAGACAGAATCTCCCCGATGTGTCACAGTGCTTGTGTGTGCATATGTGTGCGTTGTAGATAAAAGATGCCTCTGAGACCAAATGTGAGTCAAAGTATGGCAAGTTTATTCAAAAGCTTTTGGGAGATACACTTGGTTCCCCTAACAGTGGCTCCCCAGGCTTCTCTCCGAACACATATTAAAAGCACATATTTATACCCCTCCAAGTCACGTACCCATTTTCTCATTCTCAGCAGGTTCCCAGGCTGTGGGTGTCCTCCATCGTGGGAACATGGCTGCCTCGGCATTACTTCATGGTTATCTCAAGGCTGCGATTGTTGGTGGTGTGATTAGCCCTTAGCGAACAAACAGACCGACAAAACAAGTTAAAGTTAACGGGGCCGGTATATAACAATTTTATGTTCATTAAAAATGTTTGTGTGTATAAGAGTTTGATGGGTATAGATAGAGTGAATGCAAGCAGGCTTTTTCCACTGAACATAAGAACATAAGAAATAGGAGCAGGAGTAGGCCATCTAGCCCTTCGAGCCTGCCCCGCCATTCAATAAGATCATGGCTGATCTGTCGTGGCTCAGTTCCACTTTCCCGCTTTCTCCCCATAACCCTTAATCCCCTCTCTTATCAAAAACCCATCAACCCGCGTCTTAAAAATATTTAGCGAGGCAGCCTCCACCACTTCAACGGGCAGAGAATTCCAGAGATTCACCACCCTTTGAGTGAAGAAGTTCCTCCTCAACGCCGTTCTAAACCGCCCCCCCTTTATCTTGAGGCTGTGCCCTCTAGTCCTACTGTCCTTTCTGAGCAGGAAGAGTCTCTCCACCTCTATCCTATCCATCCCATTCATCATCTTATATGTCTCAATGAGATCTCCCCTCATTCTTCTAAACACTAATGAGTACAAGCCTAGTTTATTCAGCCTCTCCTCATAGCTCAACCCCCTCAACTCCGGTATCAGCCTAGTAAACCTCCTCTGCACTCCCTCCAAGGCCAAAATATCCTTGCGTAAGTGCAGCGGCCAAAACTGCACACAGTACTCCAGCTGTGGCCTCACCAGTGCCCTGTACAGCTGCAGCAAGACCTCCCTACTTTTACACTAAGGCTAGGGGAGAAAAAAAACCAGAGGGCATGGGTTAAGGGTGAAAGAGGAAAAGTTTAAAGGGAATATTAGGGGGGGATTCTTCACACAGAGAGTGGTGGGAGTGTGGAATGAGCTGCCGGATAAAGTGGTAAATTTAAGAAACATGTTAAACATCTTTCAACATTTAAGAAAAACTTGGATGGGTTCATGGATGAGAGGGGTGTGGAGGGATATGGTCCAAGTGCAGGTCAGTGGGACTAGGCAGAAAAATGGTTCAGCACAGACAATGAGGGCCAAAAGGCCTGTTTCTGAGCTGTAATTTTCTATGGTTCTATAAGTTGTATAGCATATAATATGTTGGTACATGACAGCACATAACAAATATATATGAATATATATTTATGGCATACAAGGTTCACTATGTTAGGCAGAAGTGGGAACTTCTTCACTCAAAGGGTGGTGAATCTCTGGAATTCTCTGCCCGTTGAAGTGGTGGAGGCTGCCTCGCTAAATATTTTTAAGAAGCGGGTTGATGGGTTTTTGATAAGAGAGGGGATTAAGGGTTATGGGGAGAGGGCGGGAAAGTGGAACTGAGCCACAACAGATCAGCCATGATCTTATTGAATGGCGGGGCAGGCTCGAAGGGCTAGATGGCCTACTCCTGCTCCTATTTCTTATGTTCTTATGTTCTTATAATGTTAAAGACACAAACATAGATACGAGCTGGGTCAGCTACACTTCTGAACAGATTATATAGGAGACTGTTTTAAATAAGAATCAAGAGTCTTGGGACATCCCTGGGAATCAGTTGATTCCCATGGACCTTCCAACATATTTTCTGGCTCACTTATTTTACTTTTGAGCTTCTGGGGATTCCCTTGAATGTTTGTATAAGGATGTGCATGTTATTGATGTTTTTCTCTTTTAATCCACAGCAGATTTGGTCTGTCTTGTTGTCCAACGAGGGGCATACACGCGATGGGTCGTACGAGGGCTGCTCTTGGATGTTTCAAGAGTAACCTAGTGCTTCATGTCGTTAGTGTGTGCTTAAACTGGACCAGATACTGGGCAACACGACAGCTCAGTGACTATCACTGATTGCTGTGCAGATACATGGATTTGGGCCGGTGTCTGTGGGAGTTTGCGCATTCTCCCCGTGCTTGCGTGGGTTTTCTCCGGGTGCTCCGGTTTCCTCCCACACCCCAAAGATGTGCTGTTAGGCTGATTGGTGTAACAAATTGTCCCTAAATTAGTCTCCCCTCAATCTGGTTTCCAATGTGGAGTGTCATAAGCGGAGACAAAGGTCATGGGTGGAAGAGGGAACTCAGAATGTTAAAATGGCGGCGCGGGCTCGTTGGGCCGAAGGGCCTGTTTCCTGTGCTGTGTTGTTCTTTGTTCTTTATTATCATAAACTTGCGTACAACAGCAAGGACAGTTGCCGTCTCCTTGTCTGGGACACACGAAAACAAGTGTTACATCTGTCTGGGATACATGAAAACAAGCCAAAAACAAATCTTACAGTACCTATTTACGAATCTCCAAGTATTACAAAGTTCATTAACCCATTCCCTACTGCACGGGTGTGTGTGCCCTGTGATGGACTGGCATCCCACTCTGAGCTTATCCTGCCAAGGGCCCAGTACCCAGCAGGATGGGCTCCAACTCCCCTGAATTGGAGGAAGGGGGTTAAGTGAAAGGGAAGTGGGTTCTGAAGCAGGGATCTGCTGTCCCCTGGTGTACGGCAAGAGGGCCTGACAATACTGACCAGAAAGATGCAGCATCTCACCTGCACCCTGCCAAGGTCGCCATCCTCACAACCATTTCCCCCTCACTTCAGGTTCCGCTGATTCTGAAATGCGACCGTCCATCTGATTTTTATTTCCCTTCTTTCAACTACCTTCTCCTCAGCCTTGGTCACTCAAGTATCGTGGGTCACGCCTGGAGCTGGGAACGAGCTGTTGGAAAGGACTCAGGGAGGTGCACCTTTTCCCATGGAGGAATGAGCGGGTTACAATTCTCAAAACACAAAGCGTTTCATCATCAGTGACCTGCAGATCGAGGAATGGGTTTAAACCAAAGTGAATGACTGACGAATTAGTTAAGTTTATTTATTAGTCACAAGTAAGGCTTACATTAACACTGCAATGAAGTTACTGTGAAATTCCCCTTATTGCTGCCTTGGAATGAGATTCCCTCCTCCCACCCTTCCATCATTTTATAGAAGTTTACAAAATTGTGAGAGGCAAGGATAGAATGGATAGTCAGAGTCTTCTCCAGGGTAGAAATGTCAATTTCTAGGGGATATAAGGATGGCACAGTGGCACAGTGGTTAGCACTGCTGCCTCACAGCGCCAGGGACTCAGGTTTGATTCCTGGCTTGGGTCACCATCTGTGTGGAATCTGCACATTCTCCCCGTGTCTGCGTGGGCTTCCTCTCGGTGCTCTGGTTTTATCCCACATTCCAAAGATATGTGGGTTAGGTTGATTGGCCATGCTAAATTGCCTCTTAGTGTCAAGAGGGTTAGCAGGGTAAATATGTGGGGTTATGGAGATAGGGCCTGTTGTTGGTGCAGGCTTGATGGGCCAAATGGCCTCTTGGATTCTACTGGTTTAAGGTAACAGGGGAAAAGTTTAAAGGAGATATAAGAGGCAGGTTCTTTTTTACCCAAAGGGTGGTTAGTGCCTGGAGGGTACTGCCGGAGGAGGTGATAGAAGCAGATACAATAGCAACATATAAGAACATAAGAAATAGGAGCAGGAGTAGGCCATCTAGCCCCTCGAGCCTGCCCCGCCGTTCAATAAGATCATGGCTGATCTGTCGTGGCTCAGTTCCACATTCCCACCCTCTCCCCATAACCCTTAATCCCCTCTCTTATCAAAAACCCATCAACCCACGTCTTAAAAATATTTAGCGAGGCAGCCTCCACCACTTCAACGGGCAGAGAATTCCAGAGATTCACCACCCTTTGAGTGAAGAAGTTCCTCCTCAACTCCGTTCTAAACCGCACCCCCCTTTATCTTGAGGCTGTGCCCCCTAGTCCTACTGTCCTTTCTGAGCGGGAAGAGTCTCTCCACCTCTATCCTATCCATCCCATTCATCATCTTATACGTCTCAATGAGATCTCCCCTCATTCTTCTAAACTCTAACGAGTACAAGCCTAGTTTATTCAGCCTCTCCTCATAGCTCAACCCCCTCAACTCCGGTATCAGCCTAGTAAACCTCCTCTGCACTCCCTCCAAGGCCAAAATATCCAATAAAATTGCCTCTTAGTGTCAAGAGGATTAGGAGGGTAAATATGTGGGGTTATGGAGATAGGGCCTGGGTGGGACAGTCGTTGGTGCAGGCTTGATGGGCCAAATGGCCTTTTGGATTCTACTGGTTTAAGGTAACAGGGGAAAAGTTTAAAGGAGATATAAGAGGCAGGTTCTTTTTTACCCAAAGGGTGGTTAGTGCCTGAAGGGTACTGCCGGAGGAGGTGATAGAAGCAGATACAATAGCAACATATAAGGAGCATCTTGAGAGATACATGAATAAGCAAAGAATAGAGAGATACGGACCATGTAGAGGCAAAAAGTCTTTAGATTAGAAAGGTGTAATGTATCAGCGCAGGCTTGGTGGGTCCCAAGGCTCTGATCCTGTTCTTTGTTCTATAATCTTGACGCCACTCTGGGATCTAGATGTTGCAGTTTGGATTCCCAGCTACAAAGTTCTTATAAAACCTTTCTTGGGGAGGGAAACGATGGGATTTTTCAGGACCCCACTCACGTATCCAGCAGGCAAATTGCAGCGGACGCTGGAAAAAATCCTTTCGTTCCAGGGATCCATGGGAATGTTAGAACACGGGAGGCTGAGCTCAGAAAGAAATGGATGAGAATCCCTCAGATACAGGAACTTCCTTCAGACTGCTGGTCACACAGCTCTCTCTGCACACCTTTCGGAAGGAGAAAGGCGAGTGTGTCTCTCCCTGTAGCTGGAGCAGATCTTGCAGCATTTCTCCAGTCAGGACATCTCCCTCGAATTCTCTCTCGCCTTCTAAAACTTCGATCCTGAAGCTCATCCTGATCACACAAACCAACCTCCCGTCCATTGACTCTGTCTACACTTCCCGCTGCCTCAGGAAAAGCAGCCAGCATAATCAAGAACCCCACACACCCCGGACATTCTCTCTTCCACCTTCTTCCGTCAGGAAAAAGATACAAAAGTCTGAGGTCCCGCACCGACCGACTCAAAAACAGCTTCTTCCCTGCTGCTGTCAGACTTTTGAATGGATCTACATTATATTAAGTTGATCTTTCTCTGTGCCCTAGCTATGACTGTAACACTACATCCTGCATCTTCTTTTTTCCATCTCCCCTATGTACTCTATGAATGGTATGCTTTGTCTGTATAGCCAGCAAGAAATAATACTTTTCACTGTATCCCAAAATATTTGACAATAATAAATCAAATCAAATCAAACAAGCCATGACAGGTGACCTGAGTAAGATGTTGAGAGGAATAGATAGGGTGGATTCTCGGAGGCTATTTCCCAGGGCTGAAATGGTCGCTAGATAGTGAGGAAGGGTGTCATAGTTTGCAGGGAGACTTGGACAGGTTGCAGAGCTGGGCCGAGAGGTGGCGGATGGAGTTTAATACGGAGAAGTGTGAGGTAATTCACTTTGGCAGGAATAACAGATGTGTCGAGTATAGGGCTAATGGGAGGACTCTGAATAGTGTGGATGAACAGAGGGATCTAGGTGTATGTGTACATAGATCCCTGAAAGTTGGGAATCAAGTAGATAAGGTTGTTAGGAAGGCATACGGTGTCTCGGCGTTTATTGGTAGGGGGATTGAATTTAGGAGTCGCAGCGTCATGTTGCAACTGTACACAACTCTGGTGTGGCCGCACTTGGAGTATTGTGTGCAGTTCTGGTCCCCACATTATAGGAAGGATGTGGAGGCTTTGGAGACGGTGCAGAGGAGGTTTACCAGGATGTTGCCTGGTATGGAGGGGAGGTCCTATGAGGAGAGACTGAGGGATTTGGGGTTGTTTTCATTAGAAAGAAGGCGGCTAAGAGGGGATCTTATTGAAACATATAAGATGATTAGAGGTTTAGATAGGGTGGACAGTGATAGCCTTTTTCCTCAGATGGAGAAAGCTAGCACGAGGGGGCATGGCTTTAAATTAAGGGGTGGTAGTTATAGGACGGATGTCAGAGGTAGGTTCTTTACCCAGAGGGTGGTGAGGGATTGGAATGCCCTGCCTGCTGCAGTTGTAAATGCGCCTAGTTTGGGGGCGTTTAAGAGATCCGTGGATAGGTTTATGGATGGAAAGGGATTGGTTTAGGTTAGAGGGTCATTGTTTTTTAACTGGTCGGCGCAACATCGTGGGCCGAAGGGCCTGTTCTGCGCTGTAATGTTCTATGTTCTATGTTCTACGTTCTATGTTCTATGCTACAAGAGGACACAGGTTTAAGGTGCTGGGGAGCAGGTACAGAGGAGATGTCAGGGGTAAGTTTTTCACTCAGAGGGCGGTAAGTGAGTGGAATCGGCTGCTGTCAGTGGTGGTGGAGGCAAACTCGCTGGGGTCTTTTAAGAGACTTCTGGATGAGTACATGGGATTTAATGGGATTGAGGGTTATAGATAGGCCCGGTAGGTAGGGATATGATTGGTGCAACTTGTGGGCCGAAGGGCCTGTTTATGCTGTAGTTTTTCTATGTTCTAATGTTCTCGCTTATCCCAGCCAGGGTTCTGACAATGTCCAGTCCAGGCCAGTCATTCTCAGCTGCAGTGGTTGGACGTTCCAGACATGGCTGACAGCAAACTAAGCACAAGGTCCAGTCCCCCCCCAGGAGAAAGATACAATACCTTCAGCAGCCCCACAGATAGACAGGAAGGCAGACAGCTCTGTCCGTACCAGCAGAGACTTCCTGTCTACATCCCAAGTGTGCACGTCCACCGATATTTGCTTAATCATCAAATGTCACCGACAAGGGGATCGGGGTGGTGGGGGGTTGGCCCAAGGGATATAGAAACTGAATGGGAAACTGTTGACGCAGAAACTACAGTGGAACTCAGAAAGGGTTCCAAAGGTTGAGTCAGCATTGAAACAGCACTTTGAATTTCCGTACACAGCAGGGAAATATCACAGTTGAAATATCCGATGTGAATGTTTTTTGATTTGATTTTATTTATATTGAAAAATAGGCGGGACAGTAAGTTGCAAATAAGACACTTACAGATGGATATAGATAGGTTAGGAGAGTGGGCCAAAGTGTGGCAGACGGAGTTTAACGTGGATAAGTGTGAGGTCACGCACTTTGGTCGCAAAAATGGGAAGGTGATTTATTATCTAAATGGGGAGAGATTTCGGGGTGCTCCGGTGCAGAGGGATCTGGGTGTCCTCATTCATGAAAACTAGTGTGCAGGTACAGCAGATAATAAAGAAAGTGAATGAAATGTTGGCATTTATAACTAAAGGAATAGAATACAAAGATAAGGGAGTGTTGTTACAACTATACAAGGCATTGGTGAGGCCGCACCTGGAGTATTGTGTACAGTTTTGGTCCCCGTATTTGAGGAAAGATGTAGTGACATCGGAGGCAATTCAGAGGAGGTTCACAAGATGGATTCCAGAGATGAGGGGGTTTGTCGCGTGAAGAGACATTGAACAGTTTAGGCCGACACTCTCTGGAATTGAGAAGAATGAGAGGAGGTCATATTGAGATGATAAAAGGTGTGGATAAAGTAGGCGTGGAGCGGATGCTTCCTCTTCTGGGACATTCTAGGACGAGAGGTCACAGTCTGAGGATAAGGGGCAGCAAATTTAAAACAGAATTGAGGAGAAACTACTTCTCCCAAAGGGTTGTGAATCTATGGAATTCGCTGCCCCAGAGTGTGGTAGATGCTGGGACAGTGAGTAAATTTAAGGAGGAGTGAGATGGATTTTTAATTGGGAATGGGGTTGAAGGGTTATGGAGAGAAGGCAGGAAAATGGGGAGGAGGAGCATATCAGCCATGCTGGAATGGTGGCATGGACTCGATGGGCCAAATGGCCTAATTCTGCTCCTATATACCTTGTCACATGTATTAGTATACAGTGAAAAGTATTGTTTCTTGCACATGATACAGATAAAGCATATCTACTTAGAGTATACAGGAGAAGGAAAGGAGAGAGTGCAGAATGTAGTGTTACAGTCACAGCTCGGGTGTAGAGAAAGATCAACTTGATATAATGGAGGTTCATTCAAAAGTCTGATGGCAGCAGGGAAGAAGCTGTTCTTGAGTATGTGATCTCAGATTTTTGTATCTTTTTCCCAATGGATGAAGGTGGAAGACAGAATGTCCGGGATGCGTGGGGTCCTTGAATATGCTGGCTGCTTTGCCGAGGCAGTGGGAAGTGTAGACAGTGTCAATGGATGGGAGGCTGGTTTGAGTGATGGACTGGGCTTCATTCATGACCCTTTGTAATTCCTTGTGGTCTTGGGCAGAGCAGGAGCCCAGACCAAGCTGTGATACAACCAGAAAGAATGCTTTCTATGGAGCATCCATAAAAATTGGTGAGAGTCGTAGCTGACATGCCAAATTTCCTTAGTCTTCTGAGAAAGTAGAGGCGTTGGTGGGGCTTTCTTAACTATAGTGTCGGCATGGGGGGGACCAGGACAGGTTGTTGGTGATCTGGATGCCTAAAAACTTGAAGTTCTCGACCATTTCCACTTCATCCCCATTAATGTAGACAGAGGCATGGCCTCCATTATGCTTCCTGAAGTTGATGACTATCTTGTGTTTACATAATGCTGCCCAGGGACAGAGGAGGCTAGTGCACCATTGTTCCAAGCTCTCTCTTGAGCTCTGAAGAAGAATCATACAGACTTGGAATGTTAACTCTGTTCCCCTCTCCATAGATAATATCTAAACTTGGGCTCCCCAGTGGCAAGTGATGTTCACGTCACACAAATGCCAGGCAATGACCATCACCAATAAGAGACACTCTAACCACCACCCCTTGACAATCAATGATGTAACCATCACTGAATCCCCCACTGTTGACATCCTTGGGGTTACCATTGACCAGAACCTCAACTGGACTCACAAATAAACACAGTGGCTACAAGAGTAGGTCAGAGACTCAGAATATTGCAGTGAGTAACTCCTGACTCTCCAAAACCTATCCACCATCTACAAGGTACAAGTCAGGAGTGTGATGGAATACTCCCTACTTGCCTGGATGGGTGCAGCTCCAACAACATTTAAGAAGCTCAACACCATCCAGGGCAAAGCAGCCCTGCTTGATTAGCACCACATCCACAAACATCCACTCCCTCCACCACCGATGCTCAGTAGCAGCAGTGTGTACTATCTATAAGATACATTGCAGCAACTCACCAAAAATCCTTAGACAGCACCTTCCAAACCCATGACTACATCTAGCAGGACAAGGGCGGTAAATGCATGGGAGCACCACCATCTGCAGGTTCCCCTCCTGCCACTCACCATCCTGACTTGGGAATATATTGCCCATTCCTTCAAGGTGGCAGAGTCAAAAATCCTGGAATTCCTTCCCTAAGGGCATTTAGGTCAACCCACAGAACACGGACTGCAGCGACTCAAGAAGGCAGCTCACCCCCACCTTCTCCAGGGTAACTAGGGATGGGCAACAAATGACGCCCATGTCATAGAGTCATAGAAGTGAACAGCATGGAAACAGACCCTTCGGCCCAACTTGTCCATGCCATCCCTTTGTTTTTTACTATTAAGCTAGTCTCAATTGCCCGCATTTGGCCCATATCCCTCTATACCAATCTTACCCACATAACTGTCTAAATGTTTTTTAAAAGACAAAATTGTGCCCGCCTCTACTACTACCTCTGGCAGCTTGTTCCAGACACCCACTGCCCTCTGTGTGAAAAAATTGCCCCTCTGGACTCTTTGTCTCTCTCCCCGCTCACCTTAAACCTATACCCTCTAGTTTTGGACTCCAGTACTTTGGGAAAAGATATTGACTATCTAGCTGATCTGTGCCCCTCATTATTTTATACAAAGAACAAAGAACAAAAACAGCCTGGGAAACAGGCCCTTCGGCCCAACGAGCCCGCGCCGCCATTTTAACATTAGAACATAAGAACATAAGAAATAGGAGCAGGAGTAGGCCAACTAGCCCTTTGAGCCTGCCCCGCCATTCAATAAGATCATGGCTGATCTGTCGTGGCTCAGTTCCACATTCCCGCCCTCTCCCCATAACCCTTAATCCCCTCTCTTATCAAAAACCCATCAACCCGCGTCTTAAAAATATTTAGCGAGGCAGCCTCCACCACTTCAACGGGCAGAGAATTCCAGAGATTCACCACTCTTTGAGTGAAGAAGTTCCTCCTCAACTCCGTTCTAAACCGTCCCCCCTTTATCTTGAGGCTATGCCCCCTAGTCCTACTGTCCTTTCTGAGCGGGAAGAGTCTCTCCACCTCTATCCTATCCATCCCATTCATCATCTTATACGTCTCAATGAGATCTCCCCTCATTCTTCTAAACTCTAACGAGTACAAGCCTAATTTATTCATTACCAGTCCCCCCTCCACCCATGCCTCTTGTCTATGCTTATGGCCATCCACATTGAGGGAAACTGTGGAATGCCATAATGAAGGCATTAATCGAGGGATTGAGTTTAGGAATCAGGAGGTAATGCTGCAACTTTATAAGACCCTTGTCAGACCCCACTTGGAGTACTGTGCGCAGTTCTGGTCGCCTCACTACAGGAAGGATGTGGAAGCTGTTGAGAGGGTGCAGAGGAGATTTACAAGGATGTTGCCTGGATTGGGAGGCATGCCTTATGAGGATTGGTTGAGGGAGCTCGGACTCTTCTCCCTGGAGAGACGAAGGTTGAGAGGTGACCTGATAGAGGTTTATAAAATGTTGAGAGGAATAGATAGGGTGGATTCTCGGAGGCTATTTCCCAGGGCTGAAATGGTCGCTACGAGAGGATACAGGTTTAAGGTGCTGGGGAGCAGGTACAGAGGAGATGTCAGGGGTAAGTTTTTCACTCAGAGGGTGGTGAGTGAATGGAATCAGCTGCTGTCAGTGGTGGTAGAGGCGCACTCGCTTTTAAAAGACTTCTGGATGAGTATATGGGATCTAATGGCATTGGAAGTTACAGATAGTTCTACAGCTTGGTAGGTATAGATGTGATCGGCGCAACTTGTGGGCCGAAGGGCCTGTTTGTGCTGTAGTGTTCTATGTTCTATGTTCTAAAACTAATTTAGGGACAGTTTATTACCTCCAATCAGCCTAATAGCACATCTTTGGGGTGTGGGAGGAAATCGGAGCACCCGGAGAAAACTCACGCAAGCACGGGGAGAATGCGCAAAAGACCTCAATAAGATCACCCCTCAGCCTCCTATGCTCCAGAGAAAAAAGTCCCAGTCCATCCAGCCTCTCCTCATAACTCAAACCAACAAGTCCTGGTAGCATCCCAGTGAATCTGTCCTGCACTCCTTCTACTTTAATAATATCCTTTCTATAATAGGGTGACCAGAACTGTACACAGTATTCCAAGTGTGTTCTTACCAATGTCTTGTACAACTTCAACAAGACGTCCCAACTCCTGTATTCAATGTTCTGAAATGTAATCATTGTAATCAGAACAAATCTGTAAATATTGAGGCATGGATATAGTTTTTTTTAAGTTTTGAAATGTAGTCATTGTAGTTTGTACGGATCTGTAAAAGTGTTTTAATTCCACGTTGTGTTTGCTGTTCAAAGCCCTGTATATTTGAAATAGATTAATCGAGTTTTTTTTTGTGAATAAAGTATATTTTTGGTAAAAAAAAATTCAATGTTCTGACCAATGAAACCAAGCATGCCGAATGCCTTCCTCACCACTCTGTCTACCTGTGACTCCACTTTCAAGGAGCTATGAACCTGTACCCCTAGATCTCTTTGTTCTGTAACTCACCCCAATGCCCTACCATTAACTGAGTAAGTCCTGGCCTGGTTCGATCTACCAAAATGCATCACCACTTCTGGGGTGGCGAAGTCCTCTGGGGAGTTGGGGATGTGGGGTGAGTCCCATGCAGTCCAGGTCTATAAGATAGTTACACTGATCTTAGAAGTGCTTTTATTCCTTCTAATTCCTTCCGAGTAACTACAAGGGTAAAACCGACAGAACCATCCAAATCTAGAGATTTAAATCGCTTCTGTCAGATGTTCCCAGCCCAGTCCAGGGAAAGTTAGTGCTTCTGGACAATTGCTGCATAAACCCTCACACAGGAGCTCCCCAGAGCGATTCCCCAGCACAATTTTGGGGCTCCCCTCTACATCTGGCACTGGGGTGCCAGGAAGGTACAGGCCAATCCATTTGCAACAGATCCGGATATGAGGAAAACACCCAATGATGGAAAAGCTGAGGGAACCATTAGTCCCTGTTAAGCTGCAATACCTCCTTCCTCCAACAGATGTCAGCGTTTTATATTTACATACAGTTTAAAGTTTATTTATTAGTGTCACAAGTAGGCTTACATTAACACTGCAATGAATTTACAGTGAAAATCCCTAGTCACCACACTCCGGTGCCTGTTAGGGTGCACTGAAGGAGAATTTAGCACAGCCAATGCAGTTAATCAGTACGCCTTTCCGATTGTGAAAGGAAACTGGAGCGCCCAGAGGAAACCCACGCAGACACGGGGAGAACGTGCAAACTCCACACAGACAGTGACCCAAGCCGGGAATTGAACCCAGGTCCCTGGCGCTGCGAGGCAGCGGTGCTAACCACTCCACAACCACACCGATTGTGGAGTTAGGGTATGGCGGGAGTGGGTGCACAGAGCGTTGAAAACAAGGAGGAAGATACAAGTTTAGCAACAGAATTAGGCCATGACATGGATCATGGCAACAAAGTAAAATAATCTGAAATAAGGACAGAAAATACTGGATAATCTCAGGTCTGACATCTGTGGAGAGAATAGAATCAATGTTTCAAGTCTGGATGACTCTTTGTCAGAGCGTATGGGATGGGTCGTAAAGGTGGATAGGGTCGTGAAGAGTGCTTTTGGTACATTGGCCTTTATAAATCGGAGTATCGAGTATAAAAGTTGGAGTGTTATGGTGAGGTTATATAAGGCATTGGTGAGGCCGAATTTAGAGTATTGTGTACAGTTTTGATCACCTAGTTACAGGAAGGATGTAAATCAGGTTAAAAGAGTGCAGAGAAGGTTCACAAGAGTGTTGCCGTGACTTGAGAAGCTGAGTTACAGAGAGAGATTGAATAGGTTAGGACTTTATTCCCTGGAGCGTAGAAGAATCTCGGGAGATTTGATAGAGGTGTATAAGGTTTTGATGGGTATAGATAGAGTGAATGCAAGCAGGCTTTTTCCACTGAGGCTAGAGGAGGAAAAAAAAACCAGAGGGCATGGATTAAGAGTGAAAGGAGAAAAGTTTAAAGGGGGAGGATTCTTCACGCAGAGAGTGGTGGGAGTGTGGAATGAGCTGTCGGATAAATGCGGGGTCACTTTCAACATTTAAGAAAAACTTGGACGGGTTCATGGATGAGAGGGGTGTGGAGGGATATGGTCCAGGTGCAGGTCAGTGGGACTAGGCAAAAAATGGTTCGGCACAGACAAGAAGGGCCAAAAGGCCTGTTTCTGAGCTGTAATTTTCTATGGTTCTATGGGTCTCCAATTGCTTCCCTACCCCCTTTTGCTTGTAGATCGGAGTGGTGGTGTTTCTCCTCATGGACTCTGCATGCTGACTGAGGGGCTGTGTGGAAACTCCCTCAGGCTATGAAATGAAAACAATATTGTCAACTTAACCTGTAATTGCAATAAATAAACAGGAGTGGAATACCGAAAGTGCATGACCCTTTTGAAACTCTTGTCACTTGTTTCCAATGCAATGCTACGTGACGTAAGAAGTCTCACAACACCAGGTTAAAATCCAACGGGTTTATTTGGTAGTAAAAGCACTAGCTTTCGGGGTTTGCCCCTTGCTCAGGTGAATGGAGTTCTAATCATAATGTGGATGTGCCAGCGTTGGATTGGGGTAAACACAGTAAAAAGTCTGACCACACCAGGTTTTAGTCCAACCAATTTATTTGATAGTAAACGCACAAGCTTTTGAGGGGAATCTTTATACGCTCTGTCCGAGGCCAGAACTCTCCATTCACCTGACGAAGAGGGAGTCCCCTCAAAAGCTTGTGAGTTTACTATCAAATAAATCGGTTGGACTAAAACCTGGTGTTGTCAGACTTTTTACTGGGTTTTAATCATAAACAGAGCACATAAACACACAGTCGACGTTCCAAATAACACCAGACAGCAAACGCACACAGCGTTGAGCGGATTAGAAACAATTAAATCTATCGTAACACTAATTCTCCCTAAAGGAGAAAGGGAGTCGGAATAAAGGCAACCAGAAACTGGCGTCCTCTACGTGAGCATCTTAAACCCACGCCTCCTCCCCACCAAAAATTGCTGAGTATTTCCAGAAATAGCACCGCAGCGCCCGGTGTCTGCTGTCCCTCATGAATAGCCTCTTTTATATCAATATGACTGTGCGTTGAGCAAGCACCGCAAGTGAAGTTTTTCACTTGAAATGTTACATGCTGCCAAATGCCAGCTGATATTTGCAATCCAAACGCAAAAGAAGTGAAGAGCCTCTCAGTTTAAAGTTTCTTTTTTTATAATATGTAAATCTTATTGACCTGATTCGCCGATTGGACAGAGCCGTTCTGACACGACGCCCCGCCTCTGCTTCTTGCTTGTTGGTTAAAGGTGATGTCACTCAGCTGCATCTCTGCCACGTGATTGGTGAAGGCGGATGGGGGCGGGTCTGCCCGCGCAAGCACCAAAGAGCTGCATTTGTCTAGCGCCTTAAACCACCAGCTAAATGCAATTAAGCTTGGTTGTTGTATTCTCACTGGCCACTGTGAGGATACAACAACTGAACAATGCAGAATTAGTTCCTATAAATAGAATCCCTACGTTACAGAACGAGGCCATTTGGCCCATCGAGCCTGCACTGACAACAGTCTCACCCAGTTCCTATCCCTGCAACCCTTATATTTCCCCTGACACTAAGGGGCAACTTAGCTCGGCCAATCAACCTAACCCACACATCTTTGGACTGTGGGAGGAAACCAGAGCACCCGGAGGAAACCCACACAGACACGGGGAGAATGTGCAAACTCCACACAGACAGTGACCCGAGCCGGGAATCGAACCCGGGTTCCTGATGCTATGAGGCAGCAGCGCTAACCTACTGTGTCACTGCGCTGCCCACATGCGACAATAACTGGAAATTTCTTTTGTTATGTTGTTTCAGGAATAAATCTTGGCCAGAGATATAACCCCATGCTTTGACATAGGCCCTGGAATCTGAGAGGGCAGATTGGTTTAATCCCTAATGCAAAGGACAGTGGATCGAATTCTATCGAAAAACGGTAAAGTTTCCTCTCCAGAGAAACAGGCAGCTTTCCTTTCCATTTCTCACAGCATTTTCATAGAATCATAGAACCCTACAGTGTAGAAAGAGGCCCTTCGAGTCTGCACCGAACACAATCCCACCCAGGCCCTACCCCCATATCCCTACATATTTTATTGGGAGAACGGCAAATTGTGCGGAGGGTGTGGAGAGTCTGCAGAAGGATCTAGATAGGCTGGGCGAATGGGCCAGGAAATGGCAAATGGGATTTAATGTTGGCAAATGTGAGGTGGCCCACTTTGGTAGGAAGGACTATTACGTGGCGAAAAACTGCAGCAGGCGACGGTGCAGAGGGACCTCGGGGTCCTTGTGCACGAGTCGCAAAAACCCAGCCTGCAGGTGCAGCAGGTGGTCAGGAAGGCGAATGGGATGCTGGCCTTCATAGCGAGGGGGATTGAATATAAAAGTAGGGAGGTCTTGCTGCAGCTGTATAGGGCATTGGTGAGGCCGCAGCTGGAGTACTGTGTGCAGTTTTGGGCGCCGCACCTGCGCAAAGATATTTTGGCCTTGGAGGGAGTGCAGAGGAGGTTTACTAGGCTGATACCGGAGTTGAGGGGGTTGAGCTATGAGGAGAGGCTGAATAAACTGGGCTTGTACTCGTTAGAGTTTAGAAGAATGAGGGGAGATCTCATTGAGACATATAAGATGATGAATGGGATGGATAGGATAGAGGTGGAGAGACTCTTCCCGCTCAAAAAAGACAGTAGGACTAGGGGGCACAGCCTCAAGATAAAAGGGGGGCGGTTTAGAACGGAGTTGAGGAGGAACTTCTTCACTCAAAGGGTGGTGAATCTCTGGAATTCTCTGCCCGTTGAAGTGGTGGAGGCTGCCTCGCTAAATATTTTTAAGAAGCGGGTTGATGGGTTTTTGACAAGCGAGGGGATTAAGGGTTATGGGGAGAGGGCGGGAAAGTGGAACTGAGCCACGACAGATCAGCCATGATCTTATTGAATGGCGGGGCAGGCTCGAAGGGCTAGATGGCCTACTCCTGCTCCTATTTCTTATGTTCTTATATTTTACCCTCTAACCTACGCGTCCCAGGATGCTAAGGGCCAATTTCTTAGCACGGCCAATCAACCTAACCCGCTCATCTTTGGACTGTGGGAGGGAACTGGAGCACCCGGAGGAAACCCACACAGACACGAGGAGAATGTGCAATCTCCACACAGACAGTGACCCGAGCCGGGAATCGAACCCGGGTCCCTGGAGCTGTGAAGCAGCCGTGCTAACCCACTGTGCTACCGTGCCACCCAAAAGTACTTTGTCGAAAAGTGTAGGGGGATTCACATTGTCATTTGAGGAATGGGGCTTAAGTATGCCACTGAGGTCAGGGTGCCATTTTTAAATGGCGCTCCAATCAGACTGAGAAATAACATCCCTTCACGTCATCATGTCACTATGGTGGTCACCACCCCTCATCCACAATCAATACTGGCATCTGTCTCTATCTAATTCCCCCCGGCAGCCATCACTGGCATCTCCTTCTCTTCCCCCCCACTACACACACATCCCCCGCGCCCTCCCCCCCCCCCGATCCCAACCCCTGAATGAGGCTCCCCGTAGCATTTACCACTGGCACTGCCCCTTGGCACAGGTTGCCAGTGCCAGGAAAGTGCCAGGGAGCAGCGCCCCAGGCATGTCCCTCTCCCCTGGGGGCTTTACTCACCTTCACCAGCCCCTGGAGGGATCCCCACCACAGGCTCACATTTCGGTGATAAACCTCGCTTCATATCTGCCAATACAGCAAGGAGGGGGTCTATTAATGATAGATCTAAAATCATTAGAAGGTCTTATGAGGAAAGGCTGAGGGACTTGAGGTTCTTTTCGTTAGAGAGAAGAAGGTTACGAGGTGACCTAATTGAGGCATACAAGATGATCAGAGGGTTAGATAGGGTGGACAGTGAGAGCCTTTTTCCTCGGATGGTGATGACTAACACAAGGAGACATAGCTTTAAATTGAGGGGTGGTAATTATAGGACGGATGTCAGAGAGAGGTTCTTTACTCAGAGGGTAGTAAGGGCGTGGAATGCCCTGCCTGCAGCAGTTGTGGACTCGCCAACTTTGAGGGCGTTCAAATGGTCAGTGGATAGGCATATGGGTAACATTGGAATAGTTTAGGTTAGAGGGTCATTAGATTGGTTCCACTGGTCGGCGCAACATCGAGGGCCGAAGGGCCTGTACTGCGCTGGAATGTTCTATGTTCTAAAATGAGGTTCTCACCCTTTGTGGCTCCGAATCTCACTACATCACCAGTAAGGGTTGGGGAAAATCAGAGGGCACCATCTCTTCAGAGAGAATTGGATTTCCAGACTCGCTCTGAATTCGCAGCCGCTGTCACCGTTCTCTCTGACAGTAAATGTGAGCTGAAAATCACCAAACCCGACAGTGCAGAAAGAGGCCCTTCGGCCCATCGAGTCTGCACCGAACACAATCCCACCCAGGCCCTACCCCCATATCCCTACATATTATACCCACTAATCCCTCTAACCGAAGCATCTCAGGACAATTTTAGCATCAACCTAACCCACACATCTTTGGACTGTGGGAGGAAACCGGAGCACCCGGAGGAAACCCACGCAGACACGAGGAGAATGTGCAAATTCCACACAGACAGTGACCCGAGCCGGGAATCGAACCCAGGACCCTGGAGCTGTGAAGCAGCAGTGCTAACCCACTGTGCTACCGTGCCGCCCCAGTAGTTCTGACAGTGTTGCATTCTGAGAGTAATGCACTGGAGTGGCAGCCAAGAATTGTGTTTAAAGTTTATTTATTAGTGTCACAAGTAAGCTTACATTAACACTGCAATGAAGTTACTGTGAAAATCCCCTAGTCGCCACATCCAGTGCCTGTTTGGGTACACTGAGGGAGAATTCAGCATGGAGAATGCACCCTAACCAGCACGTCTTTCATATTGTGGGAAGAATCAGGAGCACCCAGAGAAAACCCACGCAGATATGGGGAGAACGTGCAGACTCCACACAGACAGTGACCCAAGCTGGGAATCGAACCCAGGTCCCTGGCGTTGTGAGGCAGTAGCGTTCCAGTTTGCCAGATGAATGCACTCCACTGTCCAACACTGTCTGTCGTGACCCCACAATTGTAAGGAGTCGTTACAGCAGAGGATTTGCCTGCTTCACCCATCGAGACCAGGGCGGATCTCTCTATCAATCAATCCTATCAATCCTCAGTTCCTGTAACCCTGAAATTTAACCTATCCAACTGCCCTTTCCAATCATTGATTATTGGTGTAGAGGATCAGAAGGATCTTGGGGTCCGGGTCCACAGGACTCCTAAATCGGCCTCGCAGGTGGAAGATGTGGTCAAGAAGGCGTATGGTGTACTGGCCTTCATTAATCGAGGGATTGAGTTTAGGAGTCGGGAGGTAATGCTGCAACTTTATAAGATCCTTGTCAGACCTCACTTGGAGTACTGTGCGCAGTTCTGGTCGCCTCACTACAGGAAGGATGTGGAGGCTATTGAGAGGGTGCAGAGGAGATTTACAAGGATGTTGCCTGGATTGGGAGGCATGCCTTATGAAGGTAGGTTGAGGGAGCTAGGTCTCTTCTCCCTGGAGAGACAAAGATTGAGGGGTGACCTGATAGAGGTTTATAAAATGTTGAGAGGAATAGATAGGGTGGATTCTCAGAGGCTATTTCCCAGGGCTGAAATGGTCACTACGAGAGGACACAGGTTTAAGGTGCTGGGGAGCAGGTACAGAGGAGATGTCAGGGGTAAGTTTTTCACTCAGAGGGTGGTGAGTGAGTGGAATCGGCTGCCGTCGGTGGTGGTGGAGGCGAACTCGCTGGGGTCTTTTAAGAGACTTCTGGATGAGTACATGGGATTTAATGGGATTGAGGGTTATAGATAGGCCTGGTAGGTATGGATATGATCAGCGCAACTTGTGGGCCGAAGGGCCTGTTTGTGCTGTAGTGTTCTATGTTCTATCTCCACTTCCACCACCCTAGTGAACACTCGGTTCAAGGTCATTAATACTCGCTGTTTAATATGTGCTTCCTCACATCCATTCAACATTTAGGAAGGCGAAAAGGAAAAGGAAGTGGGGTAGCATTGTTAGTGAAGGATGGAGTCAGTGCAGTAGTGAGAAAGGATACTGGTTCAGGTCTTGTCGGGGCTAAGAAGTGATAAGAGGCAGAAAACATTAGTAGATTTTGCTTATTGGCATCCAAACAGTCACGATAAGGTAGGGGGCTGGGACTAAATCGGAAATTAGAGGTGCGTATAGCAAAGGTGCCGCAGTAATCATGGGTGACTTAAATGTCCAAGTAGATTGGGCAAACCATTATACAAATGATTATACTGTGGCAGGTTCATTCCAGGAGTGTGTACAGGATTTGTTAGAACATTACAGTGCAGTACAGCAGAGGTTGTACACCGCAAGCCCGCAGACAACCTCACAATACTCCACTCCTCCAGCTTCCACCCTTAAGAAGCCATTCCCTACGGACAAGCCCTCCGTATACACAGGATCTGCTCAGGTGAGGAGGATCGCAACAGACACCTCCAGACGCTGAAAGATGCCCTCATAAAAACAGGATATGGCGCTCGACTCATCGATCGACAGTTCCGATGCCCCACAGTGAAAAACCGTACCGATCTCCTCAGAAGACAAACACGGGACACAGTGGACAGAGTACCCTTCATCATCCAGTACTTCCCCGGAGCGGAGAAGCTACGACATCTTCTCCGGAGTCTTCAACATGTCATTGATGAAGATGAACATCTCGCCAGGGCCATCCCCACACCCCCACTTCTTGCCTTCAAACAATCACACAACCTCAAACAGACCATTGTTCGCAGCAAACTCCCCAGTCTTCAGGAGAACAGTGACCACAATTCCACACAACCCTGCCACAGCAACCTCTGTAAGACATGCCGGATCATCAACATGGATGCCATCATCTCACATGAGAATACCATCCACCAGGTACATAGTAAATACTCTTACAACTCGGCCAACGTTGTCTACCTGATACACTGCAGGAAAGGATGTCCCGAGGCCTGGTACATTGGGGAGACCATGCAGACGCTACGACAATGGATGAATGAACATCGCTCGACAATCACCAGGCAAGACTGTTCCCTTCCTGTTGGGGAACACTTCAGCGGTCACAGGCATTCGATCTCTGATCTTCGGGTAAGCATTCTCCAAGGTGGCCTTCACGACACACGACAGCGCAGAGTCGCTGAGCAGAGACTGATAGCCAAGTTCCACACACATGAGGACGGCCTCAACAGGGATCTTGGGTTCATGTCACACTATCTGTAACCCCCGTGACCTGCCTAGGTTTGCAAACCCTCACTTACTGTACTGTCTGGAGACAATACACATCTCTTTAACCCGTGATCAGTGCTCCTTCCACACACATTGTCGGCCACTTTAGGACTTGAACAGCAGGTTAGGTGTAAAGACTCACATTCTAATCAGTAATCTCTAAACTGTCTGTGCTTTATATGCTCTGTCTGAGGCCAGAACTCTCCATTCGCCTGACGAAGAGGGAAACCTCGAAAGTAGTGAGTTTACTATCAAATAAATCGGTTGGACTTAAACCTGGTGTTGTCAGACTTCTTACTGTCTCACCAACTTTTACAGATGCCCCATAGAAAGCATTCTTTCTGGTTGTATCACAGCTCGGTCTGGGCTCCTGCTCTGCCCAAGACCGCAAGGAACTACAAAAGGTCGTGAATGTAGCCCAATCCATCACACAAACTAGCCTCCCATCCATTGACTCTGTCTACACTTCCCGCTGCCTTGGCAAAGCAGCCAGCATAATCAAGGACCCCACGCACCCTGGACATTCTCTCTTCCATTGGGAAAAAGATACAAAAGTCACGTACAATTGACTTAAGAACAGCTTCTTCCCTGCTGCTGTCAGGCTTTTGAATGGACCTACCTTGCATTAAGTTGATCTTTCTCTACACCCTAGCTATCATTGAAATGCTGAATAAAAGCAAATTACTGTGGATGCTGGAATCTGAAACCAAAAGGGAAAATGCTGGAAAATCTCAGCAGGTCTGGAACATTTAACACAAATGGAAAATGCTGGAAAATCTCAGCAGGTCTGGAACATTTAACCCAAAGAGAAAATGCTGGAAAATCTCAGCAGGTCTGGAACATTTAACCCAAAGAGAAAATGCTGGAAAATCTCAGCAGGTCTGGAACATTTAACCCAAAGAGAAAATGCTGGAAAATCTCAGCAGGTCTGGAACATTTAACCCAAAGAGAAAATGCTGGAAAATCCCAGCAGGTCTGGAACATTTAACCCAAAGAGAAAATGCTGGAAAATCTCAGCGGGTCTGGAACATTTAACCCAAAGAGAAAATGTTGGAAAATCTCAGCGGGTCTGGAACATTTAACCCAAAGAGAAAATGCTGGAAAATCTCAGCGGGTCTGGAACATTTAACCCAAAGAGAAAATGCTGGAAAATCTCAGCGGGTCTGGCAGCCTCTGTAAGGAGAGAAAAGAGCTGATGTTTTCAGTCCAGACGACTCTTTGTCAAAGCTGTAACACTACATTCTGCGCTCTCTCCTTTCCTACTCAATAAACAGTATGCTTTGTCTGTATAGCACACAAGAAACAATACTTTTCACTGTAACTTAATACATGTGACAATATAGAACCAAATCAAATCAAAGTGATCACATTAAATGTTGGAGCAGGCTCGATGGGCTATATTGCTTACTCCTGCTCCTATTGTTTCTGTCTCTCTCCTCCCTGCATCATTAGGCCAAAGCCTCAGATCAGTTTCCTCTGGTTCCTTGACCAGCAGTTTAACAAGAACAGCTACTCTTAACAGTGTGGAGGATCAGAAGGACCTTGGGGTCCGGGTCCATAGGACTCTTAAATCGGCCTCGCAGGTGGAGGATGTGGTCAAGAAGGCGTATGGTGTACTGGCCTTCATTAATCGAGGGATTGAGTTTAGGAGTTGGGAGGTAATGCTGCAACTTTATAAGACCCTTGTCAGACCCCACTTGGAGTACTGTGCTCAGTTCTAGTCACCTCACTACAAGAAGGATGTGGAAGCTATTGAGAGGGTGCAGAGGAGATTTACAAGGATGTTGCCTGGATTGGGAGGCATGCCTTATGAGGATAGGTTGAGGGAGCTGGGACTCTTCTCCATGGAGAGACGAAGGTTGAGAGGCGACCTGATAGAGGTTTATAAAATGTTGAGAGGAATAGATAGGGTGGATTCTCAGAGGCTATTTCCCAGGGCTGAAATGGTCGCTACGAGAGGACACAGGTTTAAGGTGCTGGGGAGCAGGTACAGAGGAGATGTCAGGGGTAAGTTTTTCACTCAGAGGGTGGTGAGTGAGTGGAATCGGCTGCCGTCGGTGGTGGTAGAGGCGAACTCGTTGGGGTCTTTTAAGAGACTTTTGGATGAGTACATGGGATTTAATGGGATTGAGGGTTATAGATAGGCCTGGTAGGTAGGGATATGATCAGCACAACTTGTGGGCCAAAGGGCCTATTTGTGCTGTAATGCTCAATGTTCTAACTACATTTGTCTACCTTCTCTCAAATGTCACAATATTCTCACTCACACCGATTCCCATTCCCCATCACCTCTTTGCTCGCTAACCTGCCTCATCTCCCAGTCCAACAAAACTTCAATTTTAAAATCCTCTACCTTTTTCCATCTCCTCCCAGATTATCTGTCCTCTTGTATTTCTGAAACATCCTCTGGCCCCAGAGCAGTTCAAGAATCCAAAAGCTTCTACAGTTAAATGGTTAGTCACAAGTAGGCTTGTATTAACTCTGCAATGAAGTTACAATGGAAATCCCCTAGTCACTACACACCAGCACCTGTTTGGGTACACAGAAGGAGAATTTAGCATGGCCAATGCACCTAACCAGCACATCTTTGGGAGGAAACCCATGTAGACACAGGGAGAATGTGCAAACTCCACACAGACAGTGACCCAAGCCAGGAATCGAACCCAGGTCCCTGTCACTGTGAGGCAGCAGTGCTAACCACTGTGTCACCGCGCTGTCCAGCCTCTAGCCCCAGAGCAGTTCAAGAATCCAAATGTTTCTGCAGTCCTGGCCCGTTACATGATTTTGCTACAAAAGTAATACTTTATTTTCAAAATGAGTGGAAGTAGATTCCAAAGCAGTTTGAGTTTAATATTACAGAAAGTACAATACAGTTCAACTTTTCCTTGTACAACATGTTCCATTCTGAAACATTCTGGCCTTCATAGTGAGGGGGATTGAATATAAAAGTAGGGAGGTCTTGCTGCAGCTGTATAGGGCACTGGTGAGGCCGCAGCTGGAGTACTGTGTGCAGTTTTGGGCGCCGTACTTACGCAAGGATATTTTGGCCTTGGAGGGAGTGCAGAGGAGGTTTACTAGGCTGATACCGGAGTTGAGGGGGTTGAGCTATGAGGAGAGGCTGAATAAACTAGGCTTGTACTCGTTAGAGTTTAGAAGAATGAGGGGAGATCTCATTGAGACGTATAAGATGATGAATGGGATGGATAGGATAGAGGTGGAGAGGCTCTTCCCGCTCAGAAAGGACAGTAGGACTAGAGGGCACAGCCTCAAGATAAAGGGGGGTCGGTTTAGAATGGAGTTGAGGAGGAACTTCTTCACTCAAAGGGTGGTGAATCTCTGGAATTCTCTGCCCGTTGAAGTGGTGGAGGCTGCCTCGCTGAATATTTTTAAGACGCGGGTTGATGGGTTTTTGATAAGAGAGGGGATTAAGGGTTATGGGGAGAGGGCGGGAATGTGGAACTGAGCCACGACAGATCAGTCATGATCTTATTGAATGGCGGGGCAGGCTCGAGGGGCTAGATGGCCTACTCCTGCTCCTATTTCTTATGTTCTTATGAAACCAAAAGGGAAAATGCTGGAAAATCTCAGCAGGTCTGGCACCGTCTGTAAGGAGAGAAAAGAGCTGACACTTCAAGATGACCCTTTATCAAAGCAAAGCAAAGCTTTTATTCCATGTCCCATTCTGAAATACCCTCCATACCAATTCAATAATCCTGATATTCCATAGAATCGTAGAACCCTACAGTGCAGAAAGAGGCCCTTCAGCCCATCGAGTCTGCACCGAACACAATCCCACCCAGGCCCTACCCCCATATCCCCACATATTATACCCACTAATCCCTCTAACCTACACATCCCTGGACACTAAGGGGCAATTTCTTAGCACGGCCAATCAACCTAACCCGCACATCTTTAGGCTGTTTACAAACTACCATTCTGCCAGGTGCACGGCACAAATAGTCCCACTCACCTTCCAGGCTCATTGTGCTGTAGCTAAGACGTTCAACATGGGTGGCCTACTCTCATGGCACCTCTACAGCCATCTCCTTTCCCCACAGGGCCTTGAGGACATGATGTCCAGACCATTCACTAGCCTGATGGGCATGTTCGCAAAGACGTTTCTCCGCATAACATTTTCCACGAGGGACAACTACTTGGAGCGTGCGCGGCAGTGGGGCCAGGCCCGTCTTTCACAACACTGGGGACATGCAGAACCTCAGTGACGTTTGGTGCTTGTGTACCGAGGGTCTACGCACAGTTTGATGCAGTCACACATGAAGGTCGCCATCATGAGGAGAGAGATATTGGGCGCGGTTTCCATTTCCTTCCCCCCACCCCCGTTCCAATGATTTGTACATTGTGTCCCTGTTAACATGATCTATTTTCAATCGCCAGGAAATTATCTTGAGTGATCGCCAAGAGAATTGGCGAGGCAACATCGAACGTACTTCCACTGGATGACCAGGCCCAACCCACAGTGGATCGAGGTCCTCTTTCGTACGTGCCCAGTTAGTGTTTCATCACAGCATGGGTTACTTCCAGTGTTTGGCACAATTGCTGGAACTTCTGACCCTCACCCCCAACATCTGCAGGTAGTCTATCCAATAAGATTGATCAGAAACATCCAAAGATGTGTGGGTTAGGTGCACTGGCCATGCTAAATTACTAAAATCCTTCATATCCCAGGATGAGTAGGTTAGATGGACTAGATATGTAGAGCTATGGGGATAGGGCCTGGGTGGGATTGTTGTTGGTGCAGACTCGATGGGCTGAATGGCCTCATTCTGCACTGTAGGGATACTATGACGCTATGAAAATGAAGCAATCTACTCTGATTCCCAAGGCCAATTTGATCAATAGGCTGGGGCAACTTTCTTTTTTTAAATTTGATTTATTAGTGTCACAAGTAGGCTTACGTTAACACTGCAATGAAGTTACTGTGAAAATCCCCGAGTCGCCACACACTGGCGCCTGTTCGGGTAGACTGAGGGAGAATTTAGCACGGCCAATGCATCTAAACAACACGTCTTTGGAATGTGGGGGGAAACCCAGAGGAAACCCATGCAGACACAAGGAGGGTGTGCAGACGCCCCACAGACTGTGACCCGAGCCGGGAATCGAACCCGAGTACCTGATGCTGTGAGACAGCAGTGCTAACCACTGTGCCACCTGCTCTGGTGGCCAACTGGGCATGGGCATGACCAAAGTAAGTGGTAAGGCCAGTGGGGGAGGTGGGTTTATATCCATATCCTGCCCAGCAACATTGGTTTGGGAGCGGTGAGATGCTATTTTTCAAAGTCAACACTTAGAATCCTATTAGATTGACAATTCATCGAACTCAGGCCAGTTAGAGGCGAAAGGTGGACAATAAGAGATCTCCAAGTTAAGATGCATGTTTTTAATTTCACATTACTGCTCTATAGATTTGTCTCCAACAGGCTGATGCAAGGAGTGTGGAAGAAGCCTTGGTGACAGAGCTGAGGGAACCAAGTCAGTGAGAAGCTGCAATACCTCCTTTGTCCAACAGATGTCCTAGTCTTGCATGGCTGCCAAAATTCAATCCACACAGCAAGAAATATAAATCCTGAAACCATTTGCTTCCATCCACCCAGTTGCCTCTGCCATTGCTAACCCCAAAACTGTCTAGACTTCCAGTGGTGGAGAAGGGAGGGGGTGGGGGGGGGGCAGGTGCGGAGAGAGTGTTAAATTGCAAGGCAGTGGGGATTGAAAATTGACCCTTCCCTGCCCAGAATGGGCGAGCGGTCTCCTGTGGAGGCGTGGATTCGATTCTTACTCTCACAAGCTTCATTTATATGGCTGGCACAGTGGCACAGTGGGTTAGCGCTGCTGCCTCACAACACCAGGGACCTGGGTTTGAACATAGAACATAGAACATAGGACATTACAGCGCAGAACAGGCCCTTCGGCCCACGATGTTGCGCCGACCAGTTAAAAAGCAATGACCCTCTAACCTAAACCAATCCCTTTCCGTCCGTAAACCTATCCACGGATCTCTTAAACGCCCCCAAACTAGGCGCATTTACAACTGCAGCAGGCAGGGCATTCCAATCCCTCACCACCCTCTGGGTAAAGAACCTACCCCTGACATCCATCCTATAACTACCACCCCTTAATTTAAAGCCATGCCCCCTCGTGCTAGCTTTCTCCATCAGAGGAAAAAGGCTATCACTGTCCACCCTATCTAAACCTCTAATCATCTTATATGTTTCAATAAGGTCCCCTCTTAGCCGCCTTCTTTCTAACAAAAACAACCTCAAATCCCTCAGTCTCTCCTTATAGGACCTCCCCTCCATACCAGGCAACATCCTGGTAAACCTCCTCTGCACCCTCTCCAAAGCCTCCACATCCTTCCTATAATGTGGGGACCAGAACTGCACACAATACTCCAAGTGCGGACGCACCAGAGTTGTGTACAGTTGCAACATGACGCTGCGGCTCCTAAATTCAATCCCCCTACCAATAAACGCCAAGACACCGTATGCCTTCTTAACAACCTTATCTACTTGATTCCCTACTTTCAGGGATCAATGTACACATACACCTAGATCCCTCTGTTCATCCACACTATTCAGAGTACTCCCATTAGCCCTATACTCGACACATCTGTTATTCCTGCCGAAGTGAATTACCTCACACTTTTCCGCATTAAACTCCATCCGCCACCTCTCGGCCCAGCTCTGCAACTTGTCCAAGTCTCCCTGTAAAATAAGACACCCTTCCTCACTATCTGATTCCTGGCTTGGGTCACTGTCTGTGTGGGGTTTGCACATTCTCCCCATATCTGTGTGGGTTTCCTCCCAGTTCCTCCCACAGTCCTAAAGACATGTTGGTTAGGGTGCATTGGCTACACTAAATTCTCCCTCAGTGTACCCAAATAGGTGCCACAGTGTGGCCACTTGGGGATTTTCACAGTAACTTAATTGCAGTCTTAATATAAGTCTACCCATAGAACATAGAACGCTACAGCACAAACAGGCCCTTCGGCCCACAAGTTGCGCCGATCATATCCCTACCAACCAGGCCTATCTGTAACTCCCAATCCCATTAAATCCCATGTACTCATCCAGAAGTCTCTTAAAAGACCCCAGCGAGTTCGCCTCCACCACCGACGGCAGCCGATTCCACTCACTCACCACCCTCTGAGTAAAAAACTTACCCCGAACATCTCCTCTGTACCTACTCCCCAGCACCTTAAACCTGTGTCCTCTCGTAGCGACCATTTCAGCCCTGGGAAATAGCCTCCGAGAATCCACCCTATCTACACCTCTCAACATCTTAGAAACCTCTATCAGGTCGCCTCTCACCCTTCGTCTCTCCAGGGAGAAGAGTCCCAGCTCCCTCAACCTATCCTCATAAGGCATGCCTCCCAATCCAGGCAACATCCTTGTAAATCTCCTCTGCACCCTCTCAATAGCTTCCACATCCTTCCTATAGTGAGGCGACCAGAACTGCGCACAATACTCTAAATGAGGCCTGACAAGGATCTTATAAAGTTGCAGCATTACCTCCCGACTCCTAAACTCAATCCCTCGATTAATGAAGGCCAGTACACCATACGCCTTCTTGACCACATCCTCCACCTGCGAGGCCGATTTAAGAGTCCTATGGACCCGGACCCCAAGGTCCTTCTGCTCTTCAACACTGCTAAGACTCCTACCCTTGATATTGTAGTCCTTCATCCTGTTGGTCCTGCCAAAATGGACCACTACACACTTATCTGCGTTGAAGTCCATCTGCCACTTCTCCACCCAGTCTTGCATCCCAGGTTCCTCCCACAGTCCTAAAGACGTGCTGGTTAGGGTGCATTGGCCATGCTAAATTCCCTCAGTGTACCTGAACAGGCGCCGCAGTGTGGCAACTTGGGGATTTTCACAGTACTTCATTGCAATATTAATATGAGCCCAGCTATGACACAAATGAATAAACTTTAGTTATACCATTGGACAAAACACTAAGAAATAAATCATTGGAGAACGTAGCAAAGGCCGTGTTCTGGCATATATTAACGCAAACTAGACAAACCAAATGGTCAGAGATCACCTGGAAGGTGAGCTTGTAAAAATACATCACTTCCTGGTATGATACATTGCGGAACCATTGTGTGGAGAAGGGGCAGCCACACTGCTCAGGGTGTATATATCCCAAATGTGGAAGGGAGTTAGGAGCTCAAATGTGGAGGTGTAAAAACAATAGGGCTGTAAAAGGCGGAGAGTTCATAAGAACATAAGAAATAGGAGCAGGAGGAGGCCATCTAGCCCCTCGAGCCTGCCCCGCCATTCAATAAGATCATGGCTGATCTGAATTGGATCAGTTCCACTTTCCCACTCTCTCCCCATAACCCTTAATTCCCCTGTCTATCAGAAACCTATCTACCCGTGACTTAAATATATTCAACAAGGTAGGCGTCCACCACTTCAACGACTCTGAAAATACGTGGGAAACAAACAGGATGAAGGGAACAAAATTCTTGAACTGTGTTCATGTGAACTGTTTTAGCTAGCACGTAACAAACCCAACGAGAGGGCGAGCAATTCGAGATTTTGTCTTCGGAAATTAAGCCGGACAAGTTGCTTAGGTAGAAACTTGCAGACAGTTGTGGGAGGTTAAAGGTCACCAGGCAGGGAAAGAAATAGAAGGAACCCTCAATAGCTAAAAAAAATCACTTTGATCTGGCTCCAGGAGCATCGAGCAGTATATGGGTGGGATTCTCTGATCGTGTCCGTACCTGTCTCGCTGCTAACAAGAATGGAGAATTCGGCATTCAGCCAAGGCCTCCATCATGAGGTTTATAATACAGGGTAGGCAATGGCCTAGTAGTGTTATTGTTAGACTGTTAATCTGGGGTGGGATGGTGGCACAGTGGTTAGCACTGCTGCCTCACAGCTCCAGAGACCCCAGGTTCGATTCCCAGCTTGGGTCACTGTGCGGGAGTTTGCACATTCTCCCCGTGTCTGCGTGGGTTTCCTCCGGGTGCTCCAGTTTCCTCCCACAGTCTGAAAGATGCATTGGTTCGGGTGCATTGACCCAAACAGATGCCAGAGTGTGGCGACTAGGGGAATTTCACAGTAACTTCACTGCAGTGTTAATGTAAGCCTTACTTGTGACTAATAAATAAATAATAAAACAGAAATTCAACTAATGTTCTGGGGACCCGGGTTCAAATCCTGTTACGGCAGATGATGGAATTTGAATTCAATAAAAAAAATTTGGAATCAAGAATCTACTGATGACCATGAAACCATGGTTGGAAAAACCCATCTGGTTCACTAATGTCCTGTAGGGAAGGAAATCTGCCGTCTTTACCCAGTCTGGCCTACATGTGACTCAGAGTCACAGCAATGTGGTTGACTCTCAACTGCCCTTGGGCAACTAGGGATGGGCAATAAATGCCCCCCAGCCAACAACACACAAAGAACAAAGAACAAAAACAGCCCGGGAAACAGGCCCTTCGGCCCAACGAGCCCGTGCCGCCATTTTAACATTACCAGCCCCCCCTCCACCCATGACCCTTATCTATGCTTATGGCATTCCACATTGAGGGAAACGAATTTAGGGACAATTTATTACCTCCAATCAGCCTAACAGCACATCTTTGGGGTGTGGGAGGAAACTGGAGCACCCGGAGAAAACCCACACAAGCACGGGGAGAATGCGCAAACTCCCACAGACACTGGCCCAAATCCATGTATCTGCACAGCAAACAGTGATAGTCACTGAGCTGTCGTCTTGCCCAGTATCTGGTCCAGTTTAAGCGCGCACTAATGACATGAAGCACTAGGCCAATCTCGAACAACCAAGAGCAGCCCCAGTACGACCCATCGCGTGTATGCCCCTCGTTGGACAACAAGGCAGACCGACTTAAAACCCGTGAATTAAAAGAGAAACGAATAAAAATAAGTTACGCTTTTCTGCTAAGATCCCAACCAGAGAATTACATCCAATTGTAGTCAGGAAAGATGTGAAGACCCTTGAAAAGGTGCTGGTAACATTCACCAGATCAGGCTGGGGGTAGGACTGCAGGGATTTAATCACGAGGTTCGGGGTTAGGTTAGAAAGGCTGAGGTTCTGCTCTTTAGAGTAAAACAGACTGAGGGAAAATCTCATAGCGATGTAGAGGAAGATGACCAGCTAAGGTAGACAAGGGAAAGCCTTACAAATGGTCCAAGGATCAGTGGGGTCTCAGGTTTAAGATTGTGGGACAAGAGATGCAGGGAAAAATTGAAGAACATTTTTTTTTACGCATTGAGTGATAAAGAGCAGGACATCACCAGGATGACAGAAGTGGAAATAACCAGTGACTCTGGAAAGAGCTGGCATAATTACAGACCCCACACAGCCCGGACATTCTCTCTTCCACCTTCTTCCAACGGGAAAAGGGTAAAAAATTCTAAGGTTGCGTACCAACCGACTCAAGAACAGCTTAGAGTTTAGAAGAATGAGGGGAGATCTCATTGAGACGTATAAGATGATGAATGGGATGGATAGGATAGAGGTGGAGAGACTCTTCCTGCTCAGAAAGGACAGTAGGACTAGAGGGCACAGCCTCAAGATAAAGAGGGGGCGGTTTAGATCGGAGTTGAGGAGGAACTTCTTCACTCAAAGGGTGGTGAATCTCTGGAATTCTCTGCCCGTTGAAGTGGTGGAGGCTGCCTCGCTAAATATATTTAAGACGCGGGTTGATGGGTTTTTGATAAGCGAGGGGATTAAGGGTTATGGGGAGAGGGCGGGAATGTGGAACTGAGCCACGACAGATCAGCCATGATCTTATTGAATGGCGGGGCAGGCTCGAAGGGCTAGATGGCTGACTCCTGCTCCTATTTCTTATGTTCTTATGTTCTTCCCTGCTGCCATCAGACTTTTGAATGGGCCTACCTCACACTAAGTTGATCTTTCTCTACACCTTAGTCTGACTGTAACACTATGCTCTGCACTCTCTCTTTTCCTTCTCCTGTGTGTAGTCTATGGCTGGAATTTTACCATCCTGCCTGCCACACGAATCGGAGGGGGCGAGAGACGGACAATGGACCTCGGGTGGGATTGTACGGTTTTGGGATGAATAAATCCTACCCTACGAACGGTATGTTTTGTCTGAATAAGAACATAAGAACATAAGAAATAGGAGCAGGAGTAGGCCATCTAGCCCTTCGAGCCTGCCCCGCCATTCAATAAGATCATGGCTGATCTGTTGTGGCTCAGTTCCACATTCCCGCCCTCTCCCCATAACCCTTAATCCCCTCTCTTATCAAGAACCCATCAACCCGCTTCTTAAAAATATTTAGCGAGGCAGCCTCCACCACTTCAACGGGCAGAGAATTCCAGAGATTCACCACCCTTTGAGTGAAGAAGTTCCTCCTCAACTCCGTTCTAAACCGCCTCCCCTTTATCTTGAGGCTGTGCCCCCTAGTCCTACTGTCTTTTTTGAGCGGGAAGAGTCTCTCCACCTCTATCCTATCCATCCCATTCATCATCTTATACGTCTCAATGAGATCTCCACAAGAAAAACATCTTTCACTGCATCCCAATACATGGGACAGTAATAAATCAAATCAAATCATAAATAAAGGTGCTGGAAGGTGAGGGTGTGGTTATACATGTGAAGGATGTCCATACAATGAGATGTGAGTGTTTTGGTACCAGGCATTAATTCAGTTTAGGGAAAGAGTTGCTGTTCTTTATATCTTTATTTCAGGCCCCAGAAACCGGTGAATATTCTCGGATTTAACCAGGCGAGCAGGTGGGTGATGGTTTGCTGTGTTTCTAAGATGCTTTTCCTTCTAAACGAGGGTGTGTACACAATCAAGGAGCTCGAGGAGAGGTTGAATAAACCAGGATTGGAAAGACGGAGGCTGAGAGGAGACAGGGGTCGAGAAGATTGTGAGAGAGATAGACAGGGTGGGTAATCAGGGGATTTTTTCCCTCAGGCAGACGCCTGTATGGTGGAAACGCATGCGCAAATCCCGTGAATGCCCAGACGCAAGATTCTCCCCACCACACTGCACTAGAAAATTAGTGTAGCAGAGCGTGAGAATCACCCCCCAGAGAGTTGTAGTTATAACAGAGACTTGGTTCAAGGGCAGGAATGGGTGTTAAATATCCTTGGATAAAAAAAGATAAGTTAAGAACAAGGAAGAACACAGCACGGGAAACAGGCCCTTCGGCCCAACGAGCCCGCGCCGCCATTTTAACATTATGAGTCCCCCCCTCTACCCATGACCTTTGTCTACGCCTATTGGGGGAGATTGAGGGAAGACTAATTTAGGGACAATTTGTTACACCAATCAGCCTAAGAGGGGTGTGGGAGGAAACCGGATTAAGACGAGGAAGAAAATGCTGGAAAATCTCAGCCAGTCTGACAGCATTGGCGAAGAGAGGATAGAACACTGATGAAGGCCCTGGATAGAGTGGACATGGAGAGGATGTTTCAACTAGTAGGAAAAACTAGCACCACAGGGCACAACCTCAGGCTAAAGGGACGAACCTTTAAAAATTAAAAATTAAAAATTAGAAATTGGGGCTCTTTTCCCTTGAAAGACGCCGACTGAGGGGGGATCTAATAGAGGTATATAAGATTATGAAGGGTATAGATAGAGTAAACAGAGGTAAGCTATTTCCTATGTTAGAGACACGTAGGACAAGGGGCCATGGGCTTAAGGTGAGGGGGGAGAGGTACAACACAGATATTAGAGGGAGGTTTTTCACACAGAGGGTAGTGGGGGTATGGAATGCTCTGCCAAGTAAGGTGGTGGAGGCAAACACGCTAGAGTCCTTTAAGAGTAACTTAGACAGGCACATGAGTGGGTTGGAGACGGGTGGATATAGGAGATTGTTTTAAATAAGGGTCATTAGCATTGGGGCGTCCCTGGTAATGTAAATGGATATGGTATGATAATAATGTTTTTCTCTTTTAATTCACAGGTTTTAAGTCGGTCCACCTCGTGTCCAACGAGGGGCATACACGCGATGGGTCGTACTGGGGCTGCTCTTGGTTGTTCGAGATTGGCCTAGTGCTTCATGTCGTTAGTGTGTGCCTAAACTGGACCAGATACTGGACAAGACGACAGCTCAGTGACTATCACTGTTTGCTGTGCAGACACATGGATTTGGGCCGGTGTCTGTGGGAGTTTGCGCATTCTCCCCGTGCTTGCGTGGGTTTTCTCCGGGTGCTCCGGTTTCCTCGCACACCCCAAAGATGTGCTGTTAGGCTGATTGGCAGGAATAAATTGTCCCTAAATCAGTTTCCCTCAATCTGGATGGCCATAAAACATTAGACAGGGGTCGTGGGTGGAGAGGGGGGGCTGGTGGTGTTGAGATGGCGGCGCGGGCTCGTTGGGCCGAAGGGCCTGTTTCCCGGGCTGATTTTGTTCTTTTTTTCTTTGAATTTCTTCAGCCAAAGAGTGGGGAATCTGTGGAACTCTTTGCCGCAGAGGAGGCCAGGTCGTTGAGTGTCTTTAAGACGGAGATAGATTGGTTCTCGATTAATAAGGGGATCAGGGGATAAGGCAGGAGAATGGGGGATGAGAAAAATATCAGCCATGATTGAATGGCGGAGCAGACTCGATGGACCGAGTGGCCTAATTCCGCTCCTATGTCTTATGGAAGGGTCATCCAGATTGGAAACGTTGGCTGTATTCTCTTTCCACAGATGCTGTCAGACCCTGCTGAGATTTTCCAGCATTTTCTGTTTTTGTTTCAGGTTCCGGCTTCCGAGGAAGGTGGGCATTGATGGGGGAGAACTTTGGAATGCTGGAGACAGAGAATGATGTGGAGATGCCGGCGTTGGACTGGGGTAAACACAGTAAGAAGTCTGACAACACCAGGTTTAAGTCCAACTGATTTATTTGATAGTAAACTCACTAGCTTTCAGGGTTTCCCTCTTTGTCAGGTGAATGGAGCGTTCTTATGAGGATAGGTTGAGGGAGCTGGGACTCTTCTCCCTGGAGAGACGAAGGTTGAGAGGCGACCTGATAGAGGTTTATAAAATGTTGAGAGGAATAGATAGAGTGGATTCTCAGAGGCTATTTCCCAGGGCTGAAATGGTCGCTACGAGAGGACACAGGTTTAAGGTGCTGGGGAGCCGGTACAGAGGAGATGTTAGGGGTGAGTTTTTCACTCAGAGGGTGGTGAGTGAGTGGAATCGGCTGCTGTCGGTGGTGGTGGAGGCGAACTCGCTGGGGTCTTTTAAAAGACTTCTGGATGAGTATATGGGATTTAATGGGATTGGGAGTTATAGATAGTTCTATGGCTTGGTAGGTATAGATGTGATCGGCGCAACTTGTGGGCTGAAGGGCCTGTTTGTGCTGTAGTGTCCTATGTTCTATGTTCTTTATGACTTGAATAGCAGGTTAGTTGTAAAGATTCGCATTCTAATCAGTAATCTGTAAACTGTCTGTGCTGTTATATGCTCTGTCTGAGGCCAGAACTCTCCATTCACCTGATGAAAGGACAAACCCTGTGAGTTTACTATCAAATAAATTGGTTGGACTTAAACCTGGTGTTGTCAGAATTCTGACAGAAAATACCCCAGGGAGGTCAAAGGGAGAATCTATCTGGCTAGCACTAAGCAACAAAAAAGGTATTATTATATTCCAAAGTTTGGGAATGATACAAAACCTTGAAGTATTGTGAACTATGAGGAGGAGAGTGCAGAACTTCAACAGTTCAATGGTTCAATAGGATACAAAGTTTGTCAATATTGTGGAGAGTGGAGATATCAGCATTAAATTACAAAGTGATATTGATAGACTTGGTCAATGGGCAAAAGAGTGGCAATTTCAATCTCAGCAAATGTGAGGTTATTTTGGATTGACGAAACATAAGAACATAAGAAATAGGAGCAGGAGTAGGCCATCCAGCCCTTCGAGCCTGCCCCGCCATTCAATAAGATCATGGCTGATCTGTCGTGTCTCAGTTCCACATTCCCGCCCTCTCCCCATAACCCTTAATCCCCTTGCTTATCAAAAACCCATCAACCCGCGTCTTAAATATATTTAGCGAGGCAGCCTCCACCACTTCAACGGGCAGAGAATTCCAGAGATTCACCACCCTTTGAGTGAAGAAGTTCCTCCTCAACTCCGTTCTAAACCGCCTCCCCCTTTATCTTGAGGCTGTGCCCCCTAGTCCTACTGTCCTTTCTGAGCGGGAAGAGTCTCTCCACCTCTATCCTATCCATCCCATTCTTCATCTTATACGTCTCAATGAGATCTCCCCTCATTCTTCTAAACTCTAACGAGTACAAGCCTAGTTAGGCTTACAAGCCTAGTTAGAAAGATAGATAGGGTACTTTTTAGATGATATGAAGTTATCCAGTAGGTATCCAAAGAGACTTGAGGGTTCAGGCGATGGCCTGGTGGTATTATCTCTAGATTATTAACCCAGAAACTCAGCTAATGTTCCGGGGAGCAGGGTTCCAATCCCACCAGGGCAGAATTTGAATTCAGTTAAAAAAAACCTGAATTAAGAATTCACTGATAATCACAAAACCATTGGGCAGCAGGTTGGCACAGTGGTTAGCACGGCTGCTTCACAGCTCTAGGGTCCCAGGTTCGATCCCTGGCTCGGGTCACTGTCTGTGTGGAGTTTGCACATTCTCCTCGTGTCTACGTGGGTTTCCTTTGGGTACTCCCGTTTCCTCCCACAGTCCAAAGATGTGCTGGTTAGGTTGATTGGCCATGCTAAGAAATTGTCCAGGGATGTGTAGGTTAGAGGGATTAGTGGGTATAATATGTAGGGAAATGGGGGTAGGACCTGGGTGGGATTGTGTTCGGTGCAGACTCGATGGGCCGAAGGGCCTCTTTCTGCACTGTAGGGTTCTATGATTCTATCTATGATTGTCAATTGTTGGAAAAACCCATCTGGTTCACTAGTGTCCCTAAGGGAAGGAAATCTGCTGTCCTTACCCGGTCTGGCCTACATGTGACTCCAGACACACAGCAATGTGGTTGACTCTCAACTGCCCTCCAAGGGCAACTAGGGATGGGCAATAAATGCCCCCCAGCCAGCAACACCCACGTCCCAGGAAAGAATGGAAAAAAGATGCATAGATCTTTAAAGCGCGGAAAATTAGCACAAAGGCTAATGGAATGCTAACCTTTATATGTTGAGGACTGGAACGTAAGGACACTGAGGTCACACTGAATCTTTACCAAATCCTGGTCAAATCCCACTTGGAGTCACTGTGGTCTGGGCACCACTCCTTAGGAAGGATATATTAGCCTTGGAGGGAAGTTCACCAGAATGATACCAGGACTTAAGGGGTTTAAATATGAGTAGAGATTATATAAATTAGACCTGTTTTGTCAAGAATTTAGAAGGTTAAGGGGCGATCGTCTTCCAGATACAACAGGAAAAGACAGAGTAGGGAAAGATAAAATCTTCCCACTGGTTGGATGATCTAAAACGAGGGGGAAATGACTCGAATCAGACGATTCAGGAGAGATATTAGGAAGCACTTCTACAGGAAGAGGTTTGGAGCTCTCTCGCACAAATAGCGATTGATTCTAGGCCAATTAATAGGAGCGGTTCCCCAAAGGAAAGTGCCTAATGGGTGGGAAAATGAAAGATTTTCAGCACCGACCCCTGGGGCACTCCACTAGTCACCATCCACCAATCCGAATAGCACCCGTTGACCCCCACTCTCTGCCTCCTATTTGACAACCAATCCTCTATCCACGCTAACACCCTACCCCCAACTCCATGTCCCCTGACCTTCTGCAATAACCTCTTGTGAGGTACTTTGTCAAACGCCTTCTGAAAATCTAGAAAGACCACATCCACCGGCTCTCCTCTATCCACCGCCCTAGACACATCCTCATAGAACTCCAGTAAATTTGTCAGACACGACTTCCCTTTAATGAAACTGTGCTGCGTCTGCTCTATCAAGCAATTCCCTTCAAGATGCCTCGCAATTTCCTCCTTAATGACAGATTCTAACATTTTACCTACCACAGACGTTAAACTAACCGGCCTATAATTCCCCGCCTTTTGCCTGGCACCCTTCTTAAACAACGGCGTAACATTAGCCGTTTTCCAATCATCCGGCACTTCCCCGGAATCCAGCGACGTTTGGAAAATAACCACCAAGGCATCCACTATCACCTCCGCCATTTCTTTCAGGACCCTCGGATGCATTCCATCCGGTCCTGGCGACTTGTCCACAATCAGCCCCTCCAGTCTGTCGAGCACCGCCTCTCTAGTAACAGTAATGTCATTAAGACCCTCCAGTCCTACCACCTTTCCATCTCTAACATCCGGCAAATTATTCACATCCTCCTCCGTGAAGACAGAAACAAAAAAGTTATTCAAGACCTTAGCCATTTCCCCATCCCCTACCACTAGCTCCCCTTTCTCATCCTCTAAAGGACCAACATTCACCCTAGCCAGCCTCTTCCTTTTTATATATTTATAAAAACTCTTGCTTTCCTTTGCTAGTTTCTCCTACCCTTCTTTATCAACTTCTTTGTCAATCTTTGTTGACATTTAAACCTTTCCCAATCCTCTTCTCGCCCACTACTCTTAGCTACTCTAAATTCCTCCGCTTTTAGTTTAACACTTTCCTTCACCTCCTTCGTTATCCACGGCTTATTACCTCTCCTCCTACTATCCTTTCTGACCATCGGAATAAATTTCCGCTGAGCACCAAGAAAGATCTCCTTAAAGATCCTCCACTGCTCCTCAACAGACCCTCCCTCCAACGCTCTCCCCCAGTCCACATTCGCCAATTCTTCTCTCATCCTACCGTACTCCCCCAACAAAACTTGTCCGACTCAATATTCTTCCCCCACCTTCCCAGCCCAAGCACACCACCCCACAACAAACAGACTGCCAGACCCCCTCTTCTCTCCTACAAACAAGAAGGGTCCATTTCATCCCCTGGAACCCAACACAACCAATCCTGATGGTATCGGCAATAAAACACTCCATGACCACCCCCCCATGTAACACTACATGTACCAAACCTACCAAAAAAGACCCCCTGCCCCAGAAATAACACCCTTCTACCCAAGATCAACACCATTACTGAGGACCCCAACCCCCTTCCCACCCTCGACCCTCCCATGGACCGCCTGAATCAATAATTAAAACCATGAAACCGCTTCTGTCCCTTACCCACCCCCCCCAATACCCCGCAAAAGAAATCAAGAGCCCACCACCAGCACAAAATACCACAAGGGTAAAAAGAAGGATGCTTGGGCGGTACGGTAGCACAGTGGGTTAGCACTGCTGCTTCACAGCTCTAGGGTCCTGGGTTCGATTCCAGGCTCGGGTCACTGTCTGTGTGGAGTTTGCACATTCTCCTTGTGGGTTTCCTCCCACAGTCCAAAGATGTGCAAGTTAGGTTGTTTGGCCATGCTAAGAAATTGCCTCTTACTGTCCTGAGATGCATAGGTTAGAGGGATTAGTGGGTAAAATATGCAGGGATATGGGGCTGGGATTGTGGTCGGTGCAGACTTGTTGGGCTGAATGGCCTCTTTCTGTACTGTAGGGTTTCTATGATAAACCTGTAACTTTTCAAGCAAGATATAAAATGGAGATCACACTGGCCACATGGTGACTCTGTACAATCCACAGGCAGGCCTAGGGTAAACATAAAAACTATTCCATCACCAGAAGCAATAGGGGAGCAATTGGCCTTGGAGGGAGTGCAGAGGAGGTTTACTAGGCTGATGCCGGAGTTGAGGGGGTTGAGCTATGAGGAGAGGCTGAATAAACTAGGCTTGTACTCGTTAGAGTTTAGAAGAATGAGGGGAGATCTCATTGAGACGTATAAGATGATGAATGGGATGGATAGGATAGAGGTGGAGAGACTCTTCCCGCTCAAAAAGGACAGTAGGACTAGGGGGCACAGCCTCAAGATAAAGGGGGGGCGGTTTAGAACGGAGTTGAGGAGGAACTTCTTCACTGAAAGGGTGGTGAATCTCTGGAATTCTCTGCCCGTTGAAGTGGTGGAGGCTGCCTCGCTAAATATTTTTAAGACGCGGGTTGATGGGTTTTTGATAAGCGAGGGGATTAAGGGTTATGGGGAGAGGGCGGGAATGTGGAACTGAGCCACGACAGATCAGCCATGATCTTATTGAATGGCGGGGCAGGCTCGAAGGGCTAGATGGCCTACTCCTGCTCCTATTTTTTATGTTCTTATGTTCTTAGAAACAGTAAATTTTGAGGCATGTAAATAGTTTATGTTTTAAAATGTAATAGCTGTAATTGTACAGGACTGAAAAATGTTTTTATTCTGCACTGTTTGCAATGTATAGATATGTAGGTTTGCGATAGATTAGTTGAGATTTTTATGAATAAAGTATATTTTTGAAATAAAAATAAATAGGAGAAACAGGATAGGTTGTCACAATTAACAAAGGGGTTCTCCCTTAAAAATGCAAATGTTTCTGCTTCCTGAATCACTTTGAGCAAAGAACGCTGGACACAGGGTAACTTATTATCACTGACAAAAGAAACTCTCCTAAGAAGGGCAACCCTAACCCCCTGGATCACTTTAAAATAATGACATATGTCAAATTGTTCATTTTGGACTAGCACGATGGCACAGTGGTTAGCACTGCTGCCTCACAGCGCCAGGGTCTTGGGTTCGATTCCCGGCTCGGGGTCACTGTCTGTCTGGAGTTTGCACATTCTCCCCGTGTCTGCGTGGGTTTCCTCCGGGTGCTCCGGTTTCCTCCCACAGTCCAAAGATGTGCGGGTTAGGTTGATTGGCCGTGCTAAGAAATTGCCCCTTAGTGCCCTGGGATGTGTAGGTTAGAGGGATTAGTGGGTATAATATGTAGGGATATGGGGGGTAGGGCCTGGGTGGGATGGTGTTGGGTGCAGACTCGATGGGCCAAAGGGCCTCTTTCTGCACTGTTCTATGATTCCAGGGGTTTGGGCCGGATTCCCGACTTGGACCGCTACCTGTGCAGAGACTGCATGTTCTCCCCGTGTCTGCGTGGGTTTCCGCTGGGTGCTGAGGCGTCCTCCCACACTCCAGAGATGTGTAGGTTAGGTAAAATTGGCCATAATAACTTCTTCCTCAATGTACCTCAATGTTCCTCAAGGCGTATGGTGTACTGGCCTTCATTAATCGAGGGATTGAGTTTAGGAGTCGGGAGGTAATGCTGGAACTTTATAAGACCCTTGTCAGGCCTCATTTGGAGTATTGTGCGCAGTTCTGGTCGCCTCACTATAGGAAAGATGTAGAAGCTATTGAGAGGGTGCAGAGGAGATTTACAAGGATGTTGCCTGGATTGGGAGGCATGCCTTATGAAGATAGGTTGAGAGAGCTGGGTCTCTTCTCCCTGGAGAGACGAAGGTTGAGAGGCGACCTGATAGAAGTTTACAAAATGTTGAGAGGAATAGATAGGGTGGACTCTCAGAGGCTATTTCCCCGGTTTGAAATGGTCGCTACGAGAGGACACAGATTTAAGGTGCGGGGAGGGAGGTTCAGAAGTGATGTTAGGGGTAAGTTTTTCACTCAGAGGGTGGTGAGTGAATGGAATCGGCTGCCGTCAGTGGTGGTGGAGGCGAACTCGCTGGGGTCTTTTAAAAGACTTCTGGATGAGTATATGGGGTTTAATGAGATTGAGGGTTATAGATAGGTCTGTAGGTTGGTAGGTGATGTGGTCGGCGCAACTTGTGGGCCGAAGGGCCTGTTTGTGCTGTAGTGTTCTATGTTCTATGTTCTATGTTCTATGTACCCTTCCACAATACTTCATTACATTGTTAATGTGAGCCCACTAATTAATAAATAAAGAAGGAAGTAACTAAATGGTCAAAGAAATTATCTTTGTCCTGCCCATTGAAGTTCTTACCTCACCTTCTCATTGTTCCCTGGAGCAAGTTGAGTGGATTAGTGGTTTGTGACTGGGGCAGTGCGGTAAGCGAATCAGTCTATTTTTTTGTGGGTTTTTTTCTGTTCATGAGGAGTTTTAAATTTAAAACGGAACTGAGCTGCAGGGTGAGCTGGGAAGGGCACTGAAATATAAAAGGAAGGTCGCAGTATACAGCGGGCAGGGGAATGAGTGGGCAGCAGAGTGAGTGGGCAGCAGAGTGAGTGGGCAGTGGAGTGAGCGGGCAGTGGAGTGAGTGGGCAGCGGAGTGAGCGGGCAGTGGAGTGAGTGGGCAGCGGAGTGAGCGGGCAGCAGAGTGAGCGGGCAGCAGAGTGAGCGGGCAGCGGAGTGAGTGGGCAGCGGAGTGAGTGGGCAGCGGAGTGAGTGGGCAGCGGAGTGAGCAGGCAGCGGAGTGAGTGGGCAGCGGAGTGAGCGGGCAGCGGAGTGAGTGGGCAGCGGAGTGAGCAGGCAGCGGAGTGAGTGGGCAGCGGAGTGAGCGGGCAGCAGAGTGAGCGGGCAGCAGAGTGAGCGGGCAGCAGAGTGAGCGGGCAGTGGAGTGAGTGGGCAGCGGAGTGAGCAGGCAGTGGAGTGAGTGGGCGGCATTGGGAGTGGGCAGTGGAGTGAGCGGGCAGCATTGGGAGTGGGCAGTGGAGTGAGCAGGCAGTGGAGTGAGCGGGCAGCATTGGGAGTGGGCAGTGGAGTGAGCGGGCAGTGGAGTGAGTGGGCAGCATTGGGAGTGGGCAGTGGAGTGAGCAGGCAGTGGAGTGAGCGGGCAGCATTGGGAGTGGGCAGTGGAGTGAGCGGGCAGTGGAGTGAGTGGGCAGTGGAGTGAGTGGGCAGCATTGGGAGTGGGCAGTGGAGTGAGCGGGCAGTGGAGTGAGTGGGCAGCATTGGGAGTGGGCAGTGGAGTGAGCGGGCAGTGGAGTGAGTGGGCAGTGGAGTGAGTGGGCAGCATTGGGAGTGGGCAGTGGAGTGAGCGGGCAGTGGAGTGAGTGGGCAGCATTGGGAGTGGGCAGTGGAGTGAGCGGGCAGTGGAGTGAGTGGGCAGTGGAGTGAGTGGGCAGCATTGGGAGTGGGCAGTGGAGTGAGCGGGCAGTGGAGTGAGTGGGCAGCATTGGGAGTGGGCAGCGGAGTGAGTGGGCAGTGGAGTGAGTGGGCAGCATTGGGAGCGGGCAGCGGAGTGAGCGGGCAGTGGAGTGAGCGGGCAGCGGAGTGAGCGGGCAGTGGAGTGAGCGGGCAGCGGAGTGAGCGGGCAGCGTTGGGAGTGGGCAGTGGAGTGAGTGGGCAGCATTGGGAGCGGGCAGCGGAGTGAGTGGGCAGCAGAGTGAGTGGGCAGCGTTGGGAGCGGGCAGTGGAGTGAGCGGGCAGCATCGGGAGCTGGCAGTGTTGGGAGAGGGCAGCAGAGTGAGCGGGCAGTGGAGTGAGCGGGCAGCGGAGTGAGCGGGCAGTGTTGGGAGAGGGCAGCAGAGTGAGCGGGCAGTGGAGTGAGCGGGCAGCAGAGTGTGAGCTGTAAGGGCTTTGGCACAACCAGGCGGAGGCGAGGTAAGTTGTTTCTGTTTTTTTTAATCCTTTTCTTTGTTTGTTCTTCCAAAACTCGAACGGAAATGGCAGGTAGGAGAGAGAGGCCCGTTTGCTGCATTCAGTGTCAGATGTGGGAGTCCCTGAAGATGAGTTGCTCCCTGGAAGTCCATACCTGTGCCAGCTGCTGGGAACTGCAGCTCCTGGGGGACCGTGTTCGGGAGCTGGAGCTGCGGCTCGATGGCCTCCGTTTAGTCAGACAGAACGAGAGAATAATAGATAGAAGTTATTGGCAGGTAGTCACACCGGGGCCTCGGGGGTGGGTCACAGTTAGGCAGGGTAAAAGTCAGAAGGGTGGCGTACCAGAGAGGACCCCAGTGGCAGTCTCCCATAATAGGGCTGGGCGACAGATGGGAGAGGGGAGGGGAGGGATCCCCTGTGGTTGCCCCCCCTTCCAAAATAGGTATATTGTTTTGGATTCTGCGGAGGGAGATGACCCTCCAGGGGTAGGCCATGAGGATCAGATCGCTAGCACGGAGACAGGCTCTGTGGCCCAGAAGGAAAAGGAGGACATTAGGAGAGCAATGGGGGACGCGATGGTTAGAGGCACAGACAGGCGATTCTATGGGCGTGAACGAGACTCTAGGATGGTAGTTTGCCTCCCCGGTGCCGGGGTCCTGGATGTCTCCAAGAACATAGAACATAGAACATAGAACATAGAACATTACAGCGCAGAACAGGCCCTTCGGCCCACGATGTGCGTATTAAAAAGGGAAGGTAATCAAATATTGTACACATTGGTGAAAATGACGTAGTTACAAAGAGCAGGGGGGGTCAAACAAGAGCAATTCAGGGAGTTGGGTGCTGGGCTAAAACGTAAGGCCTCTAGGATAGCAATCTCTGGACCGCTCCCAGTGCCTAGTGCGAGTGAGGCTGAGAACAGGGAGATTGTACAATTGAAGGTGTGGCTAAAGGACTGGTGCAGGAGAACATAAGAAATAGGAGCAGGAGTAGGCCATCTAGCCCTTCGAGCCTGCCCCGCCATTCAATAAGATCATGGCTGATCTGTCGTGGCTCAGTTCCACATTCCTGCCCTCTCCCCATAACCCTTAATCCCCTCTCTTATCAAAAACCCATCAACCCGCATCTTAAAAATATTTAGCGAGGTAGCCTCCACCACTTCAACGGGCAGAGAATTCCAGAGATTCACCACCCTTTGAGTGAAGAAGTTCCTCCTCAACTCCGTTCTAAACCGCCCCCCCTTTATCTTGAGGCTGTGCCCCCTAGTCCTACTGTCCTTTCTGAGCGGGAAGAATCTCTCCACCTCTATCCTATCCATCCCATTCATCATCTTATACGTCTCAATGAGATCTCCCCTCATTCTTCTAAACTCTAACGAGTACAAGCCTAGTTTATTCAGCCTCTCCTCATAGTTCAACCCCCTCAACTCTGGTATCAGCCTAGTAAACCTCCTCTGCACTCCCTCCAAGGCCAAAATATCCTTGCGTAAGTGCGGCGACCAAAACTGCACACAGTACTCCAGCTGCGGCCTCACCAGTGCCCTATACAGCCGCAGCAAGACCTCCCTACTTTTATATTCAATCCCCCTCGCTATGAAGGCCAGCATCCCATTCGCCTTCCTGACCACCTGCTGCACCTGCAGGCTGGGTTTTTGCGACTCATGCACAAGGACGCCCAGATCCCTCTGCACCGTCGCCTGCTGCAGTTTTTCGCCGCGTAAGTAATAGAGGGAGGGTTTCAAATTCGTAGATCGCTGGGAAATCTTCAAAAGAGGATGGCACCTGTACAAGAAGGACGGGTCACACCTTAACTGGAAGGGCACCAATATCCTGGCTGGGAGTTTTGCTCGAGTGTTGCGGCAGGGTTTAAACTAGTGTGGCGGGGTGGGGGGTGGGGATCAAAACAGTGGGTCAGTAAGCACTGAGGCTGGGGACAAGCTGGGGGCCAGGACAAGGCTAGCTAAGGAGAAGAGCATTCTGGGTGAGGATGACCTGAGTGGGCCTGGAGTGTGTCAATGCCAGGAGCGTAACGGGTAAGACAGACGAACTCAGGGCCTTAATGCTTACACGGAATTTGGATGTGTTTGCGGTGACGGAGACAGGACTGGCAGCTGAATATTCCGGGGTATAAGTGTTGTAGGCGAGACAGAGGAGGGGCTAGAAGAGGTGGGGGAGTAGCGATATTAGTTAGGGAGCATATTACAGCGGTGCAGAGGGTGGACAATTTAGAGGGGTCATGTAACGATTCACTGTGGGTGGAGCTCAGAAACAGGAAGGGCGCGGTCACTATGCTGGGGGTGTACTACAGGCCACCCAACAGCCCACGGGAAGTGGAGGAACGGATATAGAACATTACAACGCAGTACAGGCCCTTCGGCCCTCGATGTTGCGCCAACCAGTGGAACCAATCTAATGACCCTCTAACCTAAACTATTCCAATGTTATCCATATGCCTATCCACTGACCATTTGAACGCCCTTAAAGTTGGCGAGTCCACAACTGCTGCAGGCAGGGCATTCCACGCCCTTACTACCCTCTGAGTAAAGAACCTACCTCTGACATCTGTCCTATAATTACCACCCCTCAATTTAAAGCTATGTCTCCTCGTGTTAGCCATCACCATCCGAGGGAAAAGGCTCTCACTGTCCACCCTATCTAACCCTCTGATCATCTTGTATGCCTCAATTAGGTCACCTCCTAACCTTCTTCTCTCCAATGAAAATAACCTCAGCCTTTCCTCATAAGACCTTCCCACCAGACCAGGCAACATCCTGGTGAACCTCCTTTGCACCCTTTCCAATGCCTCCACATCTTTCTTATAATGCAGCGACCAGAACTGTACGCAATACTCCAAGTGCGGCCGCACCAGAGTTTGGTACAGGATATGTAAGGAGATTCTGGATAGGTGTACAAAAAATTGGGTTGTTGTAGTGGGAGACTTTAATTTTCCTTGTATAGACTGGAAAGTGCTTAGGGCTGGGGATCTGGACAGGGACGAATTTGTAAAATGCATACTGGAAGGTTCTTTGGAACAATATGTGGATAGCCCAACTAGAGAGGGGGCTATACTGGAGCTAGCACTGGGGAATGAGCCCAGTCAGGTCATCAAAGTTTCAGTAGGGGAACATGTGGCAAATAGTGATCATAATTCTGTTAACTTTAGGAATAGTAATGGACAAGGATGAGTGCTGTCCAACGGGTAAGGTGCTGAATTGGGGGAAGGCTAACTATAGCTGGATTAGGCAGGGATTGGTGGCCGTTGACTGGGAGAGGCTGTTCGAGGGTAAATCCACATCTGGCATGTGGGAGTCTTTTAAGGAGCAGTTGATAGGAGTACAGGACAGGCATAGAACTTAGAACATAGAACACTACAGCACAAACAGGCCCTTCGGCCCACGAGTTGCACCGATCATATCCATACCTACCAGGCCCTAGAACTATCTGTAACTCCCAATCCCATTAAATCCCATGTACTTATCCAGAAGTCTTTTAAAAGACCCCAGCGAGTTCGCCTCCACCACCACCGACGGCAGCCGATTCCACTCACTCACCACCCTCTGAGTGAAAAACTTACCCCTCACATCTCCTCTGTACCTGCTCCCCAGCACCTTAAACCTGTGTCCTCTCGTAGCGACCATTTCAGCCCTGGGGAAAAGCCTCTGAGAATCCACCCTATCTATTCCTCTCAACATCTTATAAACCTCTATCAGGTCGCCTCTCAACCTTCGTCTCTCCAGGGAGAAGAGTCCCAGCTCCCTCAACCTATCCTCATAAGGCATGCCTCCCAATCCAGGCAACATCCTTGTAAATCTCCTCTGCACCCTCTCAATAGCTTCCACATCCTTCCTGTAGTGAGGTGACCAGAACTGCGCACAGTACTCCAAGTGGGGTCTGACAAGGGTCTTATAAAGTTGTAGCATGTGACTGTAAAAAGGAAGGATAGGAAAGGTAGGATTCGAGAGCCGTGAATAACCAGGGAAATTGTGGATCTGATCAAAAAGAAAAGAGAGGTGTACGTTAGGACCAGGCAACTGAAAACAGATGGAGCTCTGGAGAAATACAGAGAGAGTAGGAAAGAACTCAAACGGGGAGTTAGAAGGGCAAAAAGAGGTCACAAAATGTTCTTGGCAGACAGGATTAAGGAGCATCCAAATTTTATTCACATGTTAGGAACAAGAGGGTTGTCAGGGAAAAAAATCGGACCTCTCAGGGACAAAGGAGGGGAATTATGCTGAGAACCCAAGGGAATCGGGGAGATCCTGAATGAATACTTTGCATCAGTGTTCACAAAGGAGGGGGATGTATTGACTGGAGTGTCTCAGAGAGATGTGTTGACCCGTTAGAGAGAATCTCCATTACAAGGGAGAAAATGTGAGGTTTTTTGGGGAACATTAAAACTGACAAATCCCCGGGGCCTGAAGGCATCTATCCTAGACTGCTTAGGGAGATGAGAGATGAAATTACTGGGCCTCCGACAGAGATCTTTGTCTCTTCATTGGACACAGGTGAGGATTGGAGGATAGCGAATGTGGTCCCGTTATTTAAGAAGGGTAGCAAGGATAACCCGGGTAATTATAGGCTGGTGAGCTTGATGTCCGTGGTAGGGAAGTTGTTAGAGAGGATTCTTAGAGATAGGATGTATGCGCATTAAGAATGGAACAATCTCATTAGTGACAGACAGCATGGCTTTGTAAGAGGGAGGCCGTGCCTTACAAATTTGTTCAAGTTTTTTGAGGAGGTGACAAAAACGGTTGACGAAGGAAGGGCCATGGATGTCGTCTATATGGATTTCAGTAAAGCGTTTGACAAAGTCCGTCATGGCAGGTTGGTTAAGAAGGTTAAGGCTCATGGGATACAAGGAAAGGTGGCTAGCTGGGTAGAGAACTGGCTTGGCCACAGGAGACAGAGGGCAGCAGTCTTTTTCTGGCTGGAGGTCTGTGACTAGTGGTGTTCCGCAGGGCTCTGTCCTGGGACCTCTGTAGATGGAATTTAATCCAGATAAATGCCAGGATGCATTTTGGAAGAACTAATGTAGGGGAGAGCTATACAATAAATGGCAGGGCCATCAAGAGTATAGAAACACAGAGGGATCTGGGTGTGCAAGTCCACAAATCCCTGAAGGTGGCAGCTTAGGTGGAGAAGGTGGTGAAGAAGGCATATGGCATGCCTGCCTTTATAGGATGGGGTATAGTGTATAAAAATTGGCGTCTGATATTACAGCTGTATAGAGCGTTGGTTAGGCCACATTTGGAGTACTGCGTCCAGTTCTGGTCACCACACTACCAGAAGGACGTGGGGGCTTTGGAGAGAGTGCAGAGAAGGTTTACCAGGATGTTGCCTGGTATGGAGGGTCTTAGCTGTGAGGAGAGATTGGGCAAACTGGGGTTGTTCTCCCTGGAAAGACGGAGAATGAGGGGAGACCTAATAGAGGTGTACAAAGCTATGAGGGGTATGGATAGGGTGAACAGTGGGAAGCGACGATCATGAGGGGTCACAGGCTCAAAGTGAGAGGGGCGAGGTATAACTCCGATATCAGAGGGATGTATTTTACACAGAGGGTGGTGGGGGCCTGGAATGCACTGCCAAGTAGGGTGGTGGAGGCGGACACACTGGCATCGTTTAAGAGTTACCTGGATAGTCACATGAGCAGCCTGGGAATGGAGGGATACAAACGAATGGTCTAGTTGGACCAATGAGCGGCACAGGCTTGAAGGGCTGAATGGCCTGTTTCCTGTGCTGTCCTGTTCTTTGCAGGAGACCTCTTGGTCCACCGAGCCTGCAATGATAACAATCCCACCCAGGCCCTATCCCCGTAACCCCACCCTTGCTAATTCCCCTGACACTGAGGCTCCTCCCGCTCAGAAAGGACAGTAGGACTAGGGGGCACAGCCTCAGGATAAGGGGGGGGGGTGGTTTAGAACGGAGTTGAGGAGGAACTTCTTCACTCAAAGGGTGGTGAATCTCTGGAATTCTCTGCCCGTTGAAGTGGTGGAGGCTGCCTCGCTCAATATTTTTAAGACGTGGGTTGATGGGTTTTTGATAAGCGAGGGGATTAAGGGTTATGGGGAGAGGGCGGGAATGTGGAACTGAGCCACGACAGATCAGCCATGATCTTATTGAGTGGTGGGGCAGGCTCGAAGGGCTAGATGGCCTACTCCTGCTCCTATTTCTTATGTTCTTAGTCACATGAGCAGACTGGGAATGGAGGGATACAAACGAATGGTCTAGTTGGACCAATGAGCGGCACAGGCTTGAAAGGCTGAATGGCCTGTTTCCTGTGCTGTCCTGTTCTTTGCAGAAGGAGACCTCTTGGTCCACCGAGCCTGCAATGATAACAATCCCACCCAGGCCCTATCCCCGTAACCCCACCCTTGCTAGTTCCCCTGATACTGAGGGTCGACTTAGCATGGCCAATGCAGCTAACCAGCACGTCTTTCCGACTGTCAGAGGAAGACCGCGGAGGGAGAACCTGTGCAGACTGCGCTCAGATAGCTGGAAGCTGAACCTGGGTCCCTGGAGCTATGAGAACATAAGACATGCCGGATCATCGACATGGATACCATCATCACACGTGAGAATACCGTCCACCAGGTACATGGTAAATACTCTTGCAACTCGGCCAACATTGTCTACCTGATACGTTGCAAGAAAGGATGTCCCGAAGCATGGTACATTGGGGAGACCATGCAGACGCTACGACAACGGATGAATGAACATCGCTCGACAGTCACCAGGCAAGACTGTTCCCTTCCTGTTGGGGAACACTTCAGTGGTCACGGGCATTCAGCCTCTGACCTTCGGGTAAGCATTCTCCAAGGCGGCCTTCATGACACACGACAGCGCAGAGTCGCTGAACAGAGACTGATAGCCAAGTTCCGCACACATGAGGACGGTCTCAACAGGGATCTTGGGTTCATGTCGCACTATCTGTAACCCCCGTGACTTGCCTGGGTTTGCAAAACCTCACTTACTGTACTGTCTGGAGACAATACACATCTCTTTAAACTGTGATCAGTGCTCCTTCCACTCACATTATCAGCCACTTCAGGTCTTGAACAGCAGGTTAGGTGTAAAGATTCGCATTCTAATCAGTAATCTCTAAACTGTCTGTGCTTTATATGCTCTGTCTGAGGCCAGAACTCTCCATTCACCTGACGAAGAGGGTGTCCCTCGAAAGCTTGTGAGTATATTATCAAATAAATAGGTTGGACTAAAACCTGGTGTTGTCAGACTTTTTACTGTGTTTACGCCAGTCCAACGCCAGCATACCCACATCAGAACATAAGAGGCAGCAGTGCGAAGGGGATGGGTGGGATAATTGCCTATGCAGGCTCAATGGGCCAAGTCATCTCCTTCTGCACTGTAGAGACTGAGGAAACAGCAACCCAAAGTCAGAATGGAAAGAGAATAAAGGTTAAAATCCCCTCAAAAGAAGGAGCAAAACTTACAGCAACGTGATAGCCCCCACTTCTATAGTTAGAATATAAAGCTACCAGGGAGATGGAGCAGAGATGCCGTGCTTGGCCTCCCCCGTTAGAGGGAGCTCCCACCACCTCCCCACTCCAAAAATTACCATATAAGGTGGCACACAACGGAGGATAGGAATAAGTGTTGGTCTGATTTTGCTCTCTGCTGCTCCATTCTCCTTTAAAGTCAGGCTGACTTACCATCAGCGCAGCCATAGGATGGAACTATTTTAATCTTTAAACATCATTAACCTACTAATTTTATTACAAAACTTAAACTGGACACAGAGACATAATATCGATAACTGTACCATCTACAGTAGTTTTTAATTTGCATATCATCTCTAACTGGCCAATCCCACCACGGCCTTTTGTCTCTGGGCTCGGGGACAGTGCTCGTCAATCAAAGAGGTCTTCGGTTGGTGATTGGTTGTGTTTAAAATAAGGCCCGCCTCCCTCACTTTTCATTGGGTCAGAGGGATGTCAGTCACTAACTTCAGGTCAGGGTGCCGGCTGCCCCGCCCACTTTTGAGGCTGGACCTGTTCTGGCCCGACACTAGAGGGAGCAGGTCGTAGACATGCGCAGATGCAGTTGCAGGGCTGGGACTTAGAGAATATTAGGTGCCACCCGGAAGATATGGCTGTAAATGTAAAACTAATATAAGTGCTGCCAACAGTAACTGCTCACAAACATACAAATTAGGAGGAACAAGCCAATTGGCCCCTCAAGCCTGCTCCTGCACCGCCTTTCAATATGGCTGATCTGTTAGTAACTTGAACCCCACATTCCCGCCAACCCCTATAATCTTTCACCTCCTTGGTAAACAAGAATCTATCTCTCTCTGCCTTAAGAATAGAAAAGGACTCTCAACATAAGAAATAGGAGCAGGAGTAGGCCATCTAGCCCCTCGAGCCTGCCCCGCCATTCAATAAGATCATGGCTGATCTGTTGTGGCTCAGTTCCACTTTCCCGCTTTCTCCCCATAACCCTTAATTCCCTTGCCATGTCTTAAGTTTCCTTTGTACTTCTTGTTTCTGTTCGGGCCGTTCGCCTTTCTTTTTGGGGAGCCGCTCCTTTTTACTTTGTCCCAACGTAATTTCAGTTTGTTTACTTGGTTTGTCTGGCAAATACCCTTAATTCCCTTGTCTATCAGAAATCTATCTACCCGTGACTTAAATATATTCAACGAGGTAGTCTCCACCACTTCAATGGGCAGAGAATTCCAGAGATTCACCCTTTGAGTGAAGAAGTTCCTCCTCAACTCTGTTCTAAACTGTCCCCCCTTATTTTGAGGCTGTGCCCTCTAGTTCTGTGTTCCTTTCTAAGCAGAAAGAATCTCTCTACCTCTACCCTATCTACCCCCTTCATTATCTTGAAAGTCTCTATAAGATCTCCCCGCAGCCTTCTAAACTCCAACGAGTACAGACCCAGTCTATTCAATCTCTCCTCATAAGCTAACCCCCTCATCTCCCGTATCAGTCTGGTGAATCTTCTCTGTACTCCCTCCAAGGCCAATATATCCTTTCGCAAATAAGGGGACCGAAACTGCACACAGTACTCCAGCTGCGGCCTCACCAGTGCCCTGTACAGTTGCAGCAAGACCTCCCTGCTTTTATATTCTATCCCCCTTGATATAAAGGCCAACATTCCATTCACCTTCTTGATCACCTGCTGCAGACTGAATTTTGCGATTCGTACACAAGGACCCCCAGGTCCCTCTGCACAGTAGCATGCCCTTTAAATAATATTCCATCCTACTATTATTTCTACCAAAGTGGATTGCTTCCACTGCCTTTTGAGATAGAGAGGTTCACGACCCTCTGAGAGAGGGTCACCTCCATCCTAGTGAATGACCTCTTATTCAACAGTGACCCCCTAGTTCTAGATTCTCCCATAAGCAAAAACATCTCCTCCACATTCACCCTGTCAATACCCTTCGGAAACTTAATGGTTTCGATCAAGGAGATGGCACATTGGCACAGTGGCACACTGCTGCCTCAGAGCACCAGGGACCCGGGTTTGATTCCAGCCTTGGGTCGCTGCCTGTGTGGACTTTGCACATTCTCCCCATGTCTGCGTGGGTTTCTTCTGGGTGCTCTGGTTTCCAAAGATGTGCAGGTGAGGTGGATTGGCCATGCTAAATTGCCCCTTCATGTCCAAAGATGTCTAGGTTAGATGGATTAGCCATGGTAAATGTGTGGAGTTACGGGGATAGGGCATGAGAAGAGGCCTGGGTAAGAGACTCTGTCAGAGACAATTGGTGCAGTCAGTGGGCTGAATGAAGAAGTCATCGCTTATTCTTCTAAACTCCAACAGATACAGGTCTAACCTGTCCAATCTTTCCTCATAAGACAACCTGCCCATTCCTGGTATTAATCTGATAAACATTGTCTGAACTGCTTCTAATGCTCGACTCATCGATCGACAGTTCCGACGCGCCAAACCGCACCAACCTCCTCAGAAGACAAACGCAGTGGACAGAGCACCCTTCGTCATCCAGTACTTCCTTAAATATTCCTTAATTAAACCAATACTGGATGCAAAAAACCCCAGGGATAATCACAGCAATGTCCGATAAGAGGTAGTCACATATCCTGAGGCATGATCCATCACCGAGACCTGTCAGGGAACATTTCAAGAAGTCTCACGACACCAGGTTAAAGTCCAACAGTTTTATTTGGTAGCAAAAGCCACTAGCTTTCGGAGTGTTGCCCCTTCGTCAGGTGAGTGGGAGTTCTATTCACAAGCAGGGCATATAAAGACACAAACTCAATTTACAAAATAATGGTTGGAATGGGAGTCTTTACAGGAAATCAAGTCTTAAAGGTACAGACAATGTGAGTGGAGAGAGGGTTAGTATTAGAGTTGGTGAGGTTTTGCAAGCCCAGGCAAGTCATGGGGGTTACAGATAGTGCGACATGAACCCAAGATCCTGGTTGAGGCCGTCCTTATGTGTGCGGAACTTGGCTATCAGTCTCTGCTCAGCGACTCTGCGCTGTCATGTGTCATGAAGGCCACCTTGGAGAACGTTTACCCGAAGATCAGAGGCTGAATGCCCAAAGACCGCTGAAATGTTCCCCAACAGGAATAGAACACTCCTGCCTGGTGATTGTCGAGCGATGTTCATTCATCCATTGTCGTAGCGTCTGCATGGTCTCCCCAATGTACCAGGCCTCGGGACATCCTTTCCTGCAGCATACCAGGTAGACAACGTTGGCCGAGTTGCAAGAGTATGTACCGTGTACCTGGTGGATGGTGTTCTCACGTGAGATGATGGCATTCATGTCGATGATCCGGCATGTCTTACAGAGGTTGCTGTGGCAGGGTTGTGTGGTGTTGTGGTCACTGTTCTCCTGAAGGCTGGGGAGTTTGCTGCGGACAATAGTCTGTTTGAGGTTGTGCGGTTGGAAATGGATGAGAATCCCTCAGATACAGGAACTTCCTTCAGGACCACAGAGCTCTCTCTGTGCACCCCCCCGAAGGAGAAATGTGAGGTGTCTCACCCTGCTCCAGGGAACACACCCTGGGCTGGAAAATTATCTCAGAGGCCTGAGGCCTACTGACCCTTCGCCTCTTGCAGGTCCACCTTGACATCACCCTCAGTGGGGGCCGCGATCGGGCCTTGGAAGGGGGCCTGGGGAAGGGGCGGCAGCACTGCAGGGGTTCCGGGTTGGCCAGCGATCGAGGTGGGCCAGCAAACTGCAGGCTGACAGATAGGGGTCACTGAATCCTCTCAAACAAGCTCGTTCCCAGCTCCAGACGTGACCCTTCACCTGTGAACCAAAGCACCAGATCTTGCACACTGAGGATCATGTCACTCCCCCATCCTGAGCCATCCCACGTAAGGATGGAGTCTATTTGCCTCACCCTTACCCACTCCTTCAAGGCTCTCTGTCCTGTTCTGGTGCCCCTAACATGTCACCTCGCAGTGACCAACACTGCAGCAACAGATAAACATCAGCGATGCTGTTGTGTAGAGATGATAGAGTTCTGTATTTTAGTTAACGTATCAACATTTTAATTTGATTTGATTTATTATTGTCACACGTATTGGGATACAGTCTTGCTTTTTGCGCACTATACAGTCAAAGCAAACCGTTCATAGAGTACATGAGACTCGTTGGGGTCTTTTAAGAGACTTCTGGATGAGTACGTGGGATTTAATGGGATTGAGGGTTATAAATAGGCCTAGTAGGTAGGGGTATGATCAGCACAACTCGTGGGCCGAAGGGCCTGTTTGTGCTGTAGTGTTCTATGTTCTACGTTGAGTTGAGTATGGTTGAGTTTTTGATGCAGATGGAGGATGAGAAAGTAGGGTCCCGAACCTGTGTCCTCTGTTTGAACAGAGGGGAGTACGATAGGATGAGAGAGGAATTGGCAAATGTAGATTGGGGGCACAGATTGGCCAGTAGGACGGCTGAGGAACAGTGGAGGATCTTTAAGGAGATCTTTATCGGTGCTCAGCAGAAATATATTCCGATGGTAAAGAAGGAATGTAGGAGAAGGGATAATCAGCCGTGGTTATCGAAGGAAATAAAGGAGAGTATTAAATTAAAAGCTAATGCGTTCAGAGTGGCTAAAAGTAGTGGGCGATTAGAAGATTGGGAAAGGTTTAAAAATCAACAAAGATTGACTAAGAAGTTGATAAAGAAAGGAAGGATAGACTATGAAGCTAAACTAGCACTAAATATAAAAAAGGCCAGTAAGAGTTTTTACAAATATATAAAGGGGAGGAGGCTGGCTAGAGTGAATGTTGGACCCTTGGAGGATGAGAGGGGGGATTTAGTGGTGGGAGATGAGGAAATGGCTGAGGCCTTAAATAAGTTTTTTGCCTCGGTCTTCATGGAGGAGGACGAGAATAGTTTGCCGGATATTAAAGATAGAAGGATGGTAGGAGTTGGGGGCCTGAATGCGATTACTGTCACTAGAGAGGTAGTGCTTGATCAACTAGCGGGTCTGATGGTGGACAAGTCCCCAGGACCGGATGGAATGCATCCCAGGGTTCTGAAGGAAATGGCAGAGGTGATAGTAGATGCCTTTGTGATTATTTACCAAACTTCGCTGGATTCCGGGGAGGTGCCGGAAGATTGGAAAACAGCTAATGTTACGCCGCTGTTTAAAAAAGGCAGCAGGCAAAAGGCTGGGAATTATAGGCCGGTTAGTTTAACGTCTGTAGTTGGAAAAATGCTTGAATCTGTCATCAAAGAAGAAATAGCGAGGCACCTAGAAAGGAATGGTTTGTTCAAGCAGATGCAGTGCAGATTCGTTAAGGGGAAGTCGTGTTTGATGAATTTATTGGATTTCTATGAGGATGTGACTAGTACGGTAGACAGAGGGGAACCAGTGGATGTGGTGTTTCTAGATTTTCAAAAGGCGTTTGATAAGGTGCCTCATAAAAGGTTACTACAGAAGGTAAGGGGGCATGGAGTTGGGGGTAAGGTGTTAGCGTGGATAGAGGATTGGCTGTCTAATAGGAAGCAGAGAGTTGGTATCAATGGGTGCTATTCGGATTGGCAGTTGGTGACTAGTGGAGTGCCCCAGGGGTCGGTGCTGGGGCCTCAGATATTTACCATTTATATAGATGATCTGGAGGAGGGGGCTGAGTGTAGGGTGATGAAATTTGCTGATGACACGAAGATGAGTAGAAAAGCAAATTGCGTGGAGAGTGTGGAAAGTCTGCAGAGGGATCTGGATAGGCTGAGCGAGTGGGTGAGGACCTGGCAGATGGAGTACAATGTTAGCAAGTGTGAGATTATCCACTTTGGCAGAAATAATAGTAGGAGGGATTATTATTTAAAGGGCGAAAAGCTGCAGCATGCTACGGTGCAGAGGGACCTGGGGGTCCTTGTGCATGAGTCGCAAAAACCCAGTCTGCAGGTGCAGCAGGTGATCAAGAAGGCAAATGGGATGCTGGCCTTTATAGCGAGGGGGATAGAATATAAAAGTAAGGAGGTCTTGCTGCAACTGTACAGGGCACTGGTGAGGCCGCAGCTGGAGTACTGTGTGCAGTTTTGGTCGCCGCACTTGCGCAAGGATATTTTGGCCTTGGAGGGAGTGCAGAGGAGGTTCACTAGGCTGATACCGGAGATGAGGGGGTTGGACTATGAAGAGAGACTAAATAGACTGGGTCTGTACTCGGAGTTTAGAAGGCTGAGGGGGGATCTTATAGAGACATGTAAGATAATGAAGGGGATGGATAGGATGGAGGTAGAGAGATTCTTCCTGCTTAGAAAGGACAGCAGGACTAGAGGGCACAGCCTCAAGATAAGGGGGGGGCAGTTTAGATCAGAGTTGAGGAGGAACTTCTTCACTCAAAGGGTGGTGAATCTCTGGAATTCTCTGCCCGTTGAAGTGGTGGAGGCTGCCTCGCTGAATATATTTAAGTCACGGGTAGATAGATTTCTGATAGACAGGGGAATTAAGGGTTATGGGGAGAAAGCGGGAAAGTGGAACTGATCCACTTCAGATCAGCCATGATCTTATTGAATGGCGGGGCAGGCTCGAAGGGCTAGATGGCCTACTCCTGCTCCTATTTCTTATGTTCTTATGTTCTCTTTTGTTTTGGAAATCAACGAAAGTAATTTTTAAAAAAGCAAAATTATCATTTGCAGAGACAGCGCACGCCTCTCACAGTCAGTACTAGATGCAATCAAATTGTCTTTTCATTTTAATAAAATAAAGGCAAAATACTGCAGATGCTGGAATCGGAAACATTCTTTCCATTACTTGTGTCTGTCTCAACCTTTCCGCACCCTGACAGTACATAGTCAGACTTTTGTTTGTTTTTGTAGTTTATTATTCCTGGAACAGGTAGTTAAATTGTCTCCAGGGGGTTTATAGATTGAGGGGCATTTCACCACATCAAGCATAGCCACACACACTAACTAAGGGGCAATTTAACATGGCCCATCCACCTAGTTTGTATGAATGGAAAACAGAGAGCCCAGCTGTGACGATACCTTGCCTTTAAGAGATATATTTTTTTCTTGTATGTATGAGGCAGGGTTTTATTGCAAGGAGTCGATTTGTCTGAAAAAGTTCACAGCTCCACGCTGAGACTGCAGGATAATAACTCAAATTTAGCTAGTGGTGTGTTTACCTAAACCAAGTTAATACATTTGTGTTTACTTAGGTTTCCCTTTGGGTTTCAGATTAGAGTTTTGATTGGGTTGATTGACAGGGATAGAGTCATGAGTCGCAAAAACCCAGCCTGCAGGTGCAGCATGTGGTCAGGAAGGCGAATGGGATGCTGGCCTTCATAGCGAGGGGGATTGAATATAAAAGTAGGGAGGTCTTGCTGCAGCTGTATAGGGCATTGGTGAGGCCGCAGCTGGAGTACTGTGTGCAGTTTTGGTCGCCGCACTTACGCAAGGATATTTTGGCCTTGGAGGGAGTGCAGAGGAGGTTTACTAGGCTGATACCGGAGTTGAGGGGGTTGAGCTATGAGGAGAGGCTGAATAAACTAGGCTTGTACTCATTAGAGTTTAGAAGAATGAGGGGAGATCTCATTGAGACGTATAAGATGATGAATGGGATGGATAGGATAGAGGTGGAGAGACTCTTCCCGCTCAGAAAGGACAGTAGGACTAGGGGGCACAGCCTCAAGATAAAGGGGGAGCGGTTTAGAACGGAGTTGAGGAGGAACTTCTTCACTCAAAGGATGGTGAATCTCTGGAATTCTCTGCCCGTTGAAGTGGTGGAGGCTACCTTGCTAAATATTTTTAAGACACGGGTTGATAGGTTTTTGATAAGAGAGGGGATTAAGGGTTATGGGGAGAGGGCGGGAATGTGGAACTGAGCCACGACAGATCAGCCATGATCTTATTGAATGGCGGGGCAGGCTTGAGGGGCTAGATGGCCTACTCCTGCTCCTATTTCTTATGTTCTTATGTTCTTATGTTCTATAGGGGGGAACTCAGATGCAGGGAAGATACACAGTGTTGCTGTTATATGGGCGGTACAGTGGTTAGCGCTGTTGCCTCAAAGCACTAGGGTCCTGGGTTCGATTCCTGGCTTGGGCCACTGTCTGTGTGGAGTCTGCACATTCATTCCGAGTCCGTGTGGATTTCCTCCGGGTGCTCCAGTTTCCTCCCACAGGCGAAAAGATGTGCTGGTTAGATGCATTGGCCGTACTAAACTCTCTTTCAATGCACCCGGACAGGTGCCAGGGTGTGGCGACTCGGGCATTTTCACAGTAACTTCATTGCAGTGTTAATGTAAGCCTACTTGTGACGCTCATAAATAAACTTTAAACCTTAAGCACCCTGTTCTTGCAATGCCCTTGGCGGACATTCTCTGCAGGGCTGGGAACTGGAGGGCCCTGGCTTCCTCTCGGGCGTGGAGATGCCGGCGTTGGACTAGAGTGGGCACAGTAAGAGGTCTCACAACACCAGGTTAAAGTCCAACAGGTTTATTTGGTAGCACAAACCACAAGCTTTTGGAGCGATGCCCCTTCATCAGGTAAGTTGGAGTTCTGATCACAAACAGGGTATATAAAGACTCAAACTCAATTTACAAAATAATGGTTGGAATGTGAGTCTTTACAGGTAATCAAGGTACAGACAATGTGAGTGGAGAGAGGGTTAAGCACAGGTTAAAGAGATATGTATTGTCTCCAGACAGGACAGTTAGTGAGATGTTGCAAACCCAGGCAAGTCACGGGGGTTACAGATAGTGTGACATGAACCCAAGATCCCGGTTGAGGCCATTATATAATTATAATTATAATTAATTATATAATTATATAATATATAATTATATATAATTATAATTATAATTATTATTAATTATAATTATACCGGGAATTATAGACCGGTGAGTCTTACTTCTGTTGTGGGCAAGGTTTTAGAAAAAATTATTAGGGATAGGATTTATAGTTATTTGGAGTGTAATGAATTGATTAGAAATAGTCAGCATGGTTTTGTAGCGGGAAGGTCGTGCCTTACTAACCTTATTGAGTTTTTTGAGAAGGTGACCAAAGAGGTGGATGGGGACAAGGCAGTTGACGTGGTATATATGGATTTTAGTAAGGCGTTCGATAAGGTTCACCATGGTAGGCTTCTGCAGAAAATGCAGATGTATGGGATTGTGGGTAATCTTGGAAGTTGGATCAGGAATTGGCTATCAGATAGAACATAGAACATAGAACATAGAACATTACAGCGCGGAACAGGCCCTTCGGCCCACAATGTTGCGCCGACCAGTCTTATTTTAAAAAAAAAACATTGACCCACTAATCTAAACCACTCCTTTTTCGTCCATAAACCTATCCACCAATCTCTTAAACGCCCCCAAACTAGGCGCATTTACAACTGCAGCAGGCAGGGCATTCCAGTCCCTCACCACCCTCTGGGTAAAGAACCTGCCCCTGACATCCGTCCTATAACTACCCCCCCTTAATTTAAAGCCATGCCCCCTCGTGCTAGATTTCTCCATCCGAGGAAACAGGCTATCACCATCCACCCTATCTAAACCTCTAATCATCTTATATGTTTCTATAAGATCCCCTCTTAGCCGCCTTCTTTCCAGTGAAAACAACCCCAAATCCCTCAGTCTCTCCTCATAGGACCTCCCCTGCATACCAGGCAACATCCTGGTAAACCTCCTCTGCACCCTCTCCAAAGCCTCCACATCCTTCCTGTAATGTGGGGACCAGAACTGCACACAGTACTCCAAGTGCGGCCGCACCAGAGTTGTGTACAGTTGCAACATGACGCTGCGACTCCTAAATTCAATCCCCCTACCAATAAACGCCAAGACACCGTATGCCTTCTTAACAACGTTATCTACTTGATTCCCAACTTTCAGGGATCTATGTACACATACACCTAGATCCCTCTGCTCCTCCACTCTATTCAAAGTCCTCCCGTTAGTCCTATACTCAACACATCTGTTATTCCTACCGAAATGGATTACCTCACACTTCTCCGCATTAAACTCCATCCGCCACCTCGCGACCCAGCTCTGCAACCTGTCCAAGTCACCCTGCAAACTTCGACACCCTTCCTCACAATCTACCACACCTCCGACTTTGGTGTCATCAGCAAACTTACTAATCCACCCAACTATACCCTCATCCAGATCATTAATAAAGATTACGAACAGCAGTGGCCCCAAAACAGATCCCTGAGGCACACCACTCGTAACCGAACTCCATGATGAATAATTACCATCAACCACCACCCTCTGTCTCCTATCTGCTAACCAATTCCTGATCCAAGTACCTAAATTACCACCAATCCCATACATCTGCATTTTCTGCAGAAGCATACCATGGTGAACCTTATCAAACGCCTTACTAAAATCCATATATACCACATCTACTGCCTTACCCCTATCCACCTCTTTGGTCACCTTCTCAAAGAACTCAATAAGGTTAGTAAGGCACGACCTTCCCGCTACAAAACCATGCTGACTATCTCTAATCAATTCATTACTCTCCAAATAACTATAAATCCTATCCCTAATAATTCTTTCTAAAACCTTGCCCACTACAGAAGTAAGACTCACTGGTCTATAATTCCCAGGGAAGTCTCTGCTCCCCTTCTTAAACAATGGGACAACATTCGCTGTCCTCCAATCATCCGGTACTATACCAGAGACCAACGACGACCTGAAGATCAGAGCCAGTGGCTCTGCAATCACCTCTCTTGCCTCCCATAGAATCCTAGGGTAAATCCCGTCAGGACCAGGGGACTTATCTATTTTCAACCCTTCTAGAATATCCAACACATCCTCTGTATCAACTACAATACTTTCTATTTTACACCCCTTCACCCCAGTGACCTCCTCAGCTACATTCATATCGTCCTGTGTGAACACCGAAGAGAAATAATGGTTCAATGCCTCTCCAATCTCTTCCGGTTCCACACACAACTTCCCCCTACTGTCTGTAACTGGCCCTAATCTTGCCCTGACCAACCTTCTATTCTTGACATACCTATAGAACGCCTTAGGATTCTCCTTAATCCTATCAGCCAAAGTCATCTCATGCCCTCTTCTAGCCCTTCTTAACTCCCTCTTCAACTCCCTCCTAGCCAATCTAAAGCTTTCTACTGCACTACCCGAGCCCTCAAGCCTCATCCGAACATAAGCCTCCTTCTTCTTCCTAACCAACAAATCAACTTTTTTCGTGCACCACGGTTCCCTAGCCCTACCAATTCCTCCTTGCCTGACAGGGACATACCTATCACAGACCCACAGTAGCTGCTCCTTGAACAAACTCCACATTTCAGACGTTCCTAGTCCCTGTAATCTCCTAGTCCAACCAATGCTTCCTAATTCTCTCCTAATGGCCTCATAGTTACCCTTCCCCCAGCTAAAACTACTGACCCGAGGTTCATGCCTATCCCTTTCCATCACTAAGGTGAACGTAACCGAATTGTGGTCACTATCACCAAAAAGCACACCAACTTCCAAGTCTAGCACCTGGTCTGGCTCATTTCCCAGCACCAAGTCCAATATAGCCTCACCTCTAGTTGGCCTATCTACATATTGAGTTAAAAAACCTTCCTGCACACTTTGAACAAAAACTGACCCCTCTAACGAGCTAGAGCTATAGCTATTCCAATCAATGTTAGTAAAGTTAAAATCCCCCATAACAATTACCCTATTACTTTCACTCCTAACCAGGATCGTCTCTGCAATCCTTTCCTCAACCTCTCTAGAACTTTTTGGAGGTCTATAAAAGACTCCCAACAGGGTGACCTCTCCTCTCCTATTTCTAATTTCTGCCCATACTACCTCAACAGACAAATCCTCATTAAACTTCCTCTCTGACACTGTGATATAGTCCTTGACCAATAATGCTACTCCACCCCCCCTTCTACCTCCTTCTCTACTCCGACTAAAGCACTTGTACCCTGGCACCTGCAACATCCATTCCTGACCCTGCTCTATCCACGTCTCTGAAATGGCCACAACATCAAAGTCCCAGGTACTGGTCGATAGGAGACAGAGGGTGGTGGTGGATGGTAAATATTCATCATGGAGTTCGGTTACGAGTGGTGTGCCTCAGGGATCTGTTTTGGGGCCACTGTTGTTTGTAATTTTTATTAATGATCTGGATGAAGGTATAGTTGGGTGGATTAGTAAATTTGCTGATGACACCAAAGTTGGAGGTGTGGTAGATAGTGAGGAAGGGTGTCATAGTCTGCAGGGAGACTTAGATAGGTTGCAGAGCTGGGCCGAGAGGTGGCGGATGGAATTTAATGCGGAGAAGTGTGAGGTAATTCACTTTGGTAGGAGCAACAGATGTGTCGAGTATAGGGCTAACGGGAGGACTTTGAATAGTGTGGATGAACAGAGGGATCTAGGTGTATGTGTACATAGATCCCTGAAAGTTGGGAATCAAGTGGATAAGGTTGTTAAGAAGGCGTACGGTGTCTTGGCGTTTATTGGTAGGGGGATTGAATTTAGGAGTCGCAGTGTAATGTTGCAACTGTACACTACTCTAGTGCGGCCGCACTTGGAGTACTGTGTGCAGTTCTGGTCCCCGCATTACAAGAAGGATGTGGAGGCGTTGGAGAGGGTGCAGAGGAGGTTTACTAGGATGTTGCCTGGTATGGTGGGGAGGTCCTATGAGGAGAGACTGAGGGATTTAGGGTTGTTTTCGTTGGAAAGAAGGCGGCTAAGAGGGGATCTTATTTAAACATATAAGATGATTAGAGGTTTAGATAGGGTGGATAGTGATAGCCTTTTTCCTCGGATGGAGAAAGCTAGCACGAGGGGGCATGGCTTTAAATTAAGGGGGGGTAGCTACAGGACGGATGTCAGGGGTAGGTTCTTTACCCAGAGGGTGGTGAGGGATTGGAATGCCCTGCCTGCTGCAGTTGTAAATGCGTCTAGTTTGGGGGCATTTAAGAGATCTCTGGATAGGTTTATGGACGAAAAGGGATTGGTATAGTTCTGCGCTGTAATGTTCTATGTTCTATGTTCTATGTTCTATGTTCTATCCTCATGTGTGCGGAACTTGGCTATCAGTCTCTGCTCAGCGACTGTGTTCAGGTAGCACTGATGTTGCCCTGTCAACCTGTTCTGGTAAATGTGCTTAAGATGTGTTGGTGTGAGGAAAGGGACAGGCAGATTAGCTGGTCATTCCCAGGATCCCCTTGGCGGAAGGCCCCGGGATTTGTTCCAGCGCTTCCTCCACTTTCTGGGTGCTCGTGGGGCCCTGGGCTACACCATGGGGTGAGGGACGGCCGGAGTGAGCTCCAGATCCTCAATATTATCTGGCGTTTCTAGTCCTGGTGTTGAAGGCCTCAGCTACAGGCCCGAGGGACTGACCAAGTTACATCATTCTCCAATCGTGGCCCTGACTTCTTGTCAGAGCCTTTGTGAATTTGATTTGGTTTACTCTTGTCACATGTATTAGTGAAAGTATTATTTCTTGCGCACTATACAGACAAAGCATACCGTTCATAGAGAAGGAAAGGAGAGAGTGCAGAAGTGTTGCAGTCATAGTTAGGGTGTAGAGAAAGATTAACTAAATGCGAGGTAGGTCCATTCAAAAGCCTGATGGGAGCAGGGAAGAAGCTGTTCTTGAGTCGGTTGTTATGGGACCTCAGACTTTTGTATCTTTTTCCCGACGGAAGAAGGTGGAAGAGAGAATGTCCGGGGTGTGTGTGGGGTACTGGGCTGCTTTGCCAAGGCAGTGGGAAGTGTAGACAGAGTCAATGGATGGGAGGCTGGTTTGCGTGATGGATTGAGGCTACATTCACAACCCTTTTGTAGTTCCTTGTGGTCTTGGGCAGAGCAGGAGCCCAGACCGAGGTGTGATACAACCAGAAAGAATGCTTTCTGCGGGGCAGCTATAAAAATCGTAACTGGAATTCCAAATTTCCTTAGTCTTCTGAGAAAGTAGCTTTCTTAACTATAGTGTTGGCATAGGGATGCCAGGGTCATGCACCGACCGACTCAAGAACAGCTTCTTCCCTGCTGCCATCAGACTTTTGAATGGACCTACCTCGCATTAAGTTAACCTTTCTCTACACCCTCGCTATGACTTGTTGGTGATCTGGACACCTGAAACATAAAATTCTCAGCCATTTCTTCTTCATCTCCATTGACGTAGACAGGGGATGTTCCTCTCTACACTTCCTGAAGTTGATGACAATCTCTTTTGTTTTGTTGACATTGAGGGAGCGATTATTATCACCGCACCAGTTCACCAGATTCTCTATCTCATTCCTGTACTCCGTCTCGTCATTGTTTGAGATCCGACCCACTATGGTGGTGTCATCAGCAAACTTGAAAATGGAGTTGGAGGGGGATTTGGCCGCACAGATGCCACCTTTGCCCTGTTGGCCTGGATGCCACCCATCGCCGGCATCATCTCCTATGACCGGAGGCTTTGGAACTCCGCCGTTTGGCCTTGCAGTTGGAGGAATGTACAGGTGAGGCCACAGCTGGAGAACTGGGTGCAGTTCTAGCCTCCTCACGATATGATTGCGCTAGAAGGAGTACGGGGGAGATTCACAAGGGTGTTGCTTGGGGTGGAACGTTTGAGTTATAGAGAGAGGCTGGACAGGCCTGGATTATTTCCTCCAGAGCAGAGAAATCTGAGGAGGGGACATGATTGAAGTGTATAAGATTATGAGGGGTATGGACAGGTGAATAAGGTGCCTTGGATGAGGGGCAGTCACGAGGGGAGAGAAGATTCAGAGGGGATTTGAGAAAAAAGTATTTTCACTCAGAGGATGATGGGAATCTGGTATGCGCTGCCTGGGAAGATGGCGGATGCAGGAAACCTCACAACCTCTAAAAAATATTTGGACGAGCACTTGAAATATCAGAACATTCAAGGATATGGGACAAGTGCTGGGAAGTTGGGATTCACGCAACTTTAGTTGTAGTTGGTGCAGACTCAACTTTTCCGTACTGCACACTCTATGACTCTTCCCACTTGGAAGGCGAATGGGATGCTGGCCTTCATAGCGAGGGGGATTGAATATAAAAGTAGGGAGGTCTTGCTGCGGCTGTATAGGGCACTGGTGAGGCCGCAGCTGGAGTACTGTGTGCAGTTTTGGTCGCCGCACTTACGCAAGGATATTTTGGCCCTGGAGGGAGTGCAGAGGAGGTTTACTAGGCTGATGCCGGAGTTGAGGGGATTGAACTATGAGGAGAGGCTGAATAAACTAGGCTTGTACTCGTTAGAGTTTAGAAGAATGAGGGGAGATCTCATTGAGACGTATAAGATGATGAATGGGATGGATAGGATAGAGGTGGAGAGACTCTTCCCGCTCAGAAAGGACAGTAGGACTAGGGAGCACAGCCTCAAGATAAAGGGGGGAGGCGGTTTAGAACGGAGTTGAGGAGGAACTTCTTCACTCAAAGGGTGGTGAATCTCTGGAATTCTCTGCCCGTTGAAGTGGTGGAGGCTGCCTCGCTAAATATTTTTAAGAAGCGGGTTGATGGGTTTTTGATAAGAGAGGGGATTAAGGGTTATGGGGAGAGGGCGGGAAAGTGGAACTGAGCCACGACAGATCAGCCATGATCTTATTGAATGGCGGGGCAGGCTCGAAGGGCTAGATGGCCGACTCCTGCTCCTATTTCTTATGTTCTTATGTTCTTATGTTCATTCCAGTGGTTAAGACAAGAGCGGAGTGCCAAGGGCAGACACACTCTTGTAGATCGCAGTAGATCATTTGTTTTCTTCCTACGTTGAACCCGTGGCCTTCCAGTCACACTGCTGGCTCTATGTCGATAGATGTCTCTTTTTTTACATCCACAGGCGATTTGGTCCGCCTTGTTGGCCAACGAGGGGCATACACGCGGTGAGTCGTACGAGGGCTGCTCTTGGATGTTGCTTTGAGAGTTGCCCAGTGCGTTAGTGTACACTCTTCATAGCGAGGGGGATTGAATATAAAAGTAGGGAGGTCTTGCTGCAGCTGTATAGGGCATTGGTGAGGCCGCAGCTGGAGTACTGTGTGCAGGTTTGGGCGCCGCACCTGCGCAAGGATATTTTGGCCCTGGAGGGAGTGCAGAGGAGGTTGACTAGGCTGATACCGGAGTTGAGGGGATTGAGCTATGAGGAGAGGCTGAATAAACTAGGCTTGTACTCGTTAGAGTTTAGAAGAATGAGGGGAGATCTCATTGAGACGTATAAGATGATGAATGGGATGGATAGGATAGAGGTGGAGAGACTCTTCCCGCTCAAAAAAGACAGTAGGACTAGGGGGCACAGCCTCAAGATAAAGGGGGTGCGGTTTAGAACAGAGATGAGGAGGAACTTCTTCACTCAAAGGGTGGTGAATCTCTGGAATTCTCTGCCCGTTGAAGTGGTGGAGGCTGCCTCGCTAAATATTTTTAAGAAGCGGGTTGATGGGTTTTTGATAAGAGAGGGGATTAAGGGTTATGGGGAGAGGGCGGGAATGTGGAACTGAGCCACGACAGATCAGCCATGATCTTATTGAATGGCGGGGCAGGCTCGAAGGGCTAGATGGCCTACTCCTGCTCCTATTTCTTATGTTCTTATGTTCTTATGTTCATTCCAGTGGTTAAGACAAGAGCGGAGTGCCAAGGGCAGACACACACTCTTGTAGATCGCAGTAGATCATTTGTTTTCTTCCTACGTTGAACCCTTGGCCTTCCAGTCACACTGCTGGCTCTATGTCGATAGATGTCTCTTTTTTTACATCCACAGGCGATTTGGTCCGCCTTGTTGGCCAACGAGGGGCATACACGCGGTGAGTCGTACGAGGGCTGCTCTTGGATGTTGCTTTGAGAGTTGCCCAGTGCGTTAGTGTACACTTAAACTGGACCATTTGATGGGCAACATGACAGCTCAGTGACTATCACTGTTTGCTGTGCTGATACAGGGACCTGGGTCGGATCTCCGACTTGGGTCGGTGCCTGTGGGAGTTTGCACATTCTCCCCGTGCTTGCGTGGGTTTTCTCCGGTTTCCTCCCACACCCCAAAAACAGGCTGATTGGTGTTAACAAATTGTCCCTAAATTAGATCTCCCTTAATCTGGCGCACACATATAATTCTCTAAATTTGCTTTATTTTGGAGTCGAAGAGGCTTAGACAAAAGTCGTAGGTAGGAGAAGGATTAGAATGAGGCGCTCACTGAGTGTTAAAATGGGTGGTGCGGGATTGTAGGGCGGAGGGGCCTGTTTCCTGTGCTGTGTTGTTCTTTGTTGACCAGTGCTGCCCCACCATCTCCCGGGTAGGATAGGTGACCTTTCTAGATTGGGTAAATTGTGACCTCCACGGTATCCAACAACTGAGCGAAGGGCCCCCCCTCTGAAAATCTGGGAGGTGATCCTCGAGCTGCGACCCTCCTGGTTGGAGATCGAGTGCTGCGGAGACATTTAAACGCAGCATCCCTTTGACTGAAGTGCTGATATGACCCCTGGGGGTCGGGCAGGGTTGGGGGGGGTGAAACAGATGCCTTAAGCATGGCATTTTTCACGTAGGAAAAATAAAAGTTCAAAGCGTCTAAAGATTGCGATTTAGATCGCATCCCCAGGATTTGCACTGGGCGGCACAGTGGGTTAGCACTGCTGCTTCACAGCTCTAGGGTCCTGGGTTCGATTCCCGGCTTGGGTCACTGTGTGCAGTTTGCACATTCTCCTCGTCTCTGCGTGGGTTTCCTCCGGGTGCTCCGGTTTCCTCCCACAGTCCAAAGATGTGTGGGTTAGGTTGATTGGCCATGCTAAGAAATTGCCCCTTAGTGTCCAGAGAAGCATAGGTTAGAGGGATTAGTGGGTATAATATGTCGGGATATGGGGGTAGGGCCTGGGTGTGATTGTGTTCGGTGCAGACTCGATGGACCGAAGGGCCTCTTCTTGCATTGTAGGGTTCTATGATCTATGATTTGGAATTGAATCCAATTCAAGATCCCCACGAGAGAGAGAAGCAAGATCCAAGCTGATAGGATAAAGCATTGCACCCCATCTTGGGATTGATCTTAGCCAGTTTGCCCGGGGTGACTATCTGTGTGCTGTTAGCATGTTATCCCCAAGTCTCAAACAAAAACAGGGAATGCTGGAGGATCTCGGCAGGCCTCTCTCTGTGGAGAGAGAATAGAGCCAACGTTTCGAGTCTGGACAACCCTTAGTTCGAGCGAAGAAAATCAGTCCAGATTTAATCAGTCCAGCTGTAATTAGACAAAGGGAGTGTAAATGGTGATGAGAAAGGTGCTAAAAGTTCTATTAAAGTGATTAGAAAGTATGAAGAGCAGAAGAAGCACAGATTGTTAAGCGATGATCTGAGGAATGTGGCAGTGGCCTTGAAGGGGTTTGGAGGCAAAATGGAGAGCAACGTCTCAGAAGTAAGAATGAAGACTTATAAAAATGGATGAGATGAGAAGAAGAATTGAAACAAAATCAGTGGAAATAGGGTGAAGGTGGAGGAGAGTTCGTGCGCTGAATTTGTCAAACTCTGTTCAGTCTGGAAGCCATGAAGTGCCCAATCGGAAAGTGAGGTTTTGTCCCTCCAGTTTGCATTGGGGTTTATTAGAACATTGCAGAAGACCAAGGATGGACATGAGGACAGGTACTGTATTGAAGCGAAAAGCCACAGAAAATTCAGGGTCCTACTTGTGGATGGATCGAAGGTGTTTAGTAAAGCGGTCACCCAGTCTGCGTTTGGTCTCTCCGATTGGGAGACCACATTGGGAGCAGTGAATGTAATAGATTAGATTGAAAGAGGTGTGTGTGAAACACTTCTCCATTCCTCTTCTCCATTCCTCTTCTCCATTCCTCTTCTCCATTCCTCTTCTCCATTCCCACATCTCCATTCCTCTTCTCCATTCCCACATCTCCATTCCTCTTCTCCATTCCTCTTCTCCATTCCTCTTCTCCATTCCTCTTCTCCATTCCCACATCTCCATTCCTCTTCTCCATTCCTCTTCTCCATTCCTCTTCTCCATTCCTCTTCTCCATTCCCACATCTCCATTCCTCTTCTCCATTCCTCTTCTCCATTCCTCTTCTCCATTCCCACATCTCCATTCTACACCCTCCACCAGCCACCCCCCCAGCCACCACTGCCCCCCCACCCCACCACCACCACCATCCCCCCCACCCACCCCATCCCCGGCCCGGCCCCTCCCCCGCCCCTCGGTCCTCCACAGCAACTATCGCATGCCACCGGCAGTCCCTTAACAATAAGAACATAAGAAATAGGAGCAGGAGTAGGCCATCCAGCCCTTCGAGCCTGCCCCACCATTCAATAAGATCATGGCTGATCTGTTGTGGATCAGTTCCACTTTCCCGCCCTCTCCCCATAACCCTTAATCCCCTTGTCTATCAGAAATCTATCTACCCGTGACTTAAATATATTCAGCGAGGCAGCCTCCACCACTTCAACGGGCAGAGAATTCCAGAGAGAGTGAAGAAGTTCCTCCTCAACTCCAATCTAAACTGCCCTCCCCCCATTTTGAGTTTGTGTCCTCTAGTTCTTATTTCCTTTCTAAGTGGAAATAATCTCTCTGCCTCTACCCTATCTAGCCTCTTCATTATCTTATATATCTCTATAAGATCCCCCCTCAGCCTTCTAAACTCCAACGAGTACAGGCCCAATCTACTCAATCTCTCCTCATAAACTAACCCTAATCTGTAACCCTAAGATAATGTGTACCTCTATTCTGCCATTCACACATTCTGATCACTTCATGGATGCCTTTCTCAGCCTTTCTCATCACCATTGACAATTTCTTTGTCCTATTCCTGCCCCCCAACCCTCAAGGTATAAATCTCTTCTGTGTTTTTAAATTCATTCTGGCCAGCATTTATTGATGTGGAGATGCCGGCATTGGACTGGGGTAAACACAGTAAGAAGTCTCACAACACCAGATTAAAGTCCAACAGGGTAGCACAGTGGTTAGCACGGCTGCTTCACAGCACCAGGGACCCGGGTTCGATTCCCGGCTTGGGTCACTGTCTGTGTGGAGTTTGCACATTCTCCTCGTGTCTGCGTGAGTTTCCTCCGGGTGCTCCGGTTTCCTCCCACAGTCCAAAGATGTGCGGGTTAGGTTGATTGGCCATAAAAATTGCCCCTTAGACTCCTGAGATGTGTAGGTTAGAGGGGTTAGCAGGTAAATATGTAGGGATATGGGAGTAGGGTCTGGGTGGGATTGTGGTTGGTGTAGACTCGATGGGCTGAATGGTCTCCTTCTGCACTGTAGGGTTTCTATGTTTCTAGGTTTATTTGTAGCAAATGGCACTAGCTTTTGGAACTGGTTGTTCCTTTGTCAGGCAGGTCAGAACTCTCATCCACCTGAGAAAGGAACAGCCAGTTCCGAAAGCTCGTGCCATTTGCTACAAATAAACCTGTTGGACTTTAGCCTGGTGTTACGAGACTTTTTACAGCATTGATTGCCCACCCCTATTTTTGCTTTCAACTCTGGCAAAGGGTTATCCAGACTCCAAACATTGGCTCTATTCTCTCCCTGCAGTTGCTGTCAGACCTGCTGAGATTTTCCAGCACTGCCTGATTTTGTTCCAGATTGCAGCATCTGCAGCATTTTGCTTCCACCTCCCCAGGTTTTCCCAGCGTGCACTGAGGCAGGTAGCCGCCCCCAAAACACAACCAATCGGGTGGAGGGCTCCCAATTGAGTGGCATTAGGCTCAACCAATAACCAAGAAGGAAGGGCGGGGCTCTAATGTGACTGACAGCTCGCAAATACATTGGGAGGCGGTGCCGCAGAGTAGTTGACCAATGGGAGCGAATATGCAAATATATATGAACAAGGAAACTCTAAAAACCGACAAATCTCCACATTTATCCTAAATTCAGATGATATGTCCCAGCAACAATTACCTATCGGGAATATATAATGTTAATATGGTGAAACAAGCTGAATGAGCGAGGCGCAGCCACCTTATGTAAAAGTGATTAGCTCTGAAGGATAGGAAACTGAGCCATCCTTTTTCCAGCTCTGGCATGTCTCCTCCGAGGTTGTGTCGACTTTTAATTGACAATTTTTGGCCCGGGGAGGTGGAGGAGGCTCCCTCTGCTTTGTGCTGAGGGAGGCCAAGGTTTGGTTTCCTCTGTTCCGTCTCCCTGATTGTGTCTAAACCTCAGTGATAGAAACCTAATGGAGCAATAATAATCTCTGATCTGTTTATGAGCAGTAAGAAGCTCCAAGATTTGGCTGGTGGTGAGAAGGGCACTCCATTAGATCGTTCATACATGCTCAAGGTCTCAGCAGCACTGCACGCTGCCCTTAAAGCAATTGCGGGGCTGATGAGACGGTCACACACCTCCTTGTGGAATGTGCCTTTGCAAAGAAGGTCTGGAGTGAGATGCAGTGGTACTTGTCGAGGTTCGTCCCGAGCAGCTCGGTGACGCAGGACTCTGTGCTCTACGGGCTGTTTCCGGGAACGCACACCGAGACAAATATCAACTGCTGCTGGAAGGTCATCAACTCGGTGAAGGACGCACTTTGGTCCGCCCGAAACTTGCTGATCTTCCAGCTGAAAGAACTGTCCTCGACCGAGTGTTGCAGACTGGCACATTCCAAGGTCCAGGACTACGTGCTGAGGGACGGGCTGAAGCTTGGGGCAGCCGCCGCAAAGGCACAATGGGGAAAGGCCACACTGTAAGGCCTTTTAACGGAGGCAGACCGAGGGCCCAGGAACTGCAGAATACCCTCGACCTGCGTAACTGTGTGCCAATCTGAGCACTAACGGCACACAGTAATTTACTGAGGCATGGATATAGTTTTAAGTATTGAAATGTAATCATTGTAATTTGTACAAATCTGTAAAAATGTCTTGATTCTGCATTGTTTGCAATTCAAAGCCCTGTACATTTGCAATAGTTTAATTGAGATTTTTATGAATAAAGTACATTTTTGGAAAAAAAAGATCTCGCAACACCAGGTTATCCAGGTTTATTTGTAGCAAATGCCACTAGCTTTTGGAACTGGCTGTTCCTTTGTCAGGTGGGTGACAAAGGAACAGACAGTTAAGAACATAGAACATAGAACACTACAGCACAAACAGGCCCTTCGGCCCACGAGTTGCGCCGATCACATCAACACCTACCAACCTACAGACCTATCTATAACCCTCAATCTCATTAAACCCCATATACTCATCCAGAAGTCTTTTAAAAGACCCCAGCGAGTTCGCCTCCACCACCACTGACGGCAGCCGATTCCATTCACTCACCACCCTCTGAGTGAAAAACTTACCCCTAACATCACTTCTGAACTTCCCTCCCCGCACCTTAAATCTGTGTCCTCTCGTAGCGACCATTTCAACCCGGGGAAATAGCCTCTGAGAGTCCACCCTATCTATTCCTCTCAACATTTTGTAAACCTCTATCAGGTCGCCTCTCAACCTTCGTCTCTCCAGGGAAAAGAGTCCCAGCTCCCTCAACCTAACTTCATAAGGCATGCCTCCCAGTCCAGGCAACATCCTTGTAAATCTCCTCTGTACCCTCTCAATAGCTTCTACATCTTTCCTATAGTGAGGCGACCAGAACTGCGCACAATACTCTAAATGAGGCCTGACAAGGGTCTTATAAAGTTGCAGCATTACCTCCCGACTCCTAAACTCAAACCCTCGATTAATGAAGGCCAGTACACCATACGCCTTCTTGACCACATCCTCCACCTGCGAGGCCGATTTAAGAGTCCTGTGGACCCGGACCCCAAGATCCTTCTGCTCTTCAACACTACTCAGACTTCTGCCCTTGATAGTGTACTCGTTCATCCCGTTGGTTCTGCCAAAATGGACGACTACACATTTATCCGCGTTGAAGTCCATCTGCCACTTCTCCGCCCAGTCCTGCATCCTATCTATGTCCTGCTGCAACTTTTGCCATCCTTCCAGACCATCCACAACACCACCGACCTTAGTGTCATCAGCGAACTTACTAACCCATCCCTCCACTTCCTCATCCAGGTCATTTATGAAAATGACAAACAACAAGGGTCCCAGAACAGATCCTTGAGGCACAAGTTCTGAGAGCTTGTGCATTTGTGACAAATAAACAGGCCGGACTTTAACCTGGTGTCGTGAGACTTCTTACTGTGTTTACCCCAGTCCAACACCAGCATGGTGTGATCAGCAAGTTTGCAGACAACACGACGATGGCTGGACTTGTGGACAGTGAGGAGCAGTGTCAGGCAATACAGCAGGATATAGATAGGCTGGTATATTGGGCAGATAAATGGCAGATGGAATTTAATCCTGATAAATGCGAGGTGATGCATTTTGGAAGAAATAATGTAAGGGGCCGTTACATGATAAAGGGTAGACCTGTTAAGAGTACAGAAACGCAGAGGGACCTGGGGGTGCAAGTGCACAAGTCTTTGAAGGTGGCAGTACAAGTGGAGAAGGTTGCGAAGAAAGCCTATGGTATGTTAGCCTTTATAAGAAGGGGTATAGAGTATAAGAGCTGGAGTCTAATGTTGCAGTTGTATAGAATGTTGGTTAAACTGCAATTGGAGTACTGCGTCCAGTTCTGGTCGCCTTACTACCGGAAGGATGTGGTGACTCTGGAGAGAGTGCAGAGGAGGTTTACCAGGATGTTGCCTGGTATGGAAGGACTGGGGTATGAGGAAAGATTGGGCAAATTGGGGCTGTTTTCCTCAGAAAGACAGAGAATGAGGGGAGATCTAATAGTGTTGTGTAAGATTATGAAGGGTATAGATAAACAGTGGTAAGCTATTTCCTAGATTGGAAACAAATATTACGAGGGGCCACGGGCTTAGGGTGAGAGAGGGGGGGAGGTATAATTCGGATGTTAGAGGGAGGTTTTTCACACAGAGGGTAGTGGGGGTATGGAATGCTCTGCCAAGTAAGGTGGTGGAGGCAGGCACGCTGGAGTTGTTTAAGAGTAACTTAGACAGGCACATGAGCATGATGGAGATGGAGGGATATAGGAGATTGTTTTAAATAAGGTTCAGGAGCCTTAGGATGTTCCTGGGAATCTATTGATCCCTATGGACCTTCCAACATATTTTCTGGCTCACTTGTTTTACTTTTGAGCTTCTGGAGACTCCCTTGAATGTTTGTATAAGGATGTGCATGTTATTGATGGTTTCCTCTTTTAATCCACAGGTACTTTGGTCCGCCTTGTTGTCCAACGAGGGGCATACACGTGATGGGTCGTATGAGGGCTCCTCTTGGATGTTTCGAGAGTAGCCTAATACCTCACGTCGTTAGTGTGTGCTTAAACTGGACCATCTGACGAGCAACACGACAGCTCAGTGACTATCACTGTTTGCTGTGCAGACACACGGATTTGGGTCGGTGTCTGTGGGAGTTTGCGCATTCTCCCCGTGCCTGCGTGGGTCTTCTCCGGGTGCTCCGGTTTCCTCCCACACCCCAAAGATGTGCTGTTAGGCTGATTGGAGGTAATAAATTGTCCCTAAATTAGTCTCCCCTCAAGCTGGTTTCCAATGTGGAGTTCATAAGCGGAGACAAGGGTCATGGGTGGAAGAGGGAACCCACAATGTTGAAATGGCGGCACAGGCTCGTTGGGCTGAAGGGTCTGTTTCCCGGGCTGTGTTGTTCTTTGTTCTTTGTTGCATCTCCACATCATGACTACCTTAGTTTATATATCCATAACTGTGTACCACTACAGACATCTTTATTCTAGTGAAGGATGAACCAAACATTTCAACTCTGAAGCTACATGTTTGACACACAACACTGACCTGTACATTCCAGCTAAATCTTTGAGCTAAATAGTTAAAATCTTTTGGAGCGCTGCCCGAATGATAATAATAAGTCTTACCTGATGAAGGGACAGTGCTCTGAAAGCTTGTGCTACCAAATAAACCTGTTGGACTTTAACCTGGTGTTGTGAGTCTTCTTGATCTATTTTCTCTCCACAGACCTGCTATGATTTTCCAGCATTTTCTGTTTTTGAGTTCTTTCCATTTCTCCTCAGTTTCCTGTCAACACCTGACCTCACCTCAATCATCAACATTTAGTTTAAAGTTTATTTATTAGTGCCACAAGTAGCTGGGGCATCTTTCCTCCAATTTCTTACAATGTATCTCGCAGTTCAGCAATGTGTGCACTGATGATCTGATCACTCGGTTTTCTATTAACCAAATTTAACCGGGATCCTCCCACAACATAGCACAGAGTATCCACACCAGGATTACATATCTCTCCTACACCTCTATCAGATCCCCCCCTTAATCTCCGTCTTTCTAAGGAAAAGAACCCCAGTTTACCCAATCTTTCCTCATACCCCAGTCCTTCCATATCAGGCAGCATCCTGGTAAACCTCCTCTGCACTCTCTCCAGGGTCTCCACGTCCTTCCGGTAGTAAGGTGACCAGAACTGGACACAGTACTCCACATGCGGTCTGACCAACGTTCTGTACAACAGTAGCATTAGACGCCAGCTCTTATACTCTATACCCCTTCCTATAAAGGCTAGCGTACCGTAAGCTTTCTTCGCAACCTTCTCCACCTGGGTTTCCACCTTCAGAGACTTGTGCACTTGCACTCCCAGGTCGTTCTGCATTTCTATACTCTTAATTGGTCTACCCTTTATCATGTAACTCCTCCCTGCGTTATTCTTTCCAAAATGCATCACCTCGCATTTATCAGGATTAAATTCCATCTGCCATCTATCTGCCCAATATACCAGCCTATCTATATCCTGCTGTGTCACCTGACAATCCTCCTCGCTATCCGCCAATCCTGCCATCTGCCATCCTGTGTCATCTGCAAACTTGCTGATCACACCACGTACGCCCTCTTCCAAGTCATTTATATATATTACGAAGAGAAGAGGTCCCAGTACTGAGCCCTGCGGCACACCACTGGTGACAGACCTCCAGCTAGAAAAGGGGATGGGGATGGTCGCTGTGTACGGCCACCGAAGGGAGCAGGAACCTCCTCGGTTCTGTGTGACTCACTGAATGTGTACAGTGAATATTTACACGTACTTCCTTCATACTGAAGCAACTTGTGTCATGTGGACAACCTTCAGACTAACTTTGCCTCATGGATAAGACCCATTGGAAATGTCTGTAATGTTCCCTTTACTATATTGAAGCATCTCAGAATGCTACTTGATGTAAAGGTGGCATGGTGGTACAGTGGGTTAGCACTACTGTCTCACAGCTCCAGGGACCTGGGTTCGATTCCCAGCTCGGGTTGCCGTCTGGGCAGAGTTTGCACATTCTCCCCGTGTCTGCGTGGGTTTCCTCCCACACGCCAAAGGTGACAAAGGTCATAGATGACAAAGGTCAGGTGCTTTGACTGTGCTAAATTGCCCCTTAGTGACCCAGGATGTGTAGGTTAGAGGAGAGTAACGGGGTAAATATGTGGGGTTATGGGGATAGGGCCTGGGTGGGACTGTTATCAGTGCAGAATTGGGCCCAGTGCCCTCCTCCTGAACTGTAGAGATTTTGAGTAAAGAACCTGAATTTTATTGCTTTTTGTGCGGTGGCCATTTTGGAATGTTTCTCACAGATTTATGGATAAAATATATTTTTTGACAATATTTTCTGCTGCTTGGTTTTTTCGGCTCGGGGGGAGGGAGGGTTTTCCTGGGACCAGGCCAAAGCTGTTCTGGGAAGCAGTAACCGAGGGGACCCGGGCTGCGGGCAGCTACAAGTGATGACGGAAGGAGGTGTTTGGTAAGATAACTTTCCGCTGGTAGAAAATCAAAACGGTGACCAGTTTCGGTGCCATTGGCCCCATTGATGAAGAGGCAGAGGACTGGATACATTACACAGCGCTTACCTGACAGTGAATACCGTGGCTGAGAACCCGGGCGTACCAGTGTCCTTGACTGGTACCCCCAGGAGAAGGTTCGCCAGGCTGATATCGGAGATGAGGGGGTTAGTTAATGAAGAGAGATTGAATAGACTGGGTCTGTGTACTCGTTGGAGTTTAGAAGGATGAGGGGGGGGTCTTATAGAGACGTATAAGATAATGAAGGGGATGGATAGAGTAGAGGTAGAGAGATTCTTCCCGCTTAGAAAGGATAGCAGGGCTAGAGAGCACAGCCTCAAGATAAGGGGGGGGGTGCAGTTTAGATCGGAGTTGAGGAGGAACTTCTTCACTCAAAGGGTGGAATTCTCTGCCTGTTGAAGTGGTGGAGGCTACCTCGCTGAATATATTTAAGTCACGGGTAGATAGGTTTCTGATAGACAGGGGAGAAAGCGGGAAAGTGGAACTGATCCACTTCAGATCAGCCATGATCTTATTGAATGGCGGGGCAGGCTCGAGGGGCTAGATGGCCTACTCCTGCTCCTATTTCTTATGTTCTTGAGCACCACAAGGGACAAGAGCTTCACTGTTTTAAGGAGCCTGGTACAACCAGGCAAATCAGCTGGGAAGACTTACAAAGAATTGTATGGGTTTATTCTACTCCAAGGCCATTAATGATTGTTGTTTGTTTTTGATTTTCCAGCTCAAAGGGGAGATCACTGCGTAATTCGTGGCAAGTCTGTAAAGATTGCCTAAGCGAGTTTGGAAATGTAGTCCAGGGTGCTATACGGGACCAGCTGGCTATTCAACGGAAGGTATTGGCTGAAAAGAATTTACAGTTTAAGGCTACCTTAGAGATTGCATATTCCATGGAATTCCCTGTGGAAGGAGCACTGATCACAGGTTAAAGAGATGTGTATTGTCTCCAGACAGTACAGTAAGTGAGGTTTTGCAAACCCAGGCAAGTCACGGGGGTTACAGATAGTGCGACATGAACCCAAGATCCCTGTTGAGACCGTCCTCATGTGTGCGGGACTTGGCTATCAGTCTCTGCTCAGCGACTCTGCCACCTGAGAAGCAGCGCAGTTGGGTGTCAGCGCCTGGGTACACAAGGTAGCGGATACTCCGCAGAATGCTACCAGGGGGGTAGGACAGACAGCCACAGGGAATCGAACTGCTGGACGCAAAGGCAAGTGCAAACACATTGCCAGGACTTGCTGGGTGCAACTCTGCCCCAGAGAGAGCGGTGGGGGGAGAAGAAGTCCGTGTTGCCTGCCCTGGTGAGGAGGAGAGGGAGTCAGCCGGGTCTGTTTAGGAGCAAAGAAACGAGAGCTCAGGCAGATGGACTTCAACGCGGATAAATGTGGAGTGGTCCATTTTGGCAGAACCAATGGGATGAACGAGTACACTATCAAGGGCAGGAGTCTTAGCAGTGTTGAAGAGCAGAAGGATCTTGGGGTCCGGGTCCACAGGACTCTTAAATCGGCCTCGCAGGTGGAGGATGTGGTCAAGAAGGCGTATGGTGTACTGGCCTTCATTAATCGAGGGATTGAGTTTAGGAGTCGGGAGGTAATGCTGCAACTTTATAAGACCCTTGTCAGACCCCACTTGGAGTACTGTGCTCAGTTCTGGTTGCCTCACTACAGGAAGGATGTGGAAGCTATTGAGAGGGTGCAGAGGAGATTTACAAGGATGTTGCCTGGATTGGGAGGCATGCCTTATGAAGATAGGTTGAGGGAGCTGGGACTCATCTCCCTGGAGAGACGAAGGTTGAGAGGTGACCTGATAGAGGTTTATAAAATGTTGAGAGGAATAGATAGGGTGGATTCTCGGAGGCTATTTCCCAGGGCTGAAATGGTCGCTACGAGAGGACACAGGTTTAAGGTGCTGGGGAGCAGGTACAGAGGAGATGTCAGGGGTAAGTTTTTCACTCAGAGGGTGGTGAGTGAGTGGAATCGGCTGCCGTCGGTGGTGGTGGAGGCGAACTCGCTGGGGTCTTTTAAAAGACTTCTGGATGAGTATATGGGATTTAATGGGATTGGGGGTTATAGATAGGTCTATGGATTGGTGGGTATAGATGTGATCAGCGCAACCTGTGGGCCGAAGGGCCTGTTTGTGCTGTAGTGTTCTATGTTCTATTCTGTCGGTGCAGGGTCCATTCTCCCTCAGCTGGAAGAGTGAAAATGATTGGTGGGTGTAATTTGGGGGTAGGGCCTGGGTGGGATTGTGGTTGGTGCAGACTCGATGGGCCGAAGGGCCTCTTTCTACACTGTAGGGTTCGATGATTCTATTGTCCCACGGTGCTGTGGATTCTGAAAGAAAACCAGAAAATGCTGGAAAATCTCAGCAGGTCTGACAGCGCTTGTGGAGAGAGATTAGAGCCAACGTTTGGAGTTTGTCAACTCCAACAAAGAGTCACCCAGATTCTATTCTCTCTTCACAGTTTCTCCTGCTGAAATTTCCCAGGGTTTTCTGTTTCTGTGCCGGGGATGAGCTCGTCTGGAGAAGACACGAAGACCAGTTGGTGGCAGCACTGCATCAGAGATGAGAAGCCCCGCCAAGGATAGAACCGTCCACCTTGGCCCCAGTGGTGTGGTCCAAACCTAATACTTCACAGTCAGAGTTGATCATGAGGGAGGGTACAGCGTCTGTGGAACCCAGCTACCTGTGGAACATAGAACATAGAACATTACAGCGCAGAACAGGCCCTTCGGCCCACGATGTTGCGCCGACCAATTAAAAAGCAATGACCCTCTAACCTAAACCAATCCCTTTCCATCCATAAACCTATCCACGGATCTCTTAAACGCCCCCAAACTAGGCGCATCTACAACTGCAGCAGGCAGGGCATTCCAATCCCTCACCACCCTCTGGGTAAAGAACCTACCCCTGACATCCGTCCTATAACTACCCCCCTTAATTTAAAGCTATGCCCCCTCGTGCTAGCTTTCTCCATCCGAGGAAAAAGGCTATCACTGTCCACCCTATCCAAACCTCTAATCATCTTATATGTTTCAATAAGGTCCCCTCTTAGCCTCCTTCTTTCTAACGAAAACAACCTCAAATCCCTCAGTCTCTCCTCATAGGACCTCCCCTCCATACCAGGCAACATCCTGGTAAACCTCCTCTGCACCCTCTCCAAAGCCTCCACATCCTTCCTATAATGTGGGGACCAGAACTGCACACAGTACTCCAAGTGCGGCCGCACCAGAGTTGTGTACAGTTGCAACATGATGCTGCGGCTCCTAAATTTAATCCCCCTACCAATAAACGCCAAGACACCGTCAGAAAGGGACCCTCACACTGAACTACAGAATCTTCCAGAATCTCCAGGAGGCCACAACAATGAGGAAACCACCAACACCCCCCCGATAGACAAATTATACCCGTGTGAACCTGTCAGAATCAACTTTACACCGGGGACTGTGATAATTTGCAATGCTCTGTGTAACTAGTAGTCACGGTGTGGAGATGCGGGCGTTGGACTGGGGTAAACTCAGTAAGAAGTCTCACAACACCAGGTTAAAGTCCAACAGGTTTATTCAATAGTAAAAGCCACTAGCTTTCGGAACGCTGTTCCTTCATCAGGTGATGGGGAGTTCTGATCACAAACAGGGCAGATAAAGACACACACTCAGTTTACAGAATATTGATTAGAATGTGAGTCTTTACAGCTAATCAAGTCTTAAAGGTGCAGACAGTGTGAGTGGAAGGAGCACTGAACACAGGTTAAAGAGATGTGTATTACAAAGAACAACACAGCACGGGAAACAGGCCCTTTGACCCAACGAGCCCACACCGCCATCTTAACAAAGCATTCTTCCTACACCACCCTTGACCCATGTCTATGCTTATGGAACCCCCATTGGAAACCCGATTAAGGGGAGAATAATTTAGAGACAATTTGTTACACCAATCAGCCTAAGAGCACATCTTTGGGGTGTGGGAGGAAACCGGAGCACCCGGAGGAAACCCACGCAAGCACGGGGAGAATGCGCAAACTCCCACAGACACCGGCCCAAATCCATGTGTCTGCACAGCAAACAGTGATAGTCACTGAGCTGTTGTGGTGCCCATCTGCTGGTCCAGTTTTAAGCGTACACTAACGACGTGAAGCACTAGGCTACTCTCGAAACATCCAAGAGCAGCCCATGTATGACCCACCGCGTGTATGCCCCTCGTTGGACAACAAGGTGGACCGACACACCTGTGGAGTAAAAGAGGAAAAAACTCTATTGTTTCCAGACAGGACAGTAAGTGAAGTTTTGCAAACCCAGGCAAGTCATGGGGGTTACAGATAGTGCGACATGAACCCAAGATCCCTGTTGAGACCGTCCTCATGTGTGCGGAACTTGGCTATCAGTCTCTGCTCAGCGACTCTGCGCTGTCGTGTGTCGTGAAGGAGGCCAAGGGTCACCCAAATTCTATCCTGGGTAACCAAGGTGGCCTTCACAATGTTATACTTCCTGTAATTAAACTGTTGTAATGTTAGTAACATCCTCATTGCTGAACTGAAAGAGCTCAGAGTGCATTGTAATCTCTGGAGTAAAGGTGAATATCATTGTAATTTACTGTTAGAATGATTTGAAATGTTTTGAAAAAAACTCACATGAATAAAGAATATTTTTGCAAAACAAAATCTGGGAACAGCTCTCCATTGCAGATAAGGACCTGGTCATTGGGTGTGAGGTGCCCCTGGTGAATGTGGTACAGGTCTGGTTTTATACTCGGATCCTCTGCTGCAGCACTCACCCAAACATTCTACAAGGTTATCTGGAGATCTAAGATGGATCTTGTCCCACAGGAACAGATCTCATGCCAGCGAGCCCAAACAACATCACCCTCATTCTCAAAGGGTCATCAAACTCGAAACATTGGCTCGAATCTCTCTCTACGGATGCTGGCAGACCTGCTGAGATTTTCCAGTATTTTTGATTTAAGTTTCTTTATTTATTATTGGTATAGGTAGACTTATCTTGACACTGCAATGAAGTTACTGTGAAAATCCCCTAGTCGCCACACTCCTGTTCGGGTTACACTGAGGGAGAAATTAGCACGGCCAATGCGCCCTAACCAGCATGTATTTCGGACTGTGGGAGGAAACTGGAGCACCCGGAAGAAATGGGATGCTGGCCTTCATAGCGAGGGGGATTGAATATAAAAGTAGGGAGGTCTTGCTGCAGCTGTATAGGGCATTGGTGAGGCCGCAGCTGGAGTACTGTGTGCAGTTTTGGGCGCCGCGCTTACGCAAGGATATTTTGGCCTTGGAGGGAGTGCAGAGGAGGTTTACTAGGCTGATGCCGGAGTTGAGGGGGTTGAGCTATGAGGAGAGGCTGAATAAACTAGGCTTGTACTCGTTAGAGTTTAGAAGAATGAGGGGAGATCTCATTGAGACGTATAAGATGATGAATGAGATGGATAGGATAGAGGTGGAGAGGCTCTTCCCGCTCAGAAAGGACAGTAGGACTAGGGGGCACAGCCTCAAGATAAAGGGGGTGCGGTTTAGAACGGAGTTGAGGAGGAACTTCTTCACTCAAAGGGTGGTGAATCTCTGGAATTCTCTGCCCGTTGAAGTGGTGGAGGCTGCCTCGCTAAATATTTTTAAGACGCGGGTTGATGGGTTTTTGATAAGCGAGGGGATTAAGGGTTATGGGGAGAGGGCGGGAATGTGGAACTGAGACACAACAGATCAGCCATGATCTTATTGAATGGCGGGGCAGGCTCGAAGGGCTAGATGGCCTATTCCTGCTCCTATTTCTTATGTTCTTATGAAACCCTTGCAGACACGGGGAGAATGTGCAGACTCTGCACAGACAGTGACCCAAGCTGGGAATCGAACCCGGGTCCCTGGAGCTGTGAGGGAGCAGTGCCACCGTGCCACCCTACATTTGATTACTGTCACATGTATCGGGATACAATGAAAAGTAATATTTCTTTTTGATTTGATTTACATATTAGTATAAATGTATTAGTATACAGTCAAAAGTATTGTTTCTTGCATGCTATACAGTCAAAGCATACCATTCATAGAGAAAGAAAAGAGACGGTGCAGAATGTAGTGTTACAGTCACAGCGAGGGTGTAGAGAAAGATCAGCTTAACGCGAGGTAGGTCCATTCAAAAGTCTGACAGCAGCAGGGAAGAAGCTGTTCTTGAGTCAGTTGGTACGTGACCTCAGACTTTTGTATCTTTTTCCCGACAGAAGGAGGTGGAAGGGAGAATGTTCGGGGTGCGTGGGGTCCCGAGGCAGCAGGAAGTGTAGACAGAGTCAATAGATGGGAGGCTGGTTTGTGTGATGGATTGGGGGCTACATTCACGACCTTTTGTAGTTCCTTGCGGTCTTGGGCAGAGCAGGAGCCCAGACCAAGCTGTGATACAACCGGAAAGAATGCTTTCTGTGGGGCATCTGTAAAAGTTGGTGAGAGTTGTAGCGGACATGCCAAATTTCCTTAGTCTTCTGAGAAAGTAGAGGCGTTGGTGGGGCTTTCTTAACTATAGTGTCGGCACAGGGGGGGACCAGAACGGTTGATATGCGCGATCTTCTTGGAGATCCTCTCCAAATGGAGCTGGCAGTTTGCGGTGTCGATGATAGCCATGATGTGGAGATGACGGCGTTGGACTGGGGTAAACACAATAAGAAGATTGCGCATATCGACACAGACATCAAGTTTCTACAGAAATGCAAGAAAGCAGACAAGATACTGTACAGGGCAACTGTACAGGGCATTGGTGAGGCCGCAGCTGGAGTACTGTGTGCAGTTTTGGTCGCCGCACTTACGCAAAGATATTTTGGCCTTGGAGGGAGTGCAGAGGAGGTTTACTAGGCTGATGCCGGAGTTGACGGGGTTGAGCTATGAGGAGAGGCTGAATAAACTAGGCTTGTACTCGTTAGAGTTTAGAAGAATGAGGGGAGATCTCATTGAGACGTATAAGATGATGAATGGGATGGATAGGATAGAGGTGGAGAGACTCTTCCCGCTCAGAAAGGACAGTAGGACTAGGGGGCACAGCCTCAAGATAAAGGGGGGCGGTTTAGAACGGAGTTGAGGAGGAACTTCTTCACTCAAAGGGTGGTGAATCTCTGGAATTCTCTGCCCGTTGAAGTGGTGGAGGCTACCTCGCTAAATATTTTTAAGACGCGGGTTGATGGGTTTTTGATAAGCGAGGGGATTAAGGGTTATGTGGAGAGAGCGGGAATGTGGAACTGAGCCACGACAGATCAGCCATGATCTTATTGAATGGCGGGGCAGGCTCGAAGGGCTAGATGGCCGACTCCTGCTCCTATTTCTTATGTTCTTACACTGAAAGGACTACAGATCATGAACCTACTCAGGTCAACCTATAATACAGGTTACGCTGAGAGACTTTGCCGTCGCAGCTCTCTCACACTCCGCAACCCCCTCATACAGCAGCTCTACAGCAAACGCTGCATTCTGAAAACCAAAATAGGAGTGAGTTGAAGAGTGAGTTAAGAAGGACTAAAAGAGGACATGAGAAGACTTTGGCTGATAGGATTAAGGAGAATCCTAAGGCGTTCTATAGGTATGTCAGGAACAGAAGGTTGGTCCGGGCAAGATTAGGGCCAGTTACAGACAGCAGAGGGAAGTTGTGTGTGGAACCGGAGGAGATTGGAGAAGCATTGAACCAATATTTCTCTTCGGTGTTCACGCAGGGGGACATGAATATAGCTGAGGAGGACACTGGGTTGCAGGGGTGTAAAATAGACAGTATTACGGTTGATAAGGGGGATGTGCTGGATATTCTTGAGGGGCTGAAAATAGATAAGTCCCCTGGTCCGGATGGGATCTACCCTAGGATTCTCTGGGAGGCTAGAGAGGTGATTGCAGAGCCTCTGGCTCTGATCTTCAGGTCATCATTGGTCTCTGGTGTAGTCCCGGAGGATTGGAGGATAGCGAATGTTGTCCCATTGTTTAAGAAGGGGAACAGAGACTTTGCCGGGAATTATAGACCGGTGAGTCTTACTTCTGTTGTGGGCAAGGTTTTAGAAAAAATTATTAGGGATAGGATTTATAGTTATTTGGAGTGTAATGAATTGATTAGAAATAGTCAGCATGGTTTTGTAGCGGGTAGGTCGTGCCTTACTAACCTTATTGAGTTTTTTGAGAAGGTGACCAAAGAGGTGGATGGGGGTAAGGCAGTTGACGTGGTATATATGGATTTTAGTAAGGCGTTCGATAAGGTTCACCATGGTAGGCTTCTGCAGAAAATGCAGATGTATGGGATTGTGGGTAATCTAAGAAGTTGGATCAGGAATTGGCTATCAGATAGGAGACAGAGGGTGGTGGTTGATGGTAAATATTCATCATGGAGTTCGGTTACGAGCGGTGTGCCTCAGGGATCTGTTTTGGGGCCACTGTTGTTTGTAATCTTTATTAATGATCTGGATGAGGGTATAGTTGGGTGGATTAGTAAATTTGCTGATGACACCAAAGTTGGAGGTGTGGTAGATTGTGAGGAAGGGTGTCATAGTCTGCAGGGAGACTTAGATAGGTTGCAGAGCTGGGCCGAGAGGTGGCGGATGGAGTTTAATGCGGAGAAGTGTGAGGTAATTCACTTTGGTAGGAGCAACAGATGTGTCGAGTATAGGGCTAACGGGAGGACTTTGAATAGTGTGGATGAACAGAGGGATCTAGGTGTATGTGTACATAGATCCCTGAAAGTTGGGAATCAAGTAGATAAGGTAGTTAGGAAGGCATACGGTGTCTTGGCGTTTATTGGTAGGGGGATTGAATTTAGGAGTCGCAGCGTCATGTTGCAACTGTACACAACTCTGGTGCGGCCGCACTTGGAGTATTGTGTGCAGTTCTGGTCCCCACATTACAGGAAGGATGTGGAGGCTTTGGAGAGGGTGCAGAGGAGGTTTACCAGGATGTTGCCTGGTATGGAGGGGAGGTCCTATGAGGAGAGACTGAGGGATTTGGGGTTGTTTTCGCTGGAAAGAAGGAGGCTAAGAGGGGATCTTATTGAAACATATAAGATGATTAGAGGTTTAGATAGGGTGGATAGTGATAGCCTTTTTCCTCGGATGGAGAAAGCTAGCACGAGGGGGCATGGCTTTAAATTAAGGGGGGGTAGTTATAGGATGGATGTCAGGGGTAGGTTCTTTACCCAGAGGGTGGTGAGGGATTGGAATGCCCTGCCTGCTGCAGTTGTAAATGCGCCTAGTTTGGGGGCGTTTAAGAGATCTCTGGATAGGTTTATGGACGAAAAGGGATTGGTTTAGGTTAGAGGGTCATTGTTTTTTAACTGGTCAGCGCAACATCGTGGGCCGAAGGGCCTGTTCTGCGCTGTAATGTTCTATGTTCTATGTTCTATATTCTCAACTTGCGCTCAGGACACAGACCAGCTGTGAAACTCTGCTAAGCAGATGAGACGAAGGAACTACACCATCTACACACACACCAAGAACAGGAAACTTGAGAAACTCGGCATCACCACCAGCAGCATCCAAGCCTCCCCCGGCACCACCACAGAAAACAGAACCACTGCAGGGAAGCCCATTGTCAACTTGTCGGACTACACACTTCAACCAGATGAAATCGAAATTCTCAGCCCAGGGCCCAATTTCTGCCCCACCACCAAAATAGACCCCATCAGTCTCGACACAGAGGAATTCATCAGGCGAATGAGGCTGCGGGAGTTTTTCCACAAACCCCAAGAGGCCAACAGCGAACACAATGAGACAGCCAGTGAACCGGAACAGCCGACAGAGAGATCCGCATTGCAGCAACCAAAGAGGAGAGAGTCCAATTGGACTCCTCCGGAAGGCCGCTGCCCTCGACTGGACGTGTATGTCCAAACCATCAGGAGGTGCGTCAACACCAGATTCATCAACCGCACTCACAAAACAGCCCCGAACATCACCCAAGCACAACGCAACGCCACCCACGCTCTCAAGACCAACCGCAACATTGTCATCAAACCAGCAGACAAAGGAGGGGCCATCGTCATACTGAACAGAACGGATTACTGCAAAGAAGTGTACCGACAACTGAACAACGAGGAACATTACAGACAGTTACCCACAGATCGACGAAAGAACACACCCGTCAACTCAACACGCTAATCAAGACCTTTGATCCAGACTTTCAGAGCACCCTCCGTGCTCTCATCCCACATACTCCCTGCGTTGGAGATCTCTACTGCCTCCCAAAGATGCACAAGGCAAACACACCCGGCCGTACCATCGTATTGGGCAATGGGACTCTGGGTGAGAACCTCTCCGGCTACATCAAGGGCATCCCGAAACCCATTGTACAAAGAACCACCAGCTTTTGTCGCGACACTACGGACTTCCTACAGAAACTCAGCACACATGGAGTCGTTGAACCAGGGACACTCCTTGTCACAATGGATGTCTCGGCGCTCTACACCAACATCCCCCACGACGATGGCATTGCTGTAACTGCCTCAGTACTCAACACTGACAACTGCCAGTTTCCACATGCAATTTTACAACTCATCCGCTTTATCCTGGACCACAATGTCTTCACCTTCAACAACCAGTTCTTCATCCAGACACACGGAACAGCCATGGGGACCAAATTCACACCTCAATATCCCAACATCTTCATGCACAGGTTCGAACAAGACCTCTTCACTGCACAGGACCTTCAACCGATGCTATACACTAGATACATCGATGACATTTTCTTCCTTTGGACTCATGGTGAACAATCACTGAAACAACTATATGATGACATCAACAAGTTCCATCCCACCATCAGACTCACCATGGACTATTCCCCGGAATCGGTTACATTCTTGGACACACGCATCTCCATTAAGGACGGTCACCTCAGCACCTCACTGTACCGCAAGCCCACAGATAACCTCACGATGCTCCACTTCTCCAGCTTCCACCCTAAACACGTTAAAGAAGCCATCCCCTATGGACAAGACCTCCGTATACACAGGATCTGCTCAGATGAGGAGGATCGCGACAGACACCTCCAGACGCAGAAAGATGCCCTCATAAGAACAGGATATGGTGCTCGACTCATAGATCGACAGTTCCAATGCGCCACAGTGAAAAACCGCACCGATCTCCTCAGAAGACACACGGGACACAGTGGACAGAGTACCCTTCGTCGTCCAGTACTTCCCCGGAGCGGAGAAGCTACGACATCTTCTCCGGAGTCTTCAACATGTCATTGATGAAGACGAACATCTCGCCAGGGCCATCCCCACACCCCCACTTCTTGCCTTCAAACAACTGCACAACCTCAAACAGACCATTGTTCGCAGCAAACTACCCAGTCTTCAGGAGAACAGTGACCACAACACCACACAACCCTGTCACAGCAACCTCTGTAAGACATGCCGGATCATCAACACGGATACCATCATCTCACGTGAGAACACCATCCACCAGGTACATGGTAAATACTCTTGCAACTCGGCCAACATTGTCTACCTGAAACGCTGCAGGAAAGGTTGTCCCGAGGCCTGGTACATTGGGGAGACCATGCAGACGCTACGACAATGGATGAATGAACATCGCTCGACAATCACCAGGCAAGACTGTTCTCTTCCTGTTGGCGAACACTTCAGTGGTCACGAGCATTCGGCCTCTGATCTTCGGGTAAACGTTCTCCAAGGCGGCCTTCACGACACACAACAGCGCAGAGTCACTGAGCAGAGACTGATAGCCAAGTTCCGCACACACGAGGACGGCCTCAACCAGGATCTTGGGTTCATGTCACACTATCTGTAACCCCCATGACTTTCCTGGGTTTGCAAAATCTCACTAACTGTCCTGTCTGGAGACAATACCCATCTCTTTAACCTGTGCTTAACCCTCTCTCCACTCACATTGTCTGTACCTTTAAGACTTGATTACCTGTAAAGACTCGCATTCCAACCATTATTCTGTAAATTGAGTTTGTGTCTTTATATACCCTGTTTGTGAACTCAAATCCCACTTACCTGGCGAAGGGGCAACACTCCAAAAGCTAGTGGCTTTTGCTACCAAATAAACCTGTTGGTTTAACCTGGTGTTGTGAGACTTCTCACTGTGTTTACCCCAGTCCAACACCGGCATCTCCACATCATTGATATCCCAGTTTGTCCGTGGTTTCTGGTTGGGGAACATATTTGGTTTTTTTGGCACAGTCTTTGACACACTTCCTGATGAAGTCAGTTACTATAGTGGCACAATCTTTCAGGCTGGTCACAGAGTTTTTAAATATTGACCAGTCCACTGATTCTAAGCAGCCCCGTAGGAGATCCAATTCCTCAGTCCAACATTGCATGACTTTCTTTGGTGGATTCTCCCACTTCAGTTTTTCCTTGTAAGCCGGGAACAGGAGCCCAGTGTTGTGGACTGATATGTCCAAGTGTGGACGGACGTTGGAGCGGTAGGCTTGTCTGATATTTGTGTAGCAACGCTTTCAGATGTTTGGGCCTCTGATGGACGAGGAGACATGTTGGTGGTATTTGTCAGAAGTCTCACCACATCAGGTTAAAGTCTAACAGGTTTATGTACTATCACAAGCTTTCAGAGTGCTGCTCCTTCATCATTTCCACCTTCTTTCATTGGGAACATAAGAACATAAGAAATAGGAGCAGGAGTCGGCCATCTAGCCCCTCGAGCCTGCCCCGCCATTCAATAAGATCATGGCTGATCTGTCGTGGCTCAGTTCCACTTTCCCGCCCTCTCCCCATAATCCTTAATCCCCTCGCTTACCAAAAACCCATCAACCCGCGTCTTAAAAATATTTAGCGAGGCAGCCTCCACCACTTCAATGGGCAGAGAATTCCAGAGATTCACCACCCTTTGAGTGAAGAAGTTCCTCCTCAACTCCGTTCTAAACCGCCCCCCCTTTATCTTGAGGCTGTGCCCCCTAGTCCTACTGTCCTTTCTGAGCGGGAAGAGTCTCTCCACCTCTATCCTATCCATCCCATTCATCATCTTATACGTCTCAATGAGATCTCCCCTCATTCTTCTAAGCTCTAACGAGTACAAGCCTAGTTTATTCATCCTCTCCTCATAGCTCAACCCCCTCAACTCCGGTATCAGCCTAGTAAACCTCCTCTGCACTCCCTCCAAGGCCAAAATATCCTTGCGTGAGTACGGCGCCCAAAACTGCACACAGTACTCCAGCTGCGGCCTCACCAATGCCCTATACAGCTGCAGCAAGACCTCCCTACTTTTATATTCAATCCCCCTCGCTATGAAGGCCAGCATCCCATTCGCCTTCCTGACCACCTGCTGCACCTGCAAGCTGGGTTTTTGCGACTCATGCACAAGGACCCCCAGGTCCCTCTGCACCGTCGCCTGCTGCAGTTTTTCGCCACGTAAGTTGGCGGTCACGTACCAACCGACTCAAGAACAGTTTCTTGCCTGCTGCCGTCAGACTGTTGAACAGACCTACTCTGCATTAAGTTGAATCTTTCGATAAACCCTAGCTATGACTGTAACACTACATTGTTTCCTTCTCTATGAACAGTATGCTCTGTCTGTATAGCGCGCACGAAACAATACTTTTCACTGCACACGTGACAATAATAAACCAAATCAAATCAAATTCATCCAGTGAGTGATAAAGGAACAGTGATAAAGCTCGTGCTACCAAAATAAACTTGTTGGACTTTAACCTGATGTTGTGAGGCTTCTTACAGTGCCCACCCCAGTCCAAAGCTGGCATCTCCACATCAGTGGTATCTTGGTAGGACACTCGAGCACGGCCTGAGTGAAGCCTCCAAACACAATGAACAAGGCCTCAGGATGTTTCGTCTCGAGGTTATCTGTGGTGGTGTACACTTCATCCAGCGCGATCTTCCAGTCCGCATGGAGGCAACGTGTTTCAGTCCCACCTGCTGTCCTGTATGTTTTCCACACTTCCTGGAGTGACCGCTACCTTTCAGGCCTGGGAGACGGTGAGAGTGGTTCGCGGTGTTAAGGGTATAGATGTGTCCAATGAGGTTCTTCACTCTGGTCAGTGTGTGGGTGGAGGATTTGTTGCCTTGTTTGTGGTTCCTGCATCAGTAGATGGGTCTGTGCAGTCATAGAACATAGAAAACCACAGCACAAACAGGCCCTTCGGCCCACAAGTTGCGCCGATCCTATCCCTACCTACTAGGCCTATCTATAACCCCCGATCCCATTAAATCCCATGTACTCATCCAGAAGTCTCTTAAAAGACCCCAGCGAGTTTGCCTCTACCACCACCACCGATTCCACTCACTCACCACCCTCTGAGTGAAAAACTTACCCCTCACATCTCCTCTGTACCTGCTCCCCAGCACCTTAAACCTGTGTCCTCTCGTAGCGACCATTTCAGCCCTGGGAAATAGCCTCTGAGAGTCCACCCTATCTATTCCTCTCAACATTTTATAAACCTCTATCAGGTCGCCTCTCAACCTTCGTCTCTCCAGGGAGAAGAGATCGAGCTCCCTCAACCTATCCTCATAAGGCATGCCTCCCAATCCAGGCAACATCCTTGTAAATCTCCTCTGCACCCTCTCAATAGCCTCCACATCCTTCCTGTAGTGAGGCGACCAGAACTGCGCACAGTACTCCAAGTGGGGTCTGACAAGGGTCTTATAAAGTTGCAGCATTAATGCAGTCGGGCGTTCTGGGTCAGTTTCAGACTGCGATTTGGCTTTGGACGTCAGTTTATGTCTAGACCACACTCCAGTGTGGGTGGTTTGAAGGCCGGTCAGTGGATGGGGGGTCTCTGGGGTCACGATTGAGCGGATGTGGTGCTCAGGGTCACTGCCAGATTGGGATCATCCCTCGGGGGTCGGAGGATCTCTACACCTGCGAGGACTTTTAAAAGAGCAGTGTTTCTGGTTTTTAGGCAGTGGGAGTTGATTTTTAGGAGTGTGGGGTGATTGTAGAAGGGCGGAGTTGCGGGGGGGGAGTGCTTGGGGTCTGTAGGAGGTCACAGCTCTCTGGGTTGGAGGAGTTGGAAGCTGGGGGGTGGGAGGCAGAAGACTCCAACCCCAGGGGTGCAGGTCTGATCGATGGAAACCATCAGAACAAAGGTCATAAGAACATAAGAAATAGGAGCAGGAGTAGGCCATCTAGCCCCTCGAGCCTGCCCCGCCATTCAATAAGATCATGGCTGATCTGTCGTGGCTCAGTTCCACATTCCCGCCCTCTCCCCATAACCCTTAATCCCCTCTCTTATCAAAAACCCATCAACCCGCGTCTTAAAAATATTTAGTGAGGCAGCCTCCACCACTTCAACGGGCAGAGAATTCCAGAGATTCACCACCCTTTGAGTGAAGAAGTTCCTCCTCAACTCCGTTCTAAACCGCCCCCCCCTTATCTTGAGGCTGTGCCCCCTAGTCCTACTGTCCTTTCTGAGTGGGAAGAGCCTCTCCACCTCTATCCTATCCATCCCATTCATCATCTTATAAGTCTCAATGAGATCTCCCCTCATTCTTCTAAACTCTAACGAGTACAAGCCTAGTTTATTCAGCCTCTCCTCATAGCTCAACCCCATCAACTCTGGTATCAGCCTAGTAAACCTCCTCTGTACTCCCTCCAAGGCCAAAATATCCTTGTGTAAGTACGGCGCCCAAAACTGCACACAGTACTCCAGCTGCGGCCTCACCAATGCCCTATACAGTTGCAATCCAATCAAGTCAAATTCAAGCCAATTCAGAGTCCCGACAAGTTGGGACATTCCCAATCCAACCTGACGAGACAGGGCTCTCGCCTCCATGTCTTGGGCTTGATCTACATGATCCAAGCTGATCGGAGAAGGTGTAGCTCCTCCTCCAAGGCTTCATCTCATTTGCATCTTAGCCAGAAGGCCCAGATGCCACTTTTAAAAATTGCTTCAAATGAAGCTGAAATGTAACCTAATGACTTCAACCAAGTACAGCATGTCCATACTACACTTGATCTTAGCCAAAATTCTTCAGTCACAGGAAAATATTTCCCTGTATTTATAAAGAAGAACAAGACTACACGGGAAACAGGCCCTTGGCCCAACGAGCCCGCGCCGCCATCTTAACAAAGTATTTTTCTACACCTACCTTGCCCCGTGTGTATCCGAATGGTACCCCTATTGTAACCAGATTCAGGGGAGAATAATGTAGGGTCAATTTGTTACACCAATCAGCCTAAGAGCACATCTTTGGGGTGTGGGAGGAAACCCGGAGCAAACCCACGCAAGCACGGGGAGAATGTGCAAACTCCCACAGACACCGGCCCAAATCCATGTATCTGCACAGCAAACAGTGATAGTCACTGAGCTGTCGTGTTTCACAGCATCTGGTCCAGTTTTAAGCACACACAACGATGCGAAGAACTAGGCCACTCTCGAAACATCCAAGAGCAGCCCACGCACGACCCACCATGTGCATGCCCCTCGTTAAGAACATAAGAACATAAGAAATAGGAGCAGGAGTAGGCCATCTAGCCCTTCGAGCCTGCCCCGCCATTCAATAAGATCATGGCTGATCTGTCGTGGCTCAGTTTCACTTTCCTGCTCTCTCCCCATAACCCTTAATCCCCTCGCTTATTAAAAACCTATCAACCCGCGTCTTAAAAATATTTAGCGAGGCAGCCTCCACCACTTCAACGGGCAGAGAATTCCAGAGATTCACCACCCTTTGAGTGAAGAAGTTCCTCCTCAACTCCGTTCTAAACCGCCCCCCCCTTTATCTTGAGGCTGTGCCCTCTAGTCCATTTCCAGTATCATCTCCTATAACCCTTCATCCCTGTTTCACTCATGTGCCTATCTAAGTAAACCTTAAACAAGCCTGCCTCCACCACCTTACTTGGTAGCGCGTTCCATACCCCCATGACCCTCTGTGTGAAAAACCTCCCTCCAGTATCCAAATTATACTTCTCCCCCTCACCCTTAGCCCGTGACCCCTTGTGATACTTGTCTCCAATCTAGGAAAAAGCCTGCCACTGTTTACTCTATCTATACCCTTCATTATTTTATACACCTCTATCAGATCCCCCCTTAATCTCCGTCTTTCTAAGGAGAAGAACATAAGAACATAAGAAATAGGAGCAGGAGTAGGCCATCCAGCCCCTCGAGCCTGCCCCGCCATTCAATAAGATCATGGCTGATCTGTCGTGTCTCAGTTCCACTTTCCCGCCCTCTCCCCATAACCCTTAATCCCCTCTCTTATCAAAAACCCATCAACCCGCGTCTTAAAAATATTTAGCGAGGCAGCCTCCACCACTTCAACAGGCAGAGAATTCCAGAGATTCACCACCCTTTGAGTGAAGAAGTTCCTCCTCAACTCCGTTCTAAACCGCCCCCCCTTTATCTTGAGGCTGTGCCCCCTAGTCCTACTGTCCTTTCTGAGCAGGAAGAGTCTCTCCACCTCTATCCTATCCATCCCATTCATCATCTTATACGTCTCAATGAGATCTCCCCTCCTTCTTCTAAACTCTAACGAGTACAAGCCTAGTTTATTCAGCCTCTCCTCATAGCTCAACCCCCTCAACTCCGGTATCAGCCTAGTAAACCTCCTCTGCACTCCCTCCAAGGCCAAAATATCCTTGCGAGAAGACCCCCAGTTTACCCAATCTTTCCTCATAACCTAGCGTGGGCCATTGTCCAGGTGCCCCAGTGGACATTGCCAACATGCCAGGGGGGCACTGCCAGTCTGACACTTCCCAAGGGGCATCCCCCTCCCCCTCGGCCTCCCCGGGGTCCTCTATAGCCTCCGGTTCCTCCGGCAAGGCCAACACGACTGCTCCCTGTTCATGGGTGTTTCACTCGCCGGAGAGAGCATCTCCTGGCGAGGCTGAATGATTGAGTGCCGGGCTCGCTAAAGACATTAAAATCAACTTAGAATAAATGTAAATAAATCACACCCGATGATTCTGTGACAGTGCAAAGAATCCCCAGTTCCTGCAATACCGCCTCCTCCCAACAGATGCCGCTATCTTTCAATGCTGCCAAAATTCAAATTAATGTCTAAGAAACCTGACATTTTGTCTTGTTTTTCTGCCTCATTCAGGGAGCTGTACCCGCTGATGTCTTTGCTTTGGCTTTCATGGGAATTTGCCTATCACACGGGGGCCTTTCAGTACTTTATATCTAAACAAAAAAGCCAATTCAAATTTCGTCCAATCGTGGCCCCCATGTGAAAAACAAACAAGATCCAAACTGACAAGATCGAACCCACCCAAGCTGACAGGGTGAGGCATTGCACCCCCTCCTGGGCTTGATCTGACGTTTCATCTTAGGCAGAGACAACTTTGAAAAATTCATAGAATCCTACAGTGCAGAAAGAGGCCCATCGAGTCTGCACCCAACACAATCCCACCCAGGCCCTACCCCCATATCCCTACATATTATACCCACTAATCCCTCAAACCTACACATCCCTGGACACTAAGAGGCAATTTCTTAGCGCGGCCAATCAACCTAACCCGCACATCTTTTGGACTGTGGGAGGAAACCGGAGGAATCAAGTAGATAAGGTAGTTAAGAGGGCATACGGCGTCTTGGTGTTTATTGGTAGGGGGATTGAATTTAGGAGTCGCAGCGTCATGTTGCAACTGCACACAACTCTGGTGCGGCCGCACTTGGAGTACTGTGTGCAGTTCTGGTCCCCACATTATGGGAAGGATGTGGAGGCTTTGGAGAGGGTGCAGAGGAGGTTTACCAGGTTGTTGCCTGGTATGGAGGGGAGGTCCTATGAGGAGAGACTGAGGGATTTGGGGTTGTTTTCGCTGGAAAGAAGGAGGCTAAGAGGGGATCTTATTGAAACATATAAGATGATTAGAGGTTTAGATAGGGTGGATAGTGATAGCCTTTTTCCTCAGATGGAGAAAGCTAGCACGAGGGGGCATGGCTTTAAATTAAGGGGTGGTAGTTATAGGACGGATGTCAGGGGTAGGTTCTTTATCCAGAGGGTGGTGAGGGATTGGAATGCCCTGCCTGCTGCAGTTGTAAATGCGCCTAGTTTGGGGGCGTTTAAGAGATCCGTGGATAGGTTTATGGACGAAAAGGGATTGGTTTAGATTAGTGGGTCATTGTTTTTTTTTTAAAAAAATCTGGTCGGCGCAACATCGTGGGCCGAAGGGCCTGTTCTGTTCTATGAAACCCACACAGACACGAGGAGAATGTGCAAACTCCACACAGACAGCGTCCCGAGCCGGGAATCGAACCCAGGACCCCTGGAGCTGTGAAGCAGCAGTGCTAACCACTGTGCTACCGTGCCACCCTGAATTGCATCAGGTAAAGCCTCAGTTTATTCTCCCCTCAGTCTGGTTTCCAATATGGAGTGCCATAAGTGGAGACATGGGTCAAGGGTGGAAGAGGAAAAGCACATTGTTAAAATGGCGGCGCGGGCTCGTTGGGCCGAAGGGCCTGTTTCCCGGGCTGTGTTGTTCGTTGTTCTTTGTTCTTTAATCTTATTGGCTGCCCTGATCCTCAACTCTACCCTAGTCAGGGCAAACCATGACTGGAGGCATCACCACGTCAGCACTACTGTCTCACAGCACCAGGGCCCCGGGTTCGATTCCCAGCTTAGGTCACTTTCTTGTGAGGAGTCTCCAAAGATGTGCGGGCTAGGTTGATTCGCCATTCTAAATTGCCCCTTAGTGTCCTGGGATGCCTAGGTTAGAGGGGTTAGTGTGTAAATATATAGAGATTATGGATAGGGCCTGGGTGGGTTTGTGGTTGGTGCAGACTCAATGGGCCAAATGGACTCTTTCTGCACTGTGGGGTTCTATGATTCTCCCCGTGTCTGCGTGGGTTGCCTCCATGGGCACTCCAGTTCTCTCCCATAGTCCAACAGACACACTAGTTAGGTGGATTGGCTGAGTGTATCTGAACAAGTGCCGGAGTGTGGTGACTGGGGGATTTTTCTCAGTAACTTCATTAACATAGAACATAGAACACTACAGCACAACCAGGCCCTTCGGCCCACAAGTTGCGCCGATCCTATCCCTACTTACCAGGCCTATCTATAACTCCCAATCCCATTAAATCCCATGTACTCATCCAGAAATCTCTTAAAAGACCCCAGCGAGTGTCTGTGGGAGTTTGCGCATTCTCCCCGTGCTTGCGTGGGTTTTCTCCGGGGGCTCCGGTTTCCTCCCACACCCCAAAGATGTGCTATTAGGCTGATTGGAGGTAATAAATTGTCCCTGAATTAGTTTCCCTCAATGTGGATGGCCATAAACATAGACAGGGGTCATGGGTGGAGAGGGGCTGGTAATGTCAAAATGGCGGCGCGGGCTCGTTGGGCTGAAGGGCCTGTTTCCCGGGCTGTTTTTGTTCTTTGTTCTTTGAGTTCGCCTCTACCACCACCGACCGATTCCACACACTCACCACCCTCTGAGTGAAAATCTTACCCGTAACATCTCCTCTAGAACATAGAACATAGAACATAGAACATTACAGCGCAGAACAGGCCCTTCGGCCCACGATGTTGCGCCGACCAGTTACAAAAACAATGACCCACTAGCCTATACCAATCCCTTTTCGTCCATAAACCTATCCAGAGATCTCTTAAACGCCCCCAAACTAGGAAAAAAAACTCTGTATTTATGTAAGTCTATTTTGTGACACTAATAAATAAACTTTATTTTGCTTAAGTTCAATGGTCGAACCTCATCCTTAATAATGGTTTCAGTTTGAACTTGGCCTCAGGAGCCCAGATAAACTGCGGCAAGAGCGAGGTCATGTTCTCTGGGCAATCCCTAGTCCCCTTCGTTGTCAGATCAGACTGCCTGGAGACCAGGCCATGTGTTAGAGACCAGGAGCGAGTAGGTATAGAGACACTGGATACATGAGAGCAACGCTCCCTCCCTTTGGGAGTGGGAACCAGGTCAAATCAGATGTGAGGCGCTCTCGGTGTTGCTGTTCCTGGTGCAGATGTGGCCATTGCCAGCTCCTGCGCTATGGAGATCACCTGAGCCATTTCCCACTTTATCCAGAGTTGAAAAATGGACAATGTTGACACCCAAACCACGAGGCAAAGTGAGGGGAAGATGAGGTGCTGCTCCTCGCGCTTGCATTGGGCTTCACTGGAACATTGCAGCAGGTCGAGGACAGAGGTCTCAGCATGGGGATCAAGTTGCTGAGTTGCAAAGGTAAACCACAGGAAGGTCAGGGTCGCACTTGCGGGCGGAGTGAAGGTGGTCCCGTTAACAAAGAACAAAAACAGCCCGGGAAACAGGCCCTTTGGCCCAACGAGCCCCCCCCGCCATCTTAACATTACCAGCCCCCCCTCCACCCATGACCCTTATCCACGCTTATGGCCATCCACATTGAGGGAAACTAATTTAGGGACAATTTATTACCTCCTACCAGCCTAAGAGCACATCTTTGGGGTGTGGGAGGAAACCGGAGCACCCGGAGAAAACCCACGCAAGCACGGGGAGAATGCGCAAACCCCCACAGACACCGACCCAAATCCATGTGTCTGCACAGCAAACAGTGATAGTCACTGAGCTGTCGTCTTGCCCAGTATCTGGTCCAGTTTAGGCAAACACTAACAACATGAAGCACTAGGCCAATCTCGAACATCAAGAGCAGCCCCAGTACGACCCATCGCGTGTATGCCCCTCGTTGGACAACAAGGCGGACCGACTTAAAACCTGTGAATTAAAAGAGAAAAACATTCGTATCATTCCCCATCCTTATACATTACCAGGGACGTCCCTCAGCCTGCCTTTACTCTCCCCATTGTAGGAGAGACCAATCACTCGTAAACTGAGAATAGGCTAAATTAAGAAGTGGAAGTGAAATCTTGTTTCACCTGAAAGGAATGTTTGGGAAATTGAACACACACACGCACACACACACACACACACACGCTTACACACACACACACACACACACACACACACGCACACACACACACACACACACGCACACACACACACACACACACGCTTACACACACACACACACACACACACACACACACACACGCTTACACACACACGCACACACACACGCTTACACACACACACACACACACGCTTACACACACACGCACACACACACGCTTACACACACACACACACACACGCTTACACACACACGCACACACACGCTTACACACACACACACACACACACACACGCACACACACACACACACACACGCACACACACACACGCTTACACACACACACACACACACACACGCTTACACACACACACACACACACACGCACACACACACACGCTTACACACACACACACACACACACGCTTACACACACACGCACGCACACACACACACACACGCTTACACACACACACACGCTTACACACACACACGCTTACACACACACACACACGCTTACACACACACACACACACACGCTTACACACACACGCTTACACACACACACGCTTACACACACACACACTTACACACACACACGCTTACACACACACACACACACACGCTTACACACACACACACACATGCTTACACACACACACACACACACGCTTACACACACACACACACACGCTTACACACACACACGCTTACACGCGCTTACACACACACACACATGCTTACACACACACACACACACACTTACACACACACACACACACACACGCTTACACACACACACACATGCTTACACACACACACACACACACGCACACACACACACACGCACACACACACACACGCTTACACACACACACACGCTTACACACACACACACACACGCTTACACACACGCACACACACACACGCTTACACACACACACACACACACGCTTACACACACACACACACGCACGCACACACACACACGCACACACACACACACGCACGCACACACACACACATGCTTACACACACACGCACGCACACACACACACACACGCACGCACACACACACGCACACACACACACGCAAGCACACACACACGCTTACACACACACACACGCTTACACACACACGCTTACACACACACACACGCACGCACACACACACACACGCACACACACACACACGCACGCACACACACACGCTTACACACACACGCACGCACACACACACGCACACACACACGCACACACACACACACGCACGCACACACACACGCTTACACACACACACACACGCTTACACACACACGCACGCACACACACACACGCTTACACACACACACAGGCACGCACACACACATGCTTACACACACACACACACACGCTTACACACACACACGCGCACGCACACACACATGCACGCACACACACACGCTTACACACACACACGCACGCACACACACACGCTTACACACACACACACGCTTACACACACGCACACACACACACACACTTACACACACACGCTTACACACATACACACGCTTACACACACACACGCTTACACACACACGCTTATACAACACACGCTTACACACACACACACGCTTACAGGCACACACACTTACACACACACGCACACACGCTTACACACACACACGCACACACACACGCTTACACACACACGCTTACACACACACGCACACACACGCACACACACACGCTTACACACACACACACATGCTTACACACACACGCACACACACACACGCTTACGCACACACATACACACATGCACACACACACGCACACACACACGCACACACACACGCACACACACGCTTACACACACACACGCTTACACACACACATGCTTACACACACATGCACACACACACGCACACGCACACACACACGCTTACACACACACATGCACATGTATACACATGCACACACACACGTGCGCACACACCCATGTGTGCACACACACACACACTCATACCTATACGCGCGCACACACACACACTCATACACACATGCACACATACTCACACACGCACACTTATACATACACACACGCACACGCACACACACACACACACAATCAAATACAAGCACAACACATGTGCAACACATCTGTGCTGGGTAAATTGTTGGAAGGTACTTTGAGAGACAGGATCTACAGGCGTTCAGAGACACAAGGACTGATTAGGGACAGTCAGTATGGCTTTGTGAGTGGAAAATCATGTCTCACAAATTTAATTGAGTTTTTTGAAGGGGTAACCAAGAAGGTAGATGAGGGCAGTGCAGTTGATGTTGTCTACATGGACTTTAATAAGGCCTTTGACAAGATATCACATGGTAGGTTGTTGCATAAAGTTAAATCTCATGGGATCCAGAGTGAGGTATCTAAATGGATACAAAATTGGCTTAATAGCAGAAGCCAGAGGGTGGGTTGTAGAGAGTTATTTTTCAAACTGGAGGCCTGTGACCAGCGGTGTGCCTCAGGGATCAGTGCTGGGCCCAGTGTTATTTATCAATTATATTCGTGATTTGGATGAGAATTTAGGAGGCATGGTTAGTAAGTTTGCAGATGACACCAAGATTGGTGGCATAAAAGCAAATTACTGCGGAAGTAGCCTTCTTCACTCTCCATTATGCCATCAGGATTGGCATATTCATATATTCATATCTCATGTCCATGTGCATAGATCCCTGAAAGTTGGCACCCAGGTTGATAAGGTTGTTAAGAAGGCGTACGGTGTGTTAGCTTTTATTGGTAGAGGGATTGAATTTCGGAGCCGTGAGGTCATGTTACAACTGTACAAAACACTGGTGCGGCCGCACTTGGAGTATTGCGTACAGTTCTGGTCGCCGCATTATAAGAAAGATGTGGAGGCATTGGAAAGGGTACAGAGGAGGTTTACCAGGATGTTGCCTGGTATGGTGGGAAGGTCTTATGAGGAAAGGCTGAGGGACTTGAGGCTGTTTTTAATAGAGGCATACAAGGTGGTCAGAGGATTAGTTAGGGTGGACAGTGAGAGCCTTTTTCCTTGGATGGAGATGGCTAGTGTGAGGGGAAATAGCTTTAAATTGAGGAGTGATAGATATAGGACGGATGTCAGAGGGAGGTTCTTTACTCAGAGGGTAGTAAGGGCGTGGAATGCCCTGCCTGCAGCAGTTGTGGACTCGCCAACTTTAAGGGCATTCAAATGGTCAGTGGATAGGCATATGGATAACATTGGAATAGTTTAGGTTAGAGGGTCATTAGATTGGTTCCACTGGTCGGCGCAACATCGAGGGCCGAAGGGCCTGTACTGCGCTGGAATGTTCTATGATTGCAATGGGATCTTGATCAATTGGGCCAGTGGGCTGGCGAATGGCAGATGGAGTTTAATTTAGACAAATGTGAGGTGATGCATTTTGGTCGATCAAACGGGGCAGGACTTACTCAGTTAATGGTAGGGCGTTGGGGAGAGTTACAGAACAAAGAGATCTAGGGGTACAGGTTCATAGCTCCTTGAAAGTGGAGTCACAGGTGGACAGAGCGGTGAAGAAGGTATTCAGCATGCTTGGTTTCATTGGTCAGAATATTGAATACTGGAGTTGGGACGTCTTGTTGAAGTTGTACAAGACATTGGTAAGGCCACACTTGGAATACTGTGTACAGTTCTGGTCACCCTATTATAGAAAGGATATTATTAAAGTAGAAAGAGTGCAGAAAAGATTTACTAGGATGCTACCGGGACTTGATGGATTGGGTTATAAGGAGAGGCTGGATAGACTGAGACTTTTTTCTCTGGAGTGTAGGAGGCTGAGGGGTGATCTTATAGAGGTCTATAAAATAATGAGGGGCACAGATCAGCTAGATAGTCCATATCTTTTCCCAAAGGTAGGGGAGTCTAAAACTAGAGAGCATAGGTTTAAGGTGAGAGGGGAGAGATACAAAAGGGTCCAGAGGGGCAATTTTTTCACACAGAGGGCGGTGAATGTCTGGAACGAGCTGCCAGAGGCAGTAGTAGAGGTGAGTACAATTTTGTGTTTTAGAAAGTGTTTAGACAGTTACCTGGGTAAGATGGGTAAAGAGGGATATGGGCCAAATGCAGGCAACTGGGACTGGCTTAGAGGTTTAAAAAGAAAGGGCAGCATAGAGAAGTTGGGCCGAAGGGCCTGTTTTCATGTTGTAAACCTCTATGACTCTATGAGTCTATGACTCAGAAGCACGCACACACACAAACACACACACACACACACACACACAATCGCACACACACACACACAAACATACAATCGCACACACACACACACACACACATACATACAATCGCACACACACACATACAAACAATCGCACGCACACACATACAATCGCACACACACACACACACACGCACACACAAACACACAATCGCACACACACACACACACACACATACAATCGCACACACACATAGATACAATCGCACACACACACACACATACAATCGCACACACACACACACACACACATACATACAATCACGCACACACACACACACATACATACAATCGCACACACACACACACACACACATACATACAATCGCACACACACGTACACATACATACAATCGCACACACACACACACACACATACATACAATCGCACACACACACACACACACACATACATACAATCGCACACACACACACACACACATACATACAATCGCACACACACACACACATACATACATACAATCGCACGCACACACACGTACACATACATACAATCGCACACACACACACACACATACATACAATCGCACACACACACACACACATACATACAATCGCACGCACACACACGTACACACACACAATTGCCCACACACACACATACATACAATCGCACACACACACACACACACAATCACACACACGCAGAAACACACAATCGTACGCACACACGCACACACAATCGCGTACACACGCAGAAACACACAATTGGCATCCTTGGTTGCCCTGGTGTGTGTCTTGCTCACACGCTCTCCATTGTCTTTAGGCAGGAAAGATCACACATAACAAATGGAGGGTGGTCCCAGACCAATGGAGTGCTGGACACCAAGGTCCTCACTCACTTTGGAGGCCGCACACTGCAGTGCCCCCTGTTGGCCATTTCTGCAGTGACAGGAAGGTCATCGCTTACCACCCAAGTGAGAATCTTTCATCCCTCTGGCCATTGAGCTATAAATCCTTTGTCCCGGGGTCGCCATGTATTAATAATCTACACTTTTTCACCCAGGCACCTCTATCTCTGAGCCTTCAGGGCACCTTGACCCCGACTGACACCATTCTGTCCAAAGTCATCGCCAACCGGGTCAAGTCTGCTCTGGGGTCAGTAATCCATCCTGATCAAACCTGTGCTGTACCCGGCAGGAAGATCTCTGACAGCCTGGCGCTACTCAGGGATACGATTGCCTACGTGCAGGACAGGCAGGTGGATACGTGCCTCATCAGCCTCGACCAGGAGAAGGCGTTTGACAGAATATCGCACAGCTACATGATGGATGTGCTCTCCAAAATGGGTTTTGGGGAGGGAATCCGCAATTGGATCCGGCTGCTCTACACGGACATCAGTAGCGCAGTCTCAATCAATGGGGAGGAAACAGATAGCTTCCAAATCAGGTCTGGAGTCAGACAGGGCTGCCCTCTCTCCTCCGTCCTTTTTGTGTGTTGCATTGAACCCTTTGCCCAGGCCCTCAGAAGCGACCCAGGCATCAAAGGGGTGACAATCCCAGGCAGCGGAGGCCCGCAGGTCAAAGCTTCCCTGTACATGGAGAATGTCAGTGAACGTCTGTGACCAGTTCAAACAGCCAAGGGAAATCGTGTTCTCTGGGAACTGGGCCATCCAAACCTTCGTCCCCTTCACCGTTGGGTCAGATTACCTGAAGGTGCTGGGGGTATGGTTCAGAGCGTGTAGAGTGTGTGCCAAAAACCGGGAAGAGCGAATTGCCACAGTAAAACAGTAACTAGGCATGTGCACCCTCGCTAAATATATTTAAGACGTGGGCTGATGGGTTTTTGATAAGAGAGGGGATTAAGGGTTATGGGGAGAGGGCGGGAATGTGGAACTGAGCCACGACAGATCAGCCATGATCTTATTGAATGGCGGGGCAGGCTCGAAGGGCTAGATGGCCTACTCCTGCTCCTATTTCTTATGTTCTTATGTTCTCCATTATGGGATGTTGTTGGATTGGGAGGCATGCCTTATGAGGATAGGTTGAGGGAGCTCGGTCTCTTCTCCCTGGAGAGACGAAGGTTGAGAGGTGACCTGATAGAGGTTTATAAAATGTTGAGAGGAATAGATAGGGTGGATTCTCAGAGGCTATTTCCCAGGGCTGAAATGGTCGCTACGAGAGGACACAGGTTTAAGGTGCTGGGGAGCAGGTACAGAGGAGATGTCAGGGGTAAGTTTTTCACTCAGAGGGTGGTGAGTGAGTGGAATCGGCTGCCGTTGGTGATGGAGGCAAACTCGCTGGGGTCTTTTAAGAGACTTCTGGATGAGTACATGGGATTTAATGGGATTGAGGGTTATAGATAGGCCTGGTAGGTAGGGATATGATCAGCGCAACTTGTGGGCCGAAGGGCCTGTTTGTGCTGTAGTCTACGTTCTAAAACCTGGTCATCAGATGTGAGGCAGTCTCAGGGATGGTGTACGTGACATGAGTCTGGCCCATTGGAGATGTCAGGGGGAAGTTTTTCACTCAGAGGGTGGTGAGTGAATGGAATCGGCTGCCGTCAGTGATGGTGGAGGCAAATTCGATTGGGTCTTTTAAGAGACTTCTGGATGAGTGCATGGGATTTAGTAAGATAGAGGGTTATAGGGAAGCCTAGTTGGTAGAGATATGATCGGCGCAACTTGTGGGCCGAAGGGCCTGTTTGCGCTGTAGTTTTTCTATGTTCTATACCCCAATTCTCCATCACAGCAGTCACCTGAAACACCTTCAGATTGATCTGGAGATCCAAGATGGATCATATCCGGAGGGACACCATGTACAAAAACTCTAGATAAGGAGGATAAAGTGTATCCAACGCCACCCTCATCCTGATGGCCACCTTTGTGTGCGGCTGCATCAAGCTGTGCGTAGATCCTCGGTACACCAACAGCAAGTGCCACTACTTTTTGAGGTTCTACCTGTCCCGAGTGTTGCGAAGGATGGGTCTGGCCACACTGCCGCGGAACGCTCCGAGTAGTTGGACCGTACCGCAGCACCTGTCCTTCGTGGAGAAATTTTTCCGCAAACACACCTTTGACCACACGGCGATTAAGCAGTGGTCAGCGCGTGACGTCCTTGGGGCCCTGAGAGAAAAGGAGACGGCGGATCCTGTCGGATGGTTCCCTGAGCAGACTGTCAGTGTCATCTGGCAGAACGCCTCATCACCAGAACTGACAAACAAGCACCAAGATCTGGCTTGGCTGGTGGTGAGAAGGGCACTCCCCGTCAGATCCTTTATGCACGCTCGAGGTCTCAACATCACCGCACGCTGCCCTCGAAGCGGCTGCGGGGCTGACGAGACGGTCGCACACCTCCTTCTGGAATGTGCCTTTGCAAAGAAGGTCTGGAGCGAGATGCAGTGGTATTTGTCGAGGTTCGTCCCGAGCAGCTCGGTGACGCAGGACTCTGTGCTCTACAGGCTATTTCCGGGGGCGCACACCAAGACAAATATCAACTGCTGCTGGAAGGTCATCAACTCGGTGAAGGACGCACTTTGGTCCGCCCGAAACTTGCTGATCTTCCAGCTGAAAGAACTGTCCTCGACCGAGTGTTGCAGACGGGCACATTCCAAGGTCCAGGACTACGTGCTGAGGGACGGGCTGAAGCTTGGGGTGGAGATGCAGTGGGAAAGATCACTGAGTAAGGTCTTTTGGCCAATGTACACCAAGGGGCTCATAACTGGGTAAAACCCCCTGGACTGTAGGTTTGCTATTGATTGGTGTTTGGTAAATCCAACTGAGTTTAAACACCTCAGAGTGCATCTTAATCCTTGTAGAAAATGTGATAAATTGAAATGTTTTGTAATTTTTTTTAAGATGTGGAGATGCCGGCGTCGGACTGGGGTAAACACATTAAGAAGTCTCACAACACCAGGTTAAAGTCCAACAGGTTTATTTAGCAGCACGAGCTTTCAGAGCGCTTGTCCCTTCATCGGGTGAGTGAGAGTTAGGTTCACAAACAGGGAATATATAGACACAAACTTAATTACAAGATAATGGTTGGAATGTGAGTCTTAACAAATAATCAAGTCTTTACAGGTACAGACAGTACAAAGGCAGAGAGGGTTAAGTACAAGTTAAATAGAAACCCTACAGTACAGAAAGAGACCATTCAGCCCATCGAGTCTGCATCGAACACAATCCCACCCAGGCCCTACCCCCCATATCCCACCACCAATCCCTCTAACCTCAGCATCTCAGGACACTATGGGCAATTTTAGCACGGCCAATCAACCTAACCGGCACATCTTTGGACTGTGTGAGGAAACTGGAGCGCCCGGAGGAAACCCACGCAGACACGAGGAGAATGTGCAAACTCCACGCAGACAGTGACCCGAGCATGGGAATCGAACCCAGGACCCTGGAGCTGTGAAGCAGCAGCACTAACCCACTGTGCTGCCGTTCAGTGAACTTATTCACCTTTGATCAGTTAACGCTTTAAGTGCTACCTTTTTCTTAATAACCTCTTTTAGTTCCTCAGAGCACCCGGGGGAAACCCTCGCAGATACGGAGAGAACGTGCAAACTCTGCATAGACAGTGACCCGAGCCGGGAATCGAACCCAGGACCCTGGAGCTGTGAAGCAGCAGTGCTAACCCACTGTGCTACCGTTCCGCCCCAACGTCATTCCCTGACCGGGAATCGAACCCGGGCCGTGGCGGTGAGAGTGCCAAATCCTAAACACTACGCCACCAGGGAATAGGTGAATTTGTTTAAAGATATTTGATGAATAAAGTATATCTTTGCAAAAAAAATAAAGTAAGATTGGAATTGCAGGATGGAATAAAGATGTGGAGTTGTGTAGTTACACGATATATTGTTAATGGAGTTGTTGGCTGATCGGAGCAGTCGCTGTCCCTCACTTTGTCTCTAACAGGCACGAGGTAAGGAATCCTCTCCGAGGGAATCAGTGACCCTGATGAGATGCAATACCTCCTTAATCCAAAAGATGTCAGTGTCTCTCTTTGCAGCTAAAATTCTAACAAATGTGAGAAATCGGAACTCAAATCCAGGAGGATTCTTCTGTTAAATTAATTTATGGGATGTGGGAGTCGCTGACTAGGTCAGTCTTTATTGTAGAATGCTAATTGCCCCCGATAAGGTGGTAGTAAGCCACCTTCTTGAACCACTGCAGTCCATGTGGTGTAGGCACACCCATAGTTTAATTATTCATGTCACAAGTAGGCTTACATTAACACTTCAATGAAGTTATTGTGAAAATCCCTTAGTCATCACAGTCCAGTGCCTGATGGGTCAACGCGCCTAACTTTCGGACTGTGGGAGGAAGCCGGAACACCCAGAGGAAACCCACGCAGACACGGGGAGAACTTACAGACCTTGCATCGACGGTGACCCAAAGCGGGAATCGAACCCAGGTCCCTGGCACTGGGGCAGCAGTGCTAACCGCCGTGCCACTATGCCTCCCACAGTGCTGTTTAGGGAGGGAATTCCAGGATTTTGACAGTGAAGGAACAGCGATATATTTCCAAGTCAGGATGTTGAGTGACTTGGAGGCAACCTCCGGAGTGGTCTCGTGGGTTTCCTCCGGGTGCTCCGGTTTCCTCCCACAGTCCAAAGATGTGCGGGTTAGGTTGATTGGCCGTGCTAAGAAATTGCCCCTCAGTGTCCAGGGATGTGTAGGTTAGAGGGATTAGAACATAGAACATAGAACACTACAGCACAAACAGGCCCTTCGGCCCACGAGTTGTGCCGATCACATCAACACCTACCAATCCATAGACCTATCTATAACCCCCAATCCCATTAAACCCCATGTACTCATCCAGAAGTCTTTTAAAAGACCCCAGCGAGTTCGCCTCCACCACCACTGACGGCAGCCGATTCCATTCACTCACCACCCTCTGAGTGAAAAACTTACCCCTAACATCACTCCTGTACTTGCCTCCCCGCACCTTAAATCTGTGTCCTCTCGTAGTGACCATTTCAGCCCTGGGAAATAGCCTCTGAGAGTCCACCCTATCTATTCCTCTCAACATTTTATAAACTTCTATCAGGTCGCCTCTCAACCTTCGTCTCTCCAGGGAGAAGAGTCCCAGCTCCCTCAACCTGTCCTCATAAGGCATGCCTCCCAATCCAGGCAACATCCTTGTAAATCTCCTCTGTACCCTTTCAATAGCTTCCACATCCTTCCTGTAGTGAGGTGACCAGAACTGCGCACAGTACTCCAAATGAGGCCTGACAAGGGTCTTAGAAAGTTGCAGCATTACCTCCCGACTCCTAAACTCAATCCCTCGATTAATGAAGGCCAGTACACCATACGCCTTCTTGACCACATCCTCCACCTGCGAGGCCGATTTAAGAGTCCTGTGGACCCGGACCCCAAGATTAGTGGGTATAATATGTAGGGATATGGGGGTAGGGCCTGGTTGGGATTGTGTTCGGTGCAGACTCGATGGGCTGAAGGGCCTCTTTCTGCACTGTAGGGTTCTATGGTGGTGTTCCCATGTATCTGCAGCCCTTATCCTTCTAGACGGTAGCAGTTGTGGGTTTGGAAGGTGTTATCAAAGGAACCTTGGTGAGTTCCTGCAGTGCATCTTGTAGATGGGGTGCAATGTTCTCACTGCTTGTTAGTGGTGGAGAGTTTGGATGTTTGGGGAAGGGGTACCAGCAATGGGTGCTTTGTCCTGGATGGTGTTGAGCTTCTTAATTTTGTGATCACCCGGATAGTTCTGCCATCAGTCATTCTCAAAGGATGGGAGAGTGTTAACGGGTGGGGAGGGTAAGGGGGCTGGATTAGATGCTAATAGCCTTTGGGAATAGGGTTGTTCACCCTTGGACAATGACTGACCTTGGCAGAGGGCGAGCACCAGGTTTCCAGATGATGTGCTGGAGGCTGGATTGAGGATGGGGAAGAGAGGAGGGGTGGTCTATATCTTCAGGGGGGGAAATAGGGGTTGTTCAAGGGACAATGGGAAATGGGATCATTGCCATAAGAATCCGTACTCTGTGCCAGGAGATTTGGCACAAGTAATCAAAGTCAGTGAACTCATCAGGAGATGAATATCATTCAAATGGAGAAAGACTGCAGAAAGTTTCAGCACAGGGGGATTTTATAGAATAGAATGATAGAGTCCCCACAGTTTGGAAGGAGGCCATTTGGCCCATCAAGTCTCACCGACTCTTCGATAGAGCATTTTACCCTGACCCTATCCCCACATATTTACCCTGCTAATCCCCTTAACCTACACATCTTTGCACACTAAGGGGCAACTTAACATGGCCAAACCACGGGGAGAATGTGCTAACCCCAAACTGATGGCCAAGGGGCAGATGCAAACCTGGGCCCCTGGTGCTGTGAGGCATCAGTGCTAACCACCGTGCCACCCCTATGAGGATTTGGGCATCCTGGTGCATAAATCACAAAAAGCTAGCGTGCAAATTCAACAGGTAACAGGGGAGGCAAGTGGAATGTTTGTCTTTATTTGAAGGGGAATGGTGGATAAAAATAAGGAGGTCTCATACACTAGTTACACCAGACCTGGAATACTGTGAACAGTTTAAGTCTCATTATCTGAGGAAAGATATACTGGCGTTAGAGGCAGTGCAGTGAATGTTGACTAGTTGATCCTGGCTATGGAGGGATTTTCCTTTGAGGTGCGTTTGAAAATTCATCCACTTGTTCTAAATACTTTGTGCATTCAGATAAAGAAAAGATCAGAAAGAAAATAAAACTGGGGATGGGGAGGGAGATCTGATCAATTATAGCACTGGAGGTGGTTGGTGCAATAAAGGAACAATCAAGAGTTGACTTGTCCACCAATCAGCATCCTTCCCTCATGCAGTATAAATCACTGCTCCCTTTGAAGTTTGATATTCTTGTGTCTGCTCTGATGAGTGCACGGATAAAAGATTTGACAGGATGTCTCTTTAGCAAAATTCTCACTTTGCTCCTTTTTTTCCCTTTCCTGAGGTCTTTTCCTATTCAGCCCTGGCTTGGAACACGAGTATAAAACTGATATCACGGAACACAAAACAGGCCATTCAGCCCACTGTGCCTGTACTGTCTCTCTGAATGAGCGATTCATGCATTTCCATTCTCCTAGCCTCTCCCCCTTTTCAGATACACTGTGTCGTCCCACCAACACAAGGAGGTGCCCATGTGTGCATGACCCATAGAAACACAGGAAAAACATTGGGGTCTCTCTGCTGCACCCATCTCACTACTCAAAGAATGAATGTGTTTGATTTATTTAACCACCTTAAGCATTGTGCAGATTGTTAATGATCCTCGAAGAAACAGCGACTGTGAATTATTCATTTAAAGTTGCTGCCTTATACACAGGGGGTAAATCGCATGTCCAGCCCCATTCATTGCCTTTCTATATGTGATCTCTCATTGTCTGCGACTTTAACTCTCGAGCTGATTCGGACCTGATAATATTGCCCTGAAAATCCAGTTTTCAGGCTTATGGAGAGGTGGTGTGGAGACGCCGGCATCGGACTGGGGTAAACACAGTTAGAAGTCTCACAACACCAGGTTCAAAATCCAATGGGTTTATTTGGTAGCAAAGGCTACTAGCTTTCGGAACGCTGCCCTTCATCTGGTGAGTGGGAGTTCTGTTCACAAACAAGACATATAAAGACACAAGCTCAATTTACAAAATCATGATTGGAATTAAGACTTGTATTCCAATCATTATTTTGTAAATTGAGTTTGTGTCTATATATGCTCTGTTTGTGAACAGAACTCCCACTCACCTGATGAAGGGTAGTGTTCCGAAAGCTAGTGGCTTTTGCTACCAAATAAACCCGTTGGACTTTGAACTTGGTGTCGTGAGACTTCTTATGGAGAGGAGCCATAGCGGTTAGCACAGCACCCGGGACCCGGGTTCAATTCCCACCTTGGGTCACTGTCTGTGTGGAGTTTGCACATTCTCCCCGTGTCTGCGTGGGTTTCCTCCGGGTGCTCCGGTTTCGTCCCACAGTCCAAAGATGTGCAGGTTAGATGGATTGGCCGTGCTAAATTGCCCCTTAATATATGTAGGGGAGGGGAATTAGCAGGGTAAATATTTGGAGTTAAGGGGTAGGGCCTGGGTAAGATGCTCTATTGGAGAGTTGGTGCCGATTCGATGGGCTGAATGGCCTACTTATGTATTGTAGGGATTCTATGACTCTGGTTTCTACACCCATCTCCTCTTCCCACCTCTTGATTTGAAACAGTTAGATGGGCGATCGAAACAATTTATGTAACCCTAAGTTCCTAAAGTGTCCAGACGATCCCGGGAAAAAGAATCATGGAATCCTTACAGTGCAGAATGAGGCCATTAGGCCCATCGGGTCAGCACCAACCACAATCCCACCCAGGCCCTATTCATGTAATCCCATGTATTTACTCTGCTAATCCCCTTGACGCTAAGGGACAGTTTAGCATGGCCAATCCACCTAACCTGCACATCTTTGGGCTTTGGGGGGAAACCGGAGCACCCGGAGGAAACCCACGCAGACATGGGTAGAATGTTCAAACTCCACACAGGCAGTCACCCAAGGCCAGAATTGAACCTGGGTCCCTGGGCAGAACCTGGGCGGTACGGTAGCACAGTGGGTTAGCGCTGCTGCTTCACAGCTCCAGTGACCTGGGTTCGATTCCTGGCTCGGGTCACTGTCTGTGTGGAGTTCGCACATTCTCCTTGTGTCTGCGTGGGTTTCCTCCGGGTGCTCCGGTTTCCTCCCACAGTCTGAAGACAAAAAACTGCAGCAGGCGACGGTGCAGAGGGACCTCGGGGTCCTTGTGCACAAGTCGCAAAAACCCAGCCTGCAGGTGCAGCAGGTGGTCAGGAAGGCGAATGGGATGCTGGCCTTCATAGCGAGGGGGATTGAATATAAAAGTAGGGAGGTCTTGCTGCGGCTGTATAGGGCACTGGTGAGGCCGTAGCTGGAGTACTGTGTGCAGTTTTGGTCGCCGCACTTATGCAAGGATATTTTGGCCTTGGAGGAAGTGCAGAGGAGGTTTACTAGGCTGATACCGGAGTTGAGGGGGTTGAGCTATGAGGAGAGGCTGAATAAACTAGGCTTGTACTCGTTAGAGTTTAGAAGAATGAGGGGAGATCTCATTGAGACGTATAAGATGATGAATGGGATGGATAGGATAGAGGTGGAGAGACTCTTCCCGCTCAGAAAGGACAGTAGGACTAGGGGGCACAGCCTCAAGATAAAGGGTTTAGAACGGAGTTGAGGAGGAACTTCTTCACTCAAAGGGTGGTGAATCTCTGGAATTCTCTGCCCGTTGAAGTGGTGGAGGCTGCCTCGCTAAATATATTTAAGACGCGGGTTGATGGGTTTTTGATAAGAGAGGGGATTAAGGGTTATGGGGAGAGGGCGGGAATGTGGAACTGAGCCACGACAGATCAGCCATGATCTTATTGAATGGCGGGGCAGGCTCGAGGGGCTGGATGGCCTACTCCTGCTCCTATTTCTTATGTTCTTATGTTATGTTCAAAGCATGAAATGATCTGACCTGCCCACTTAATCCCACTTGTTAGCACTTGGCCCATAGCCCTGAATGTTATGGCATGCCGAGTACTCATTCAGATAAAGCATGTGAGGCATCCCGCCTGCCACCAGGCCTCCAGGGGCAGCACGGTGACAGTGGTTAGCGCTGCTACCTCACACCACCAGGAACCCTGGTTCAATTCCAGCCTCGGGTCACATTCTCCCTGTGTCTGTATGTGTTTCCTCTGGATGCTCCGGTTTCCTCCCACAGTCCAAAGACGTGCAGGCTACGTTGATTGGCCCTGGTAAATTGTCTTGTAGTGCCAGGGGGATCAGTAGGGTAAGTATGTCGGATTACGGGGCTAGGATCTGGGTGGGATTGTGTTGGTGCAGACTTGATGGGCTGAATGGCTCCTCCTGCATTGTGGGGATTCTATGATTCACCCTCCCAAGCAATGCATTCCAGACTGTCACCACCCTCTGAGCAAAAAAGTATTTCCTCGAAACCCCCCTGAACCTCCCACCCCTCACTTTTAACTTGTTCCCTTCATAAGTGACCCTTCAAATAAGGGGATCAGCTGCTCCCTATCCATCTGTCCATGCCCCTCATAATCTTAAACACCTCAATCAGGTCACCCCTCAGTCTTCTCTGCTCCAGAGAAGACAACCCAAGCCTATCCAACCCCTCTTCATAATTTAAATGTTCCGTCCCAGGTAGCATCCTGGTAAATCTCCTCTGCACCCCCTCTAGTGCATTCACATCTTTCCTATAATGCAGTGACCAAAACTGCACATACTACCCTCGCTGTGTCCTCACCAAAGTTCTACACAACTCCATCATGACCTCTTTGCTTTTGTAACCTATACCCTGATTTTTTGTTTCCAAAAATGTACTTTATTCATAAAAATCTCAAATAAACCATTGCAAATCTACATGGCTTTGAATTTCAAACAGTGCAGAATTTTTACAGTTTTATTCAAATTACAGTCATTACATTTCAATACTTAAAACTATATACACGCCTCAGTAAATTACTGTGTGCCGTTAGTGCTCAGATTGGCACACAGTTACGCAGGTCGAGGGTATTCTGCAGTTCCTGGGCCCTCGGTCTGCCTCCGTTAAAAGGCCTTACAGTGTGGCCTTTCCCCATTGTGCCTTTGCGGCGGCTGCCCCAAGCTTCAGCCCGTCCCTCAGCACGTAGTCCTGGACCTTGGAATGTGCCAGTCTGCAACACTCGGTCGAGGACAGTTCTTTCAGCTGGAAGATCAGCAAGTTTCGAGCGGACCAAAGTGCGTCCTTCACCGAGTTGATGACCTTCCAGCAGCAGTTGATATTTGTCTCGGTGTGCGCCCCCGGAAATAGCCTGTAGAGCACAGAGTCCTGCGTCACCGAGCTGCTCGGGACGAACCTCGACAAATACCACTGCATCTCGCTCCAGACCTCCTTTGCAAAGGCACATTCCACAAGGAGGTGTGCGACCGTCTCATCAGCCCCGCAGCCGCTTCGAGGGCAGAGTGCGGAGACGGGCAAATGTACCATGTGCCTTTTTCACCACCCTATTAACCTGCTTTTCTGCCTTCAGAGATTTATGGACAAACACAGCAAGATCCCTTTATTCTTCGGGACCTCCCAGTGTCAGACCTTTCATAGTATACCTCCTCATCAAATTACTCCTTCCAAAGTGCATCACCTCTCACTTCTCAGGGTTAAACTCCATCTGCCACTTATCCGCCCATTTGACCATCTCGTCTGTATCTTTCTGTAACCCAGGACACTCAGTCTCACCGTTAACCACCCGGCCAATCTCTGTGTTATCGGCAAACTTACCGATCCAACCCCCCTCATGTAGTCATCGATGTCATTTATATAAATGATGAACAAGAGGGCTTCAGGTGCTTCAGGAAGGACAGGGAGGGTGGCAGAAGGGGTGGTGGAGTGGCACTGTTGATCAGGGATAGTGTCAGGGCTGCAGTGAAAGAGGATGTTGTGGAGGGACTGTCTACAGAATCTCTGTGGGTGGAAGTTACAAACAGCAAAGGGTCGAAAACTTTGCTGGGTGTAATCTATAGGCCGCCCAATAGTGACAGGGAAGTTGAAGTGCAAATAGGGAAACAGATTCTGGAGAGATGTTTTAACAACAGAGTTGTCGTGATGGGAGACTTCAATTTCCCAAACATCGACTGGAATATCCCAAGGGTAAGGGGTTTGGATGGGGAGGAGTTTGTTAGGTGTGTTCAGGAAGGTTTCCTGACACAGTACGTGGATAAGCCTACGAGGGGAGAGGCTGTACTTGACCTGGTACTGGCGAATGAACCAGGGCAGGTGATGGATCTCTCGGTAGGAGAGCATCTTGGAAATGGTGACCATAATTCTATCTCCTTCACAATTGCATTGGAACGAGATAGGATCAGGCAGGCTAGGAAGGTGTTTGTCTGGGGTAAGGGGAGATACGAAGAAGTCAGGAAGATACTTGGACAAATAAACTGGAAGGAGGCGTTCTTAGGGAAAAGTACCGAAGGAAGGTGGCGGATATTCAAGGAATGTGTGTCTGGAGCTCTGAATGATAACGTTCCGATGAGACAAGGGGGTTTTGGTAGGTCGCGGGAACCGTGGTGCACAAAGGCTGTGTTGAACCTAGTCAGGAGGAAAGGGAAGGTATACAAGAGGTTCAGGGAATTAGGAGAGGTTAAAGATCTTGAGGAGTATAAGGACTGTAGGAAGGAACTTAAAAGGGAAATTAGGAGAGCCAGAAGGGGTCATGAGAAGACCTTGGCGGGTAAGATTAAGGAGAATCCCAAGGCCTTCTATAAATATGTGAAAGGTAAAAGGATAAGAAGAGAAGGGATAGGACCTATAAAAGGTGAGGGGGGAAAGGTTTGTGTGGAACCAGAAGAGATGGCAGAGGTGCTTAATGAGTACTTCGCCTCAGTATTCACAGTGGAAGCTGATCTGGGAGATTTTGTTATGGATTTGCAGCAGATGGAAAGGATTGAGTACGTGAATATTAAGGAGGAGGATGTGTTGGAACTTTTGAATTCTATCAAGGTAGATAAGTCACCTGGACCAGATGGGATGTACCCCAGGATACTGTGGGAGGCGAGGGAAGAGATTGCAGAGCCCCTGGCGATGATCTTTGCGTCATCAATGGAGACGGGAGAGGTTCCGGAGGATTGGAGGATTGCGGATGTAGTTCCTATTTTCAAGAAAGGGAACAGAGATAGCCCGGGAAATTACCGACCGGTGAGTCTGACCTCAGTAGTTGGTAAGCTGATGGAGAGGCTTCTGAGGGACAAGATTTACGAACATTTGGAGAGGTTTGACATGATCAGGAATAGTCAGCATGGATTTGTCAAGGGCAGGTCGTGCCTTACAAGCCTAGTTGAGTTCTTCGATAATGTGACTGAACACATTGACGAAGGAAGTGCCGTGGACGTAGTGTACATGGACTTCAGCAAGGCGTTTGATAAGGTCCCCCATGCAAGACTTCTTGAGAAGGTGAGAGGGCATGGGATCCGAGGGCCTTTGGCCTTGTGGATCCAGAACTGGCTTGCCTGCAGAAGGCAGAGAGTGGTTGTGGATGGGGCTTTTTCTGAATGGAGGTCAGTCACCAGCGGAGTGCCTCAAGGATCTGTTCTGGAACCCTTGCTGTTTGTCATTTTCATAAATGACCTGGATGAGGAAGTGGAGGGATGGGTAAGTAAGTTCGCTGATGACACGAAGGTCGGTGGTGTTGTGGATGGTCTGGAAGGATGGCAAAAGTTGCAGCAGGACATAAATAGGATGCAGGACTGGGCGGAGAAGTGGCAGATGGACTTCAACGCAGATAAATGTGTAGTCGTCCATTTTGGCAGAACCAACGGGATGAACGAGTACACTATCAAGGGCAGGAGTCTTAGTAGTGTTGAAGAGCAGAAGGATCTAGGGGTCCGGGTCCACAGGACTCTTAAATCGGCCTCGCAGGTGGAGGATGTGGTCAAGAAGGCGTATGGTGTACTGGCCTTCATTAATCGAGGGATTGAGTTTAGGAGTCGGGAGGTAATGCTGCAACTTTATAAGACCCTTGTCAGGCCTCATTTAGAGTATTGTGCGCAGTTCTGGTCGCCTCACTATAGGAAAGATGTAGAAGCTATTGAGAGGGTACAGAGGAGATTTACAAGGATGTTGCCTGGACTGGGAGGCATGCCTTATGAAGATAGGTTGAGGGAGCTGGGACTCTTTTCCCTGGAGAGATGAAGGTTGAGAGGCGACCTGATAGAAGTTTACAAAATGTTGAGAGGAATAGATAGGGTGGATTCTCAGAGGCTATTTCCCCGGGTTGAAATGGTTGCTACGAGAGGACACAGATTTAAGGTGCAAGGAGGGAAGTTCAGAAGTGATGTTAGGGGTAAGTTTTTCACTCAGAGGGTGGTGAGTGAATGGAATCGGCTGCCGTCAGTGGTGGTGGAGGCGAACTCGCTGGGGTCTTTTAAAAGACTTCTGGATGAGTATATGGGGTTTAATGAGATTGAGGGTTATAGATAGGTCTGTAGGTTGGTAGGTGTTGATGTGATCGGCACAACTCGTGGGCCGAAGGGCCTGTTTGTGCTGTAGTGTTCTATGTTCTATGTTCTAAGAGGGGGCCCAGCACAGATCCCTGTGGTATTCCACTGGTCACTGGCCTCCAGTCACTAAGAAGTCCAGGTTAAAGTCCAACCAGAACAAGCTTTCGGAGTCTCAGGCCCCTTCTTCAGGTGGGTGAAGAGTTCTGTTCACAAACAGGGCACAGAGAGACACAAACTCAATTTACAAGATAATGGTTGGAATGCGAGTCTTTGCAGCGAATTAAGTCTTAAAAGTGCAGACAATGTGAGTGGAGAGAGGGTTAAGCACAGGTTAAAGAAATGTGTATTGTCATGGGGGTTACAGATAGTGTGACATGAACCCAAGATCGCAATTGAGGCCATTCTCATGTGTGCGGAACTTGGCTATCGGTCTCTGCTCAGCGACTCTGTGCTGTGGTTCTTTACTCAGAGGGTAGTAAGGGCGTGGAATGCCCTGCCTGCAGCAGTTGTGGACTCGCCAACTTTAAGGGGGTTCAAACGGTCAGTGGATAGGCATATGGATAACATTGGAATAGTTTAGGTTAGAGGGTCATTAGATTGGTTCCACTGGTCGGCGCAACATCGAGGGCCGAAGGGCCTGTACTGCGCTGGAATGTTCTATGTTCTATCAGTCGTGTGTTGTGAAGGCTGCCTTGGAGAATGCTTACCCGAAGATCAGAGGCTGAATGCCAGTGACTGCTGAAGTGTTCCCCGACTGGAAGGGAATACTCCTGCCTCCTTCTGCCTCCAGTCACTAAAGCTCCTGTCACCCCCCCTCTGTCTACTAACGCTAAGCCAATTATAAATTGTCAGATCACTCTCATGCGTATTATCCTTTCTTAAAAGGGGGGGCGGTTTAGAACGGAGTTGAGGAGGAACTTCTTCACTCAAAGGGTGGTGAATCTCTGGAATTCTCTGCCCGTTGAAGTGGTGGAGGCTGCCTCGCTAAATATTTTTAAGATGCGGGTTGATGGGTTTTTGATAAGAGAGGGGATTAAGGGTTATGGGGAGAGGGTGGGAATGTGGAACTGAGCCATGACAGATCAGCCATGATCTTATTGAATGGCGGGGCAGGCTCGAAGGGCCAGATGGCCTACTCCTGCTCCTATTTCTTATGTTCTTATGTTATAGAGATATATAAGATAATAAAGATGATGGATAGGGTAGAGGTAGAGAGATTCTTCCCGCTCAGAAAGGACAGCAGGACTAGAGGGCACAGCCTTGAAATAAGGGGGGGCGGTTTAGAACGGAGTTGAGGAGGAACGTCTTCACTCAAAGGGTGGTGAATCTCTGGAATTCTCTGCCCGTTGAAGTGGTGGAGGCTGCCTCGCTAAATATATTTAAGTCACGGGTAGATAGGTTTTTGATAGACAGGGGAATTAAGGGTTATGGGGAGAAAGCGGGAAAGTGGAACTGATCCACTTCAGATCAGCCATGATCTTATTGAATGGCGGGGCAGGCTCGAAGGGCTAGATGGCCTACTCCTGCTCCTATTTCTTATTCCTTTCGCAAATAAGGGGACCAAAACTGCACACAGTGCTGCAGTCGCGGCCTCACCAGTGCCTTGTACAGCTGCAGCAAGACCTCCCTGCTTTTATAAACATAAGAACATAAACATAAGAAATAGGAGCAGGAGTAGGCCATCCGGCCCTTCGAGCCTGCCCCGCCATTCAATAAGATCATGGCTGATCTGTCGTGGCTCAGTTCCACATTCCCGCCCTCTCCCCATAACCCTTAATCCCCTCTCTTATCAAAAACCCATCAACCCGCGTCTTAAAAATATTTAGCGAGGCAGCCTCCACCACTTCAACGGGCAGAGAATTCCAGAGATTCACCACCCTTTGAGTGAAGAAGTTCCTCCTCAACTCCGTTCTAAGCCCTTTATCTTGAGGCTGTGCCCCCTAGTCCTACTGTCTTTTTTGAGCGGGAAGAGTCTCTCACCTCTATCCTATCCATCCCATTCATCATCTTATACGTCTCAATGAGATCTCCCCTCATTCTTCTAAACTCTAACGAGTACAAGCCTAGTTTATTCAGCCTCTCCTCATAGCTCAACCCCCTCAACTCAACTTTTGTACTCCAACCCCTCACAATAAAGGCCAACATTGTATTTAGCTTTTTGATACATAAACTTACTACGTTAACAGCAACATATCACTATTTTGCTCACAGAATAAACCACCCCACAGTAATACCTTTCATTGTGTTGGCCACAAAGGGAGCCCTAAATGGCTCCCGCTTCCAAAAATTCTGAGTATTTCCAGCTGAAAAAAAATGGTCAAATTCCTGCTTCGTCTCCTGTCTTACACATCTCACCTCCTTCATATCAGACTGACTATGCATTGGCCCGGTACACAAATCCAACCTTTTGATACCAAACGTATTTTACGACTGGGCGCTTTTCAGATTTGTGTTTAGTTTTGCTGATAGATGAGGAAATGTTGCGCTTCTCACTGCATCTCATTTGCATATCCGCTCGCCATTCGCCACTTCGTCAAAGAGGCACCCCCCCCCTCCTCTAACCGCTCATTGGTGCTCGGGGTGTCAATCTCAGGGGCGCCCCGCCCTACTCCTTATTGGCCGATTCCCTATGCCAATCAAACCCAACACGGTAATGTGATTGGTGAAGAGGTTTTGGGGGGCGGGTCTAATGCTTCCCCTCGGCTTTTTGGTGACTCTGGCGAATGGAAGAGCTGCATTTGAATAGCACCTTACACCACCCTGGCCGTCCCAAAACCCTTTAAGGTCAATGAAGGTGCACTTTGAAGTGTTATAATCATAATGTGGGGTATGCAGCAGCCAACCTACCAGCAGTAAGTTCCCTCAAACAGTACTGTGACAATGAGCAGGTAAGTTGTTGTCATGTTGAGGGATGAATGTTGGCCAGGACACCAGGATTAATTCCTTACTTCCTTTCTGGCTGAGAGCCATCAAATCTGAGTGTATAGACTGGGTTTAACATTTCATCCAGAGGACAATACCTCTAAGCAGCACTCCCTCAGTAATTAACAAACAAAGAACAACACAGCACGGGAAACAGGCCCTTCGGCCCAACGAGCCCACGCCGCCATCTTAACAAAGCATTTTCCCACACCTACCTTGCCCTGTGTGTATGCGAATGGTACCCCTATTGTAACCAGATTGAGGGGAGAATAATTTAGGGACAATTTGTTACACCAATCAGCCTAAGAGCACATCTTTGGGGTGTGGGAGGAAACCGGAGCATCTGGAGGAAAACCCACGCAAGCACGGGGAGAATGCGCAAACTCCCACAGACACCGACCCAAATCCATGTGTCTGCACAGCAATCAGTGATAGTCACTGAGCTGTTGTGGTGCCCATCTGCTGGTCCAGTTTTAAGCGTACACAACGACGCAAAGTACTAGGCTACTCTCGAAACATCCAGGAGCAGCCCACGCACGACCCACCGTGTGCATACCCCTCGTTTGACAACAAGGTGGACCGACACACCTGCGGAGTAAAAGAGACAAAACATTAACATGTAGTATTACATTTCCAGTAACGTCCCGAGGCTCTGACCCTTTTTAAAACCGTCTCCTATAACCCTCCATCCCTGTTTCGCTCATGTGCCTATCTAAGTCAACCTTAAACAAGTCCAGCGTGCCTGCCTCCACCACCTTACTTGGTAGTGCATTCCATACTCCCACGACCCTCTGTGTGAAAAACCTCCCTCCAGTATCCAAATTACACTTCTCCCCCCCTCACCCTTAGCTCGTGACCCCTCGTGATATTTGTCTCCAATCTAGGAAAAAGCCTGCCACTGTTGACTCTATCTATACCCTTCATTATTTTATACACCTCTATCAGATCCCCCCTTAATCTCCGTCTTTCTAAGGAAAATAGCCCCAGTTTACCCAATCTTTCCTCATAACCCAGTCCTTCCATATCAGGCAGCATCCTGGTCTTTTTAAAATTTAAAACTACATTGAAAAGGGTTAATGTTTCGCACCCATATGGGGGAAAGTCACTGTGTAAGACCTTCCATGATGTGGAGATGCCAGCATTGGACTGGGGTAAATACAGTAAGAAGTCTCACAACACTAGGTTAAAGTCCAACAGGTTTATTTGGTGGTAAAAGCCATTAGCTTTTGGAGCACTGCTCCTTCGTCAGGTAAGTGGGAGTTCTGTTCACAAACAGGGCATATAAAAACACAAACTCAATTTACAAAATAATGATTGGAATGCGAGACTTGATTACCTGTAAAGACTCGCATTCCAATCATTATTTTGTAAATTGAGTGTGTGTGTTTATATACCCTGTTTGTGAATCGAACTCCCACTCACCTGATGAAGGGGCACCGCTCCGAAAGCTAGTGGCTTTTGCCACTAAATAAACCTGTTGGACTTTAACCTGGTGTCGTGAGATTTCTTAGCGTGTGAGACTTTTCAGCCATGGTGAACTGGGGGGAGATAGATATATTTCTAATAAAAGAAGGAATATAGGGAGCTGGTGAGGAGGTGGACTTGAGACCAGGGAGAGATCACCATGAGCTGATTGAATGGTGGAGCAGGCTTGAAGGGCTGAATTTGTCCAGTTCTGCTCCTAATTCCAATGGGAGGGGGGAAATTATAAATAAAAATTCTTAAAAGTTACAAAGCCAGTGCGCAGTGTGAACAGGACAAGCCCCCAATCCATCTCCTAGCCTGCTCCAAAAACCAATTCAAATTCAGATTTAATCCAATTGATGGTCCCCACAAGGGTGATATACCAGATCAAAGCTAACAAGAAAAGGCATTGCCCCCAATCTTGGGCTTCAGCTGACACTTGATCTTGACGAAAAGGCCAAGGGGAGGGGAATTGGATAGAAAGCCTTCAGGCTGTACCTTTCTTTATTACTTCTTGGGACACAGCGTCACTGGCTGGCCAGTGTGTATTGCCCAATCGCTCCATGAACTGAGTAACTTGCTTGGATGTTTTAGAGGGCAAATGAGAGTCAACCACATTGCTGTGACTCTGGAGTCACATGTAGGCCAGACCAGGTAAGGACGGCAGATTTCCTTCCCTAAAGGACTCACTTTGATTTGATTTATTATTGTCACATGTATTAGTATACAGTGAAAAGTATTGTTTCTTGTGCGCTATACAGACAAAGCATACTGCTCATAGAGAAGGAAAGGAGAGAGTGCAGAATGTAGTGTTACAGTCATAGCTACAATGTAAAGAAAGATCAACTTAATGCAAGATAGGTTCATTCAAAAGTCTGTTCTTGAGTCGATTGGTATGTGATCTCAGACTTTTGTATCTTTTTCCTGAAGGAAGAAGGTGGAACAGAGTAGTCCCGGGATGTGTGGGATCCTTAATTATGCCGGCTGCTTTTCCATGGTAGTGGGAAGTGTAGATAGCGTCAATGGATGGGAGGCTGGTGTGAGTGATGGATATACACAGTGAATATTATATGTGTCACAATTGAACTGAAGCACCTCAGAGTGTAACTCGATTACAAACAGCAGTGGCCCCAAAACAGATCCCTGAGGCACACCACTCGTAACTGAACTCCATGATGAATACTTACCATCAACCACCACCCTCTGTCTCCTATCCGCCAGCCAATTCCTAATCCAATTTCCTAGATTACCCTCAATCCCATACATCTGCAATTTCTGCAGAAGCCTTCCATGGTGAACCTTATCAAACGCCTTACTAAAGTCCATATATACCACGTCAACTGCCTTACCCCCATCCACCTCTCTGCGCTGTAATGTTCTATGTTCTATGTAGAAATCTGAAGTAGCTTTGCATCATTTGTAATGAGCATTTTGAAATATTTATGTTACTTTGTACTGAAGCATCCAGAGTGTAACATGACGTATGTCGAGAAGCTGAACATTGTTGCATTGTGTGTGAATGGCCATTTTGAAATGTTCATAATGTTCTTTCAGATATTTTATGAATAAAGTATATGTTTGCAACCAAAAAAAAAGTTTTAAGCCCATATGACCCTTCAAAAGGGTCGTGAAGACTCAAAACGTTAACTCTGTTTCTCCCTCCATAGACGTTGCTGGAACTGCTGAGTTAATCCAGCGCTTTCTGTTTTTATTTCTGATTTCCAGCATCTGCAGTGCAGTACCTTGCTCTTACACATTGAAAAGCTTTGGGAAGGCGGGTCTCCTTAATAATGATGTGGAGATTGGACTGAGGTGGGCACAGAAAGAAGCCTCACCGCACCGCGTTAAAATCCAACAGATTTATTTGGAACCACGAGCTTTCGGAGCGCTGTTCCTTCTTCAGGTCACTCACCTGGTGAAGGAGCCGGAGCAGGTTTTTCTAGTTCTGCTCCTGATCTATATTTCTTTTTGAATTTTTTTTTATGAGAGGTTTTATTAGAAACCTCTTTTCCACTCTCATTTTCTCATGGTGCCTCTTTGACTTTCTTGGGGGCTGGATGAAGCCCCCCGCCCGCAGAACATGCAGTCTGTCAGTCAGTAACACGCTGGACTGCACACCGGGTGTTGGTGGGTGCAGAACCTTGACAGTACCTGGGAAAATCAAGCATCGCGATCCGCTTGCCTGCTCGGGAGTCCAATCGGATTTCTATCTGCTTATTTTCAATGAAATACTTGCCTTTTTCCTCTTACTTATCAAATTTGTGCCCCCGTCCTGCAGCTTAATTAGCAAATATATGTGATATCAGTGCGTAAAGGCATCATATTATCTCAGACTGTTATTTCAATGATAAAACCCTTCAATTCAAAACATTTACCTAATTCCCTCCTTTGTGTTGACTCTCCCCTTGGAGTAAAGGGCGACAGTGCAAAGGAGGCCAAATTTATATTTCATAACATCATAACAAGGAGACAAAACTTCCACTATCTCTCCTGAGGGACTTTACAGTCCTCCAATCTTTGTGATCCTCTTGAGTTCCGCAATGTTTCCAGGATCAACAGTTTCAAGTTCCGTTTCCATGTCCCCTGTACGACCTTCCGATTTTCTTGCAAGTGCCTGTAAGTCTGAGAAGGTGGACAGCACGGTGGCGCGTTGGTTAGCACTGCTGCCTCACTGCAGTGTTAGTGTAAGCCTGTTTGTGGCATTAATAAAGAAACTTAGTGTTTTATTTTACAATGTTGTATTTTGCATTTTATTTCTGCTTTTTGTTTCATTTTCTGGTTCATTTAAACCCAGCTGTGATTGTGCTTTGATTAATGAAGAATCCTCAGAAGTGACCCATTTCTCCAGATGTTGTAATGGCTGCACGTACAGCTGGAATTGTTTAGGCCACACAGCTGCTGGTTAGGTTAAGGTTTTGTTTTTCACTTTATCAAGTTAGAACACGACAATAAGTTTTTTTTTGTAAATTAGAAGCTCTGTTGTAGTATTCGGTGACCCTTGGATGACAGGAACACTGAGCGTTCCTATCTGGTGTGGTCACCTGAAGGTGGAGAAGATGGTGTTTACTTGATGGATATAATCACCTGACCGGAGACAGAGGAGACACCATTAAGAAACACAGAAAAACTACAGCACAATACAGGCCCTTCGGCCCACAAAGTTGTGCCGAGCATGTACTTATCTTAGAGATTACTAGGTTTACCTATAACCCTCTATCTTACTAAGTTCCATGTACTTATCTAAAAGTCTCTTAAAAGACCCTATCGAATCCGCCTTCACCACCGTTGCCAGCAGCGCATTCCACACATCCCCCACCCTCTGAGTGAAAACTTACCCCTGACATCTCCTCTGTACCTACTCCCCAGCACCCTAAACTTGTATCCTCTTGTGGCAGCCATTTCAGACCTGGGAAAAAGCCCCTGACTATCCACTTGATCAATACCTCTCAACATCTTATACACCTCCATCAGGTCACCCCCTCATCCTTCGTCTCTCCAAGGAGAAAAGGCTGAGCTCCCTCAACCTATCCTCATAAGGCATGCTCCCCAATCCAGGCAACATCCTTGTAAATATCCTCTGCACCCTTTCTATGGTTTCCACATCCTTCCTGTAATGAGGCGACCAGAACTGAGCACAGTACTCCAAGTGGGGTCTGACCAGCATCCTATAAAGCTGCAACATTATCTCTTGGCTCCTAAACTCAATTCCTCGATTGGTGAAGGCCAGTACACCATACGCCGCCTTAACCATAGCTTCAACCTGCGCAGCTGCTTTGAGCGTCCTAAGAATTCGGACCCCAAGATCCTTCTGATCTTCCACACTGCCAAGTGTCCTACCATTAGTATTATATTCTGCCATCCTATTTGACCTGCCAAAATGAACCACTTCACACGTATCTGGGTTGAAGTCTATCTGCCACTTCTCTGCCCAGTCTTGCAACCTATCAGTGTCTTGCTGCAACTTCTGACATCCCTCCACACTATCCACAACACCTCCAACCTTTGTGTCATCAACAAACTTACCAACCCATCCCTCCACTTCCTCATCCAGGTCATTTATAAAAACCACAAAGAGTAAGGGTCCCAGAACAAGATCCCTGGGGCACTCCACTGGCGATTGAGGTACGTAAACTGCAAAGTCAACTTATAACCTTATCCCTGCACTGTGCAAAGAATGGATAAGAGTTGAGTTATGTTTTGGGGAAAAGAGGCTTCAAAAGACTGGAGCAGATTCCTACATAAAGAGCCACTGCCCCTTTGGTTCAGTGCTGCTGCCAAGGTGGAATAGTCAACCATGGCGGCATGGTGGCAGAGTGGTTAGCATTGCTGCCTCACAGCATCAGGGATCCAGGTTTGATTCTGGTGTGGAGTTTGCACGTTCTCCCCATGTCTGCGTGGGTTTCCTCCAGGTGCTTTGGTTTCCTCCCACAGTTCAAAGATGTGCAGGTTAAGTGCAGGCCATGGTAACTGCACAGGATTACAGAGATAGATGGGTCTGGGTAAGGTGCTCTTTCAGAGAGTCAGTGTAGACTCGATGGGCCGAAGAGCCTCTTTCTGCATTGTAGGGATTCTATGGTTCCAAAGACGATGGGAGGAAGGGCCAGAAAACAAGAGACAGACTGTAGTGTCCACCCATTGGGGTTACTCAGTGATTTAATAATATAAATACCTGGGGGAGCCATCATGGAATATTGTTTGTGTAAAGCGAGTATCTTTTCTTCAGGTATATACAAAATACTCTCTCATTTTAATAAAGTTATCTTTCTTCCTTTTTATATATATTATTTTTTTTATACATTATCAATTGTGAATCTCATATTATTGTAAGCATTATTCAACATACAATTATTTTAACACAATACTTGTCATAGTCACTCATTCCTGTAATGTTCAGAGAATGACTTTGCTGTGGTGGAATTCTACAAACTGAACACAGAAGACTCAGGCGCAGGTCATGATCACTTTTTCTTCAGCATGCAGGGAGAGTCAGAGAGACCTCCATAACAGCACTCTGCCAAGGCACAGATTTCCATGATATTTATAACTGTATCTCATGTGCACAGAACATTGTTCACATCTCGATCATGTCTACATGTAGGTTTACATGAACCAGATATCTTTGTTCCAGATAAAGAATCAAGCAAATAGGCAGCACTATCTGTCTTTTCCCATCTTGTAGAGGCTAACCTCATCGTTCTGACTCCATGTCTGTCCGTCTGCTGATTCAGGGCCTTGAGGAACACAAGGTTTGTTAGGCAACTCTCCTTATTGATATGGGCCCCTAGTGTGTAGAGATTCACTAGGCTTTATTCATAGGGGCATAGAGTTACAAGAGCAGGTTTATTGTCCGTGTAAGTATTTACCTGGTGGTGCCTTTGCTCTGAATCTGGGATGTTAGTTAAAGTCCCTTCTGCTGAAACCATTTTATTTCCCTCAACAACTTCAAACCTGAGTGAGTCTCTGAAAGGGACTTTTGCAACTCCTTACAATATCTCAGGTCAGAATGCTGCCTTTCCTCCAACACTACAATGACTGAAAGACATCAGCCTCTGACTGAGCCTGTGCCTGGCTGTTGATTTGACTGGATTTTCAGCTCCAGTCTGATGTTTACCATGTGTCCATACACTTATCTGTGATCCCACACAGATGGTGTTAGTGATTCAAGCAAAGACTGACCTCCAAGCCTCTCTTGCCATTGGACCGAGATTGTGTGGCACTCGGGACGTAATGACCACCCCACGTTAAAAACAAATCAAGGACAAGCATTTTCCTCTCATCAGAATGAAGTTTGGGAATTGGTGTGTGGAATTTTTCCATCCTGCCCGCCACGGGAATCGTAGCGAGCCGGGCAGGGGTGGGGCGGACCATGCAAAGGTCTATTGACCTCAAGTGGGTAGTTTTGGGGGCGAACACAGCTGGTATGTCAGCAACCACATTGACAACCCCAACAGTGACAGAACTAAACGTCACACCATCATCATAGCTCAGGAAATCATAAGAACATAAGAAATAGGAGCCATCTAGCCCTTCGAGCCTGCCCCACCATTCAACAAGATCATGGCTGATCTGAAGTGGATCAGTTCCACTTTCCCACTTTCTCCCCATAACCCTTAATTCCCTTGTCTCTCAGAAACCTATCTACCTGTGTCTTAAAAATATTTAGCGAGGTAGCTTCCACCACTTCAACGGGCAGAGAATTCCAGAGATTCACCACCCTTTGAGTGAAGAAGTTCCTCCTCAACTCTGTTCTAAACTGCCCCCCCTTATCTTGAGGCTGTGCCCTCTAGTCCTGCTGTCCGTTCTAAGCGGGAAGAATCTCTCTACCTCTACCCTATCCATCTCCTTCATTATCTTACACGTCTCTATAAGATCCCCCCTCATCCTTCTAAACTCCAACGAGTACAGACCCAGTCTATTCAGCCTCTCTTCATAGCCTAACCCCCTCATCTCCGGTATCAGCCTAGTGAACCTCCTCTGCACTCCCTCCAAGGCCAAAATATCCTTGCGCAAGTGCGGCGACCAAAACTGCACACAGTACTCCAGCTGCGATCAGGCACATTGATGTCAACATTGGGGTGGCAAGGTAGCACAGTGATGAACACTGCTGTCTGACAGTGTCAGTGTCCGGCCTTGGATAAGTGTAGCTATGAAGTTTGAACATTCTCCCTGCGTCTGCGTGGGTTTCCTCCGGGCACTCCGGTTTCCTCCCACCGTCCAAAGGTTAGGTGGATTGGCCATGGTAAATGTGCAGGGGATAGGGTGAGGCAGACGGAGGAGATAGGGCTGAGTAAGATGCTCCTTTGGAGCATTGGTTATAGAGTCATAGAGGTTTACAGCATGGAAACAGGCCCTTCATCCCAACCTGTCCATGCCGCCCTTTTTTTTAAAACCCCTAAACTAATCCCAATTGCCTGCATTTGGCCCATATCTCTCGATACAAATGGTAGCCTTGTAACTGTCTAAATGCTTTCTAAAAGACAAAATTGAAACCGCCTCTACTACTACCTCTGGCAGCTTGTTCCAGAAGAACATAAGAAATAGGAGCAGGAGTAGGCCATCTAGCCCTTCGAGCCTGCCCCGCCATTCAATAAGATCATGGCTGATCTGTCGTGGCTCAGTTCCACATTCCCGCCCTCTCCCCATAACCCTTAATCCCCTCGCTTATCAAAAACCTATCAACCCGCGTCTTAAATATATTTAGCAAGGCAGCCTCCACCACTTCAACGGGCAGAGAATTCCAGAGATTCACCACCCTTTGAGTGAAGAAGTTCCTCCTCAACTCCGTTCTAAACCGCCCCCCCTTTATCTTGAGGCTGTGCCCCCTAGTCCTACTGTCCTTTCTGAGCGGGAAGAGTCTCTCCACCTCTATCCTATCCATCCCATTCATCATCTTATATGTCTCAATGAGATCTCCCCTCATTCTTCTAAACTCTAACGAGTACAAGCCTAGTTTATTCAGCCTCTCTTCATAGCTCAACCCCCTCAACTCCAGTATCAGCCTAGTAAACCTCCTCTGCACTCCCTCCAAGGCCAAAATATCCTTGCATAAGTGCGGCGACCAAAACTGCACACAGTACTCCAGCTGCGGCCTCACCAATGCCCTATACAGCCGCAGCAAGACCTCCCTACTTTTATATTCAATCCCCCTCGCTATGAAGGCCAGCATCCCATTCGCCTTCCTGACCACCTGCTGCACCTGCAGGCTGGGTTTTTGCGACTCATGCACAAGGACCCCGAGGTCCCTCTGCACCGTCGCCTGCTGCAGGTTTTCGCCACGTAAATAATAGTCCTTCCTACCATTATTCCTACCAAAGTGGACAACCTCACATCTGATGTGTGTCTGTTCCAGACACACATCACTATCTGTGTGAAAAAATTGCATCTCTGGGCACTTTTGCATCTCTCCCCTCTCACCTTACACCTATGCCCTCTAGTTTTAGACTACCCTAACTTTGCTAAAAGATATTGACTACCTATCTTGTCTACGCTCCTCATTATTTTATAGACCTCTATAAGATCACCCCTCAGTCTCCTACGCTCCAGAGAAAAAAATCCCAGTCTATCCTTATAACTCAATCCAGCAAGTTCCGGTAGCATCCTAGTAAATCTATTCTGCACCCTTTCTAGTTTAATAATATCCTTTCTATAATAGGGTGACCAGAACTGTACACAGTATTCCAAGTGTGGCCTTACCAATGTCTTGTACAACTTCAACAAGACGTCCCAACTCCTGTATTCAATGTTCTGACCAAATGCTTTCTTCACCATTCTGTCCACCTGTGACTTCACTTTCAAAGAGCTATGAACATGTACCCCCTAGGTCTCTTTGTTCTATAACTCTCCCCAGTGCCCTACCATTAGCTGAGTAAGTCCTGTCCTGGTTCAATCTACCAAAATGCATCACCTCGCATTTGTCCAAATTAAACTGCACTGATCCCTGAGGTACACCGCTGGTCACAGACCTCCAGTTCGAAAAACAACTCTCTGCAACCATCTTCTGGCTTCTGTCAATAAGCCAATTTTGTATCCATTTAGATACCTCACCCTGGATCCCATGAGATTTAACCTTATGCAACAACTTACCACGCTGTACCTTGTCAAAGGCCTTGCCAAAGTCCATGTAGACAACATCAACTGCACTGCCCTCACCTACCTCCTTGGTTACCCCTTCAAAAAACTCAATCAAATTTGTGACATATTATTTTCCACTCACAAAGCCATGCTGACTGTCCCTAATCAGTACTTGTATTTCTAAATGCCTACAGATCTTGTCTCTCAAAATATCTTCCAACAATTTACCCATCACAGATGTGAGGCTCACTGGCCTGTAGTTCCCAGGCTTTTCCCTGCAGTCCTTTTTAAACAAAGGTGCAACATTTGCCATTCTCCAATCTTCAGGCACCTCACCCGTGACTATCGATGATTCAAATATCCCTATGAGTCAATGGGTTTTATGAGTGTCCTATAGAAGTTCAATATAACCTCCCTGCTCTTGTATTCTATACCCTATGAATAAAGCCCAGGATGTTGTCTATTTTAGTGACTGCTCCCTCAACCTGTACTGCCTCCTCAATGATCTATGCACACTTACATCCAGATCTCTTGGCTCCTGCACACTTGGCACCATTAAAATTCATCCACCACTTGCCTGCCCATTACACCAACTTGTCTACATCCTTTGAAGTTCTACACATTCTCCTCACAGTTCACAATGTTTCAGAATTTCCCATCATTCACACAACTTTTGTCATCTATACCATCCCCATCAATCTGGGAGCAACAGAAGCAATGTGTTCTTGACATAAGTGGTTGCATGATTGCTCTTAGAGATGGTCACATGATTTGATGGGGATGTGATTGAGATGTTTCACAGGTTTCTGTCTTAGTTTCATTTTCTGTTCTGTGCTGAGAACATCTCTTTAAATAAATCTGTTGTGTGTTACTTAAAATCTACTTATGTAAAACACATCTTTTTCTTTTTGTTAACAAAGTTAGAACAAGACAACTGGCGACGAGTCGGGATTTTGTTTCATCGAGAACGTTTAGAGAAGATCCTAAATAGGAAAGAAAATTTTGTGAGTCCTCACACTTTGAATGTTTAAAGGCCGGGGAAAATCAACAATAGGATCAAAGGCTGAAATGTCAGTGAAGGAAGAGCAAGTCAGGAAAAGAAATATTATGCTTCTTACTGGAAAAAAAACTGGGTCATCTCCTTGAAGTTGCAGAGTGACACACAAGATGCAGTGGCAGGACAGGAGATGCATCAAGTAGTTGAAAAAAGGGTGGAAATTCTCCTTCTAAAAGAGGGTTTTCTCCCGATTGGAGAAGGGTGAGATTCCAGGCAGCATCTGGCACATTTAACTAGCTCTGTATGGCTGGGGTCATTTAAAAAAAAACACCAAGGCAACAGTCTCCAGGGTGAAAAGGGGAGCATTGGAAAGATGGTAAAAATACACTGAGCAACCTCAAGTCACAAGAGCCTGCATGAGAAACGGTGGATCAATGGGTTCTTCAATGATGAAAATTAATCATGGTGTTCCAATGCAGAGCAGTGTGTACAGTGAATAAAACTGCAAACAAGTTGTTATTACGAGCTTTTCTCAGTACAGTAGGAAGTAAAACATTCAACTTGCTCCAGCAAAGCCAAGAACCAAAGCATACGATGACTTGACAAAGATTCTTGAAGAGTATTACTCTCCAAAACTGTTGATCATCACACAACGGTTCAGATTTCACTGAAGGAATCAAGTGGAAGGTGAGAGCATAGCTCAGTTTGTGGCAATCTTTCAAAGGCTGGCACAACATTGCAAGTTTGGTGAGTCATTAGAAGATGCTCTTTGAGATCGAGTAGTTTGTGGTCTCCAAAGTGAGGCTATCCAAAGAAGATTGCTTACCGAGCATGCTTTCACTTTAAAGGCAGCAGTAGAATTTGCAGTGTCGATGGAACTGCTAAACAATGTGACACAGGGATCAAGATCCACAAGTTGAGAACTGCCTATTGAAGTCAAAACAGCAAAAGCATATCGCTGCTCTGCCAAAATGGGTCATTAAGCGAATGAATGCTGGAGCAAGGGTAGTCAGTGCAGGAATTGTGGCAAAATGGGTCACATTGCAAAAGCTTGGTGGGCTAGACCAACTTCTCCGAGAAAATTTCCTAAAGAAGAATCCAGGTACCTTCAAGGAGAAGAACAAGGTGCTTTCGACAAAAATAATTTACAAATGGATGAAAAGAATTATGACTGTGAAGAACAGAATGTCCAGAAATATGATGGAAAGCTCCAACTGAACATTTAATTCATACAGAGTGAATCATATAGATCCTGGGTGATTTCAGTTAAGTATCAGGATGGAGGTTGATGCTGGTGCTGCTGTATCTTTAATTCCTGAGACTACATATCAACAAAAGCTGAAGCATCCACCTTTAAAACCAGCTGATGTGATTTCAAGGATGTACATGGAAGAAATTATGTTGATAAAAGGTTACATCATGGTCAACATAGAGTTGAGTGGACAAATAGCAGAGTTGCTGATAATTTTCCAGCTCTATTGGGAAATGATGGTTAGAGAAGATAAAACTTAACTGGAGTATTGTCACCAGATTGGTCGATGCCAAACCTACAGCATCTCCTGGATAAATACAACAGTGTATTCAAAGAGACACTTGGCTTAATGAAGGGAGTTCAAGTGAACTAATAGTCAACCAAAATGTCTCAAAGCAGAAGTGGTGCCATAAGCAATTTGTCCAAAGGTCAAAGAATTAGTATGACATGTTAACACTGGAGTATTAGAGCCGGTTGCAATGAGTAACTGGGCTACCTCCATTGTACCTGCCATGAAACCAGATGATCCTGTTTGTATTTGTGGTGATTTTAAAACAACCAGTATTATGTGCTGATCAATATCCACTTCTTTAATTGAAGATTTGTTTGCTGGGTTATCAAGTGGGCAGAAATTCAGCAAGATTGATCTTTCACAAGCCTAGTTACAGATGAATGTAACCACTGAATCTCAACCATTGCTTACCATCGTTCCTCATAAAGGTCTTTGCTGATATAAAAGATTGTCTTTTGGAATAACATCCACACCAGCCATATTCCAAAGAGCAATGGAACAGATTGTAAGTCATCTCTCTGGTGTTCAATGTTACCTGGGTGATATTCTAATTGTAGGGTCCAGTGAGCAGGAGCACTTGTATAATTTAGAAGCAACATTGATATGTCTTCAAGCACATCGTCCACAGATCAAGAAAGAAAAGTGTGACTTTTTCCAAGCATCAGTCCAGCATTAATAATGTGTTATTAAATAAATAATAAATTAAATAAACATAAATTAGTAAGTGTGACTTTTTCCAAGCATCAGTCCAGCAAGATAATGAAGGGGATGGATAGGGTAGAGGTAGAGAGATTCTTCCCGCTTAGAAAGGACAGCAGGACTAGAGGGCACAGCCTCAAGATAAGGGGGGCTGTGCAGTTTAGATCGGAGTTGAGGAGGAACTTCTTCACTCAAAGGGAGGTGAATCTCTGGAATTCTCTGCCTGTTGAAGTGGTGGAGGCTACCTCGCTGAATATATTTACGTCTCGGGTAGATAGGTTTTTGATAGACAGGGGAATTAAGGGTTATGGGGAGAGAGCGGGAAAGTGGAACTGGTGAACTGATCCACTTCAGATCAGCCATGATCTTATTGAATGGTGGGGCAGGCTCGAAGGGCTAGATGGCCTACTCCTGCTCCTATTTCTTATGTTCTTATTTGGGTCATGTTATTGATAGTTAAGGCCTACATAAAGCATCTAAAAAGGTAGAAGATAGTTTAGAAGTACCAGGTCTGATGAATGTTACACGATTGAGGCCCTTTTTAGGATTGGTAAATTACTATGGCAAATTTGTTTCAGTTTATTAAGTGTGAAACAGTCATGAGACTGGGCAATAGACTGAGAAAGCACACAGGGATGTCAAAGATACTTTGCAGAAGTCTGAAGTATTGATTCATTTTAATCTGAAGCTAGCATTGTTGCTTGATTGTGATGCTTCACCTCATGGAGTAGGGGCAGTCACTTCATATATTCTGTCTTTGGAATTAGAATGACCAATAGCTTTTGCTTTGCATACTCTGACTAACGCTGAATCTAACTATACTCAGGTCAGAGAAAGAAGCATTGACTATAGTTTTGGATGTACAGATGTACATCATACAAGTAATTTGTATGATCATCATTTTGACTGATCATCGACTCTTAACTACTATTTTTGGGCCATAGAAAGGCAAGCCTTCATTAGCCGATTGCGAGGATGGTCACTAACCCAACCTGCGTATTCTTTCAATCTAATGTATCATCAATCAGAGTGCCGTGCTAATGATGCTCTATCTCGCTCACCTTTACCTATTGAGCAGATGCCATAAACTAGTTTTGCTGTTGTTCCCTGTTTTTCGCTAGTAGATCATTTGCATGTGACGGCTTCCCAAGTTCAGAGACATGCAAGAAATGATCCTGTGATGGGGAAGGTGATGGATAAGGTATTGAAAGGAACAATCACTGGAACGTGTTGTATGTGTCTTGATTTGAAACCATATGTGTCAGGAAAGTTTGAGTGGTGCGGACTCCAAGTGATCTTCTTCGTCTGTGTGGAAGGGGTCACAGAATCATAGAATCCCTACAGTGCAGAAGGAGGCCATTCGACCTATCGAGTCTGTACTGACCGCAATCCCACCCAGGCTCTATTCCGTATTTACCTTGCAAATCCCCCTGACACTAAAGAGCAATTTATCACGGCCAATCAACCTAACCCACACATCTTTGGACTGTGGGAGGAAACCGGACCGTCCGGAGGAAACCCACGCAGACACGAGGAGAATGTGCAAACTTCACACAGACAGTGACCCGAGGCTGGAATTGAACCTGGGTCCCTGGCGCTGTAAAGTCCCTGGCACTGTGAGGCACCTGGGTTCTTGATCAACTACATGAAGGGTATCCTGGCATAGTCTGGATGAAGAAATTAGCACGTAATTATTTTTGGAGGCCAGGTCTGGATGCTGAGATTGAAGAGAAAGTTGGTCAAGTGTCAATCCTGTGCACAAATAATACACCACCTTTAGCTCCTTTACAACCTCGTGATTGGCCTAAAATGGGTATTCCCACTCCTAGGGGATTTTCTCAGTAACTTCATTGCAGTGTTAATAATGCAAACCGACTTGTGACACTGAGAAACAAACTTTAAACCTATCCCACAGATACATCCTATCCCACTGGTGCACCCTACCCACAGCTATATCCTGTCCTTCCAGCAACAAAAGGATTCCTGTTCGATTGGCACCTTATTGAACTAATCAGTTCTTTAATAATCAATCTCATGTCAGCTAAAGTTAACTGGAGGCCAAAGTTTGAGTGGACAATAAGAGATTTGAAAGTGTACATTACATTTTGAATATCTCAAAGTTATAACATCAAAGATTGTTTCTAACAGCCAATGTTTGCTTTCTTTGAACCACAATGAACTTTCAAATTACTGCTGGACAGGGAACCATTGGAATTACAGGCTGGACAAATAGACTTACAGTCTACCTACTTCTCCTTCTGAGGTAGTTGCATATTTCAATGTTAATAAATTTTTTGGACAATTACAGCAAATAATCTCCATCAAATGGCCTTATTTCACCATTTTGATTCTAAGTGATGGGCGGAAATGAATCTGGGACTGTTTCAGACCTGAATTTTAGACCCGTTCTGAAGCACCCTCTGCCTGCAAAAATATCAGCGATTCCGAATCGTGCTTCACAAGCCTGTGGGCGGGGCGAAACTCACCCAAAATGTGCAGCTCCAATCAGAGCCTCCGAATGCACATGCACAGGAAAAGATGATAGAATGCCACTCTCCTACCACATCCCTCCCAGGCCAGATAATCCCCCCGGTCCCCCCCCCTCACCACATCCCTCCCAGGACAGATAATCCCCCCCAGCACCACCCCCCTCACCACATCCCTCCCAGGCCAGATAATCCCCCCGGCCTCCCCCCCCCCTCACCACATCCCTCCCAGGCCAGATAATCCCCCCGGCCTCCCCCCCCCCTCACCACATCCCTCCCAGGCCAGATAATCCCCCCGGTCCCCCCCGCCTCACCACATCCCTCCCAGGCCAGATAATCCCCCCGGTCCCCCCCCCCCTCACCACATCCCTCCCAGGCCAGATAATCCCCCCGGTCCCCCCCCCCCTCACCACATCCCTCCCAGGACAGATAATCCCCCCAGCCCCACCCCCTCACCACCACCACATCCCTCCCAGGCCAGATAATCCCCCCCAGCACCCCCCCCCCCCTCACCACATCCCTCCCAGGCCAGATAATCCCCCCCAGCACCCCCCCCCCTCACCACATCCCTCCCAGGCCAGATAATCCCCCCGGTACCCCCCCCTCACCACATCCCTCCCAGGCCAGATAATCCCCCCGGTCCCCCCCCCCTCACCACATCCCTCCCAGGCCAGATAATCCCCCCGGTCCCCCCCCCCTCACCACATCCCTCCCAGGCCAGATAATCCCCCGGCCCCACCCCCTCACCACCACCACATCCCTCCCAGGCCAGATAATCCCCCCCAGCACCCCCCCCCCCCTCACCACATCCCTCCCAGGCCAGATAATCCCCCCAGCACCCCCCCCCCCTCACCACATCCCTCCCAGGCCAGATAATCCCCCCAGCACCCCCCCCCCTCACCACATCCTCCCAGGACAGATAATCCCCCTGGCCTCCCCCCACCCCCCCATCCCTCCCAGGCCAGATAATCCCCCCCAGCACCGCCCCCCCCCCCCCCCCACCACATCCCTCCCAGGCCAGATAATCCCCCTGGCCCCACCCCCCATCCCTCACAGGCCAGATAATACCCCCAGCCCACCCCCCCCCCTTCACCACAACCCTCCCAGGCCAGATAATCCCCCCGGCCCCCCCCATCCCTTGCAGGCCAGATAATCCCCCCGGCCCCACCCCCTCACCACATCCCTCCCAGGACAGATAATCCCCCTGGCACCCCCCCCCCATCCCTCGCAGGCCAGATAATCCCCCCAGCCCCACCTGCCCAACATTACTGACCGTCTTATCCCCCACCCTCTCTGCCTCCCACATCGATCGCACATCCCTCCCCCCACTCCCCCCACTGATCTCAGGCAGAGTGGCAGCAGGCTCCCCTGCCCCATTCCCAGGGCAATTTCACAGTAACTTAATTGGTGTAATGTAAACCTTACTTGTGACTAATAAGTAAACTTTATTTTGCTTTACAAACAGGAAGTCGGACACTAGGCACTTACCTACGACCTCCTCACTAATCTTCTCTGGTGGGTCACCCAAATCGGACTTACGTGGAACATGTCTGTTTTGTGTTGATTCCAGATGGGCGAATGAGGTGGTGAAGGGGGAAGTGCCAGTGCAGTTGGTCGTACAACCTATTAACTCAATTTAAATGCATGCAAATACATTTAAATGTCCATCGCACCAGTTTCAGGCATGATCCCGATCACAGCCATTTTCAGGCTTTGGTAAAGGGGGAACCAACGCGGAGGTGGGCGCAGATCACGCCACTCACCTCACGTCCAACTTTCCCAAGATTTCGCGCCCGAAAATGGGTGCAAAGCGATGATAAAATCAGGCCCAATGTGTCTACAACAGGCCCAGACATGAGGTGAGGAAACCCGCAATGCCACCTCCTTCCAACAGATGTCGCCACCTTTCATTGCTGCCAAAAGTCAAAGCAATGAACATAGAACATAGAACATTACAGCGCAGAACAGGCCCTTCGGCCCACGATGTTGCACCGACCAGTTGAAAAACAATGACCCTCTAACCTAAACCAATCCCTTTCCATCCATAAACCTATCCACGGATCTCTTAATGAGTGAGAAATGGGAGCTCAAATCCTGGAGGGTTCCTCAGGTGGATGTGAAATAGGAACAAAACCAAGAATAGATTCTTAGAGGGCTCCAGAGGTAATGATGGAAGAAGAGGAGGAGAAGATGATGTAGTAATCCTGTGGCTTCACTGGAACAGATATGAACTGAACCCAGAGAGCGCCATCCCAACTAGCTGGACAGCACTCTTTAGCCACTGATCCAGGGGTTCCCAAACTGGGTTCTGCGGAATTCTGGTGTTCTGCGCATGATTCTCCAGGATCCAGCCTCTAATTGGATGATCTGGAAACGACATGAAACTCAAACCGTAAAGATTAGATTGTAATGTAAAATGTACAGATTGCAGACAGCAGAGTGGGGAACAACAGCTGGTCACAGACCTAGAGCAGAAAGGTCAGGTCCTGGGCCTGGACAAGTAAGGCCGTAGAGCTGAGTGTGGGAGATGAGCGTGTGCGAGATGCAAATGTGTGCTGAGAATGTGTGAGATGAGAGAGTGTGAGGGAGTATGCGTGTGTGTGCATGTGTGTGTGTGAGATGAGAATGTGTGTGAGTTGAGAGTGTGTGTATTAAAATGAGAGTGTTTGTGAGTTGAGAGTGTGAGTCTGTGTCCGGTATAAGAATCCAGTATTCTAGCAGGACTTTTCCCATTTGAACCCAAGGACCTGAACCATCCCCCCCCCCACATTAAAAATGACAAAGGTGAGACTTTTTTAGTAAGAGAACTTTTTAATTATAGAAAACATATGCATATAGTATTGATATAAGAAATGGAAAAACCTTCTATGAATTAGGTCTTGGTATGTTTGTAACCATTGCACAAAAGCAATGTTTTGTTGCTGTTTGGTTCTTCAGCACAATGGGAATGTTTCTCAGGGGACCGTCAGTAGTTTTGGGAGGTCAAATGGGTTCCGTGGCCGGAAAAGTTTGGGAAGTGCTGCAGTAATCTATTCTCGTGTTCCCAGTCCTGCCCTCTTACTCCTTTTTCAGGTCTGCTGTGTGCTTTCTGTGTCCAGCTGTGTTCTCTGTTCCAATGAACGTGACTATTGTCCTGTCTCATTTCATCCTTTCGATCTTTAGGCACTTGGGGAGTTCCATCACAGGCTGACCTCCTTTCATTCTCATAGGAAAATGTTTCTCTGGATCCAGATGACTTCCTCTTTGAGTCTGCACTCGTGTTTAATGAATCTTTATCTGAGCAACTTGTACCCAAATCTACTCGGGCGAACAAATCATGTTTGTTATTGTCTCGCCTTGTTTTTTTCCATTACAGTTGGAAACCTGCCCTCCAGTACTCTCCTACTGCACCTCAGGCTCCAAATTCAGGTGCAAATTGGACAGTAAATGGCAGAGCCCTTAGGAACATTGACAAATCAGTGGGATCTGGGGGTACAGATTCACGGCCCCCTGAAAATGGCAACACAGGTGGATAAGGTGGTCATAGAATCATCGAACCCTACAGTGCAGAAAGAGGCCCTTCAGCCCATCGAGTCTGCACTGACCACAATCCCACCCAGTCCCTACCCCCCTATCCCTACATATTATACCCACTAATCCCTCTAACCTAAGCATCCTAGTACACTAAGGGGAAATTTTAGCATGGCCAATCAACCTAACCCGCACATCTTTGGACTGTGGGAGGAAACCGGAGCACCCGGAGGAAACCCACACAGACATGAGGACAATGTGCAAACTCCACACAGGCAGTGACCCGAGCCGGGAATCGAACCCAGGACCCTGGAGCTGTGAAGCAGCAGTGCTAACCACTGTGCTACCGTGCCGCCCCTGTGCTACTGTGCCGCTAGGTAAAAGATAAAGTTGCCATTGTCCCAGATAACCGTGGGCTGCTTTTCCCCTTTGAGGGGGAGAGCTGACTGGTGGTGACTTTAGCCCGAGGATCACCACACCTCAGGCGAGGGACAAGATTGAGAAGGTGGGAAAACCTCAGCTGGTATGGGATTTGAACCCATGCTTGTTGGCATCACTCCACATCACTCACCAGCCAACTGGGCGTGTGGGGAAAGGTTTAGAGATGTGCGAGGCAAGTTTTTTTACACAGAGAGTAGTGAATGTCTGGAATGCGCTGCCCAGGGTGGTACGATAGTGGCAATTAAGGGACAACTAAATGAATCCATGAATAGGACGGGAATGGAAGGATGTGAACTCTGTAGGCGCATGTGGTTTTAGTTTAGGCAGGCATCATGATCGGGGCAGGCTTGAAGAGCCTGTTTCTGTGTTGTACTATTCTTCGTTCAACTATTAGATCACATGGGAACAAGGGAGAACTAGCCAACTGAATACAAAATTGCCTTGCTGGTAGGAGACAGAGGGTGGTGGGTAGAGAGTTTTTCAGACTGGAGGCCTGTGAAAAGCCACAGGGATTGGTGCTGGGTCTACTCTTGTTTGTCATTTATATAAACGATTTGGATGTGAATATAGGAGGCATGGTTAGTAAGTTTGTGGCTGATTGGCGGTGTAATGGAAATGAAGAAGATTATCTAACACTAAACAGAATCTTGATCAAGTGGGCCAGTGGGCCAAGGAATGGCAGATGGAGTTTAATTCAAGGTGTTGCATTTTGGTCAGACAAACCAGGGCAGGACAGTTAATGATGGGGCCCTGGGGAGTGTTGTTGAACAGAGAGACCTCGGGGTGCAGGTACATAGCTCCTTGAAAGTGGCGTCACAGGTAGACAGGGTGGTGAAGAAGGTGTTTGGTACACTTGCCTTCATCAGTCAGAGCATTGCGTACATGAGTTGGGACATTATGTTACAACTGTGCAAGACTTTGCTAAGGCCACATTTGGAGTACTGTGTACAATTCTCGTCACCCTGCTATAGGAAGGATGTTATTAAACTGGAAAGAGTGCAAAAAAGATTCTCATGATGTTACTGGGACTGGAAGGTTTGAATTATAAGGAGAGGCTGGACTTTTTTCCCTGTAGTTTGGGAGGCTGAGGGGCGACCGTATAGAAGTTTATAAAATCATGAAGGGCGTAGATAAGGTAAATAGCAAAGTCTTTTCCCCAGGGGAGTCCAAAACTAAAGGTCATAGGTTTAAGGTAAGAGGGGAAAGATTTAAAAGGGGCCTGAGTGGTCACGGGCATTCGGCCTCTGATCTTCAAGCGTTCTCCAAGGTGGCCTTCACGACACACGACAGCGCAGAGTCACTGAGCAGAGACTGATAGCCAAGTTCCGCACATATGAGGACAGCCTCAACCGGGATCTTGGGTTCATGTCACACTATCTGTAACCCCCATGACTTGCCTGGGCTTGTAAAATCTCACGAACTGTCCTGTCTGGAGACAATACACATCTCTTTAACCTGTGCTTAACCCTCTCTCCACTCACATTGTCTGTACCTTTAAGATTTGATTACCTGTAAAGACTCGCATTCCAACCATTATTTTGTAAATTGAGTTTGTGTCTTTATATACCCTGTTTGTGAATTAAAATCCCACTCACCTGATGAAGAAGCAGCACTTTGAAAGCTTGTGGTGTTTGCTACCAAATAAGCCCATTGGACCTAACCTGGTGTTGTGAGACTTCTTACTGTGTTTACCCCAGTCCAACGCTGGCATCTCCACATCTGGGCAATTTCTTCACACAGAGGTTGGTGCATATACGGAATGGGCTGCCCAGAGGCAGCGTTGGAGGTGGGTACAATGGGGCGGCACAGCAGTTAGCACTGCTGCCTCGCAGCACCTGGAACTCAGGTTCGATTCCCGGTTTGGGCCATGGTTTGTGTGGAGTCTGCATGTTCTTCCTGTCTCTGTGTGCATTTCCCCTTTGAGGGGGAGAGCTGACTGGTGGTGATTGAGCTCGAGGATCACCACACCTCAAGAGAGGGGCCAAGGTTGAGAAGGTGGGACCTTCTTGATACATAGGAAAGGTTTATAGGGATATGGGTCAAACACAGGCTAGGATCAGGGTGGTGGAGGCTGCCTCGCTAAATATTTTTAAGACGCAGGTTGATGGGTTTTTGATAAGCGAGGGGATTAAGGGTTATGGGGAGAGGGCGGGAATGTGGAACTGAGACACGACAGATCAGCCATGATCTTATTGAATAGCGGGGCAGGCTCGAAGGGCTAGATGGTCTACTCCTGCTCCTATTTCTTATGTTCTTAGTTGTATACCTCTATGATACAACTAAAGACAGTCTCAACAGGGATCTTGGGTTCATGTCGCACTATCTGTAACCCCCGTGACTTGCCTGGGTTTGCAAAACCTCACTTACTGTACTGTCTGGAGACAATACACATCTCTGTAACCTGTGATTAGTGCTCCTTCCACTCACATTATCAGCCACTTCAGGTCTTGAACAGCAGGTTAGGTGTAAGGATTCGCATTCTAATCAGTAATCTCTAAACTGTCTGTGCTTTATATGCTCTGTCTGAGGCCAGAACTCTCCATTCACCTGACGAAGGGGCTTACCCCGAAAGCTTGCGAGTCTATTATCAAATAAATTGGTTGGACTAAAACCTGGTGTTGTCAGATTTTTTACACCAGTCCAACGCCGGCATACCCACATCATGACAACTAACGTACCCAACCTCTCACACAGCATTGCAGTCATTATACCAAGCAGTAGATAAACCAATGTTTCAATACAAATCAATGCAGCTCTATCGTTCACTTCGGTATGATCGGTAGAGGGAGATGCTACGAAGGAAACCGCTAGTTAGTCTCCTTCTGTGCAGGGGAAAGAACCCCGCCACCTCCCAGCCAAAAATTGCTGAGTTTTTCCAGAAATTGCCGACAATCTGAGCCCTGTCCCATGTCCCCGGCAGCTGCCTCCCTTTACATCAAGGTGGCTATTTATTTGCCAATTCATTCCATTCGGATTTTGGATAACAAGTGTATTACTAAACCCTTGGCGCTGTTTGCAACGCGAGCTCAAAACAAAAGTAAAAATATTTCAACTCCGATTTAAAACGTTCGCCTCCTCATTTACATATTCAGGTCGCTTCTCCAACAGGACGGAACCTCTCTTCCTGAAACTGCCAATTGGCACCGGGAATAGTGATCACGTGAGACACCTGCTCCTGATTGGTCAGCATTAATGTCACTCAATTCCAAAAGTACATTGTGATTGGTGTATTTGTTTGGAGGGGCGGGTCTGCTGCGTCGGTGCGACTTGCAAGGAAAGGAAGACTTGCATTTTGGTAGCGCCTTTTCACCACCACCACTGGCAGCTTCAAACTGTGCACAGTGAGATCCCACACACAGTAATGTGACAATGAGCTGATCATTGTTTGTGAAGTATTGGCCAGGACACCAGGGATAACAAAAAAAATTACAGTATAGAAAGAGGCCCTTCAGCCCATCAAGCCTGCTTCAACGTGTGGTTTCGATCCCTCTATTCACCTCCTATTCGTGTGTTTTAGTCTAAGTATTAGTGTTACATTAACACTGCAATGAAATTAATGTGAAAATCCCCTAGTCGGCTCGCTCCAGTGCCAGTTCGGGTACATTGAGGGAGAATTTAGCACGGACAATGCACCTTTCGGACAGTGGGAGGAAACTGGAACACCCGGAGGAAAGGCACACGGACATGGGGAGAGCATGTATACTCTGCATGGACGGTGACCCAAGCCAGGAATCGAACCCATGTCCCTAATTCTGTGAGCCAGCAGTGCTGACGACTGCTCCTCCATGCCATCTCTATGTCTCTACCAAGATACACCTTGAACATTGCCAGAGTGCCTGCTTCCACTATCTCTACTGGCAGTGCATCCCAGGCACCTGGCACCCCCTGTGTGAAAAACTTTCTCCGCATTAACTTTTCCCCCTCTCACTTTAAACCTGTGCCCTCCTGTAGTTAACCCTTCCACACTGGGAAAAAGCTTCTGACTATCCACCCTGTCTCTCATAATTTTGTAGGCTTCTATCAGGTTACCCTTCAGCCTCCGTCTTTCCATTGAAAACAATCCGAGTTTATCCAATCTCTCCCCAAAACTAAAACCAGACAACATCCTGGTAAACTTCCTTTGTATTCTTTCCAAAGTCTCCATGTCCTCCATGTGGTAGCGTGCAAGCAATACTCCAAAAAGTTGCCTAAGTTTTATAAGCTATAACATAAATTGCCAACCTTTATAAGAAGTTAGCACTGCTGCCTCACAGCACCGGGGACGCTGGTTCGATTCCTGACTTGGGTCATTGTCTGTGAGGAGTCTACATGTTCTCCCTGTGTTTCCTCCGGGTGCTTTGGTTTCCTCCCATAGTCCGAAAGACATGGTTAGGGTGCATTGGCCGTGCTAAATTCTCCCTCAGTGTACCCGAACAGGTGCCGGAGTGTGGGGAGTAGGGGATTTTCACAGTTACTTCATTGCTGTGTTAATGTAAGGCTACTTGTGACACTAACAAATAAACTTTAAAAACTTTAACTTTAGTCGATGCCCTGGCCGATGAAGGCAAACATGCTGTATGCCTTCTCCATCACCTTATCCACCTGTGTTGCCACTTTCAGGGAGCCGTGAATCTGTACCCCCAAGTCCCTCTGTATTGTCAATGGTCCTAAGGGTTCTGCCATTTACTGTACAATTTGCACCTGAATTTCATCTTCCAAAATGCATAACCTCACATT